>NC_054535.1:79084102-79396602 GCF_017654505.1 Polyodon spathula
ACTGTTGTTAATTACTGTTGAATGTCCTGGGTCATTAATCTACCGAGGATTTGCCCCCAAAGTAATTTCACCTGAAACAGTTTTACAGATAATGCAGCATTGTGCTTTGGAGAGAAGGATGTGGCAATTTACATTAGTAGCGCCCTACCTAAATCGCAGTAAAAATAAAAACAATTGCGACTCAGTTGCAGACAAAGTAAGAAAAATTGCGTGAAAGTAATTATAGCTCTTTAATAATTGTGGTAATTTACAAACTCTAAGGGTATTCATTTTGTTATTAAAACATAAAAAAATAGCTGAAATGATAAAAACACTGTAGCATTATTTTGTATGTGGCATTATCTGTTACAAACCCAGACACCTTATTAAACTCAGTAACAGTGCGAGATGTGACAGGTACCTTACCACTCTAGTTAAGGAGGGAAATCAGGGAGAACAATCAGGCTGCGTTGCAAATTCCAGCAGCTGCCTGCGCGTGCCACGAAGTAGAAGTCGAGTGCTGAGATTTTGTAACATGCAGAGGTACCGCTTGTAGAGGTTCTGTGTTTTGCAACGCTGCCCCTATACACTGCTAGACACGCGGTAGAAGCCTAATATTGTGTGATCCTCAATTTCCACAGTATCGAAAATTAAGTAGGGCCTTACTCATTAGGAATTCTGGGTACCGGATTTGCTTGAACAATATCCATAATACAATTTCCAGCTTGTCTTAGAATTGCTTAGTTGTCAGCTTATCATTGATAGCAGTTTTCAGAGTCGGAAGGGTAGTATATGTCATACTATACCCTATAGCTAACCAAACAGACTTTCTATGCTGAATATGCGATCAAAAGTCTACCATGTAGCAGAACGAAAACAAAAGTTGGTGTAATTTATAATTTCAGACAGCATCTCATATACTTTTGGTACATTAGCCCAGAAGCATCATAAAGAACTGAGTCATAAAAGCAAGGGCAATTATGTTATAAATTACAGTTTTATATTTGTATCTATAAGATTATGTAGAAGGACAAAAGCCAGATGATTAATAATCCAGGACATGTTATTTATTTTTAATATTTGCAATGATACTTGATACACAACAGTCATAAAATATGTATTTTTCTTCTTGTTTAGATTCACTTTCTGTTTCAGTCATCCCATCCAGGTGACTTTTCAAAACTCAGACATTTAAAGCACCCCTGCATCCTCAGTAGAGCACTCAGAATCGTGTCTAATCTGTAAGCACATCTAGTACATTTGGGACATGTTAATGGTTACACTGTGGTGTACCTGATGTACTGAGAGTTTATTCATGATTCTGAGAGCTTCATAGGGGTACTATAAAAGTCTCAGTTTTAAAAAGCCACCATGTGTGATGGCTAGGACAGAAATTGATACAAAGTGAATCTAAACATAAAGAATACATTAGTTAAGGTAACTGGTGTTTCCTACCTGTACAGTATATCAGGTTGTCCTTGAAGTACTGGTATTACAAATGTTATACAAGTAAAAGTAAGATTGTTAGGTAGAAGATAAATGACTGTTGTACTGTAACAGCTATTACTGCTTGAGGGGGTTTAGGCAGGAACAAATAATTTGCAATAAATGTGATTGGTGTTTTTTTAATAGAAGCCATAGGGGCAGGGATGTCTGTAAAGAGAATGAATTATTTAACCAATAAAACTATGAACGCCAACAAATGAAGGCTCATTAATTTAGAAGGAGTATGATTGTTTTATAACATTTTGTTTTAAAACTTTAAAATGCAGATTAGTAAAAACATTTAATCACATTATTGTTATTGCTGTAACAAGGTGTTTGGAACAAACATTTACTTAGGCATTCTAAAATAGCAATACAAAAAAAATGTTGTTTAAGATTTCAGTGGTATACTATTGAAATCTTAAAGGACTAAAGGCATTCCAGTCTTCTCAAATTTTCTCTCTTGGGTTTCAGAAGAGCACACTAGATGGATATACACATCGGCTGTTTGTACAGAATGGAGTATCTGTTTTTTAAAAATGATCAAACCTGATGCTTGTTCTAAATTGTTTATTTTTCATTATTGATTTAGGGCTTGATTGTACATATACAGAGCTGAGAAAAAGTTTGTGAACCCAATGATAATTATGGAAATTCCATAGTTTTACCATGATAGCCTTCTTGAATCAAAACCAGTCTTTTCTTAAATATCCAATAGGGTTTATGTTAACCAATTCCATGTCTTTTGAAACAAAATAATGTAGGAATTAGACAAACAATGAGTAATTAAGATTCAGGGTATGTGAAAAAGTAAGTGAACCCCTGACAGGTGTATGGAAACACGTCATGAACGATCAAAAGAAATCTCTGAGGACCTCAGAAAGACAGTTATTAATGCTCATCAGTCTAGAAAGGGTTACAAAATCATTTCTAAGGATTTGGGGCTCCACCAATCCACTGTCCGACAGATAGTCTACAAATGGAGAAAGCTCAAGACCACAGTCACTTTGCCCAGGAGAGGTCGTCCTACCAAAATCATCAAGGAAGTCACAGAGAACCCCAGAGTAACATCCAAGGATCTGCAGGCCACTCTTGCCTTGGCCAATGTGAGTGTTCATGAAAAAGACTGAACAAGAACGGTGTTGATGGAAGGGTAGGGAGGAGGAAGCCACTGCTCTCTAAAAAGAACATTGCTGCCCGTCTGCAGTTCGCCAAAGAGCATATAGATGATCCACAAGACTTTTGGAATAATGTTCTCTGGACAGACAAGTTAAAGGTAGAACTTTTTGGCCTCAATGAGAAACGTTATGTTTGGCGAAAAAACAAACACTGCGTTCGAACAGAAGAACCTCATCCCAACTAGGGATGTCATGGTATCAAATTTTGATGGTATGATAACTGTCAAAAAATATACCACGGTTATCATCGTACCACGGCATTGTGTCATTTTTTTGTTAGCCGTTTTTAAATGGCTATTTAAAGAAATACACTCAAGTCAACTTATTTTTTAACAAGAAAAATAACTTTAATTTAAAGTTTTAAAAGAAATACAACAAACTGGTACTACAGTTCTATCAGGCATTACCTACCTGGAAGTAGTGTTCACTCCAGCTCACACAGGCTCAGCAAAATAATGCTGCCTTTTTATTTCAAAAATTACTGTGGAGAAACACCAAAATATTAACATCTTCTGGGCTCAGTTTGGAACGAGAGGGGGTAAGGATGTGACCATTGCACCCGAATACCCTCTTCATCTTTATCGTCTCTAGTTTGGACGGCATCCTATTAGTTAAGACGGGTTTTTAACCAGTGGTATGTGTACCGCTGGGAGTACTTCTAAGGGTCATAGGGAGTACGCAGGACGACTCAGAAAAGCACAAATAAAAATGAAAGTAGGAGAAAATAATGATAATTTTTTAACGGTTTTATATATTCTCGAAACCATGATGTATAGTTATTTAATCTTTGTTTAGCAGCTCAAAGTGAACGGCTAATGAAAAAAAAAAACACAATGGGTGCGTTAAGTAAGTGAGCCGCTCAGAGTGAGAACGCTTAGAAAGCACACTGAGCTCATTTAAATGACTTAACGCTGTGCTCCACGAGAGCGCTGAGCGACATTTAAAAATGGAGAATAGTAATTCTTTGCTTGTTTGTGTTTCTGAGGTGATGGTAGATGAAATGGCCCTGTGTGAAGTTACTGTCCCCTGCTGTACCTCACTGAGTCTGGTGCTATGTTTGGACTGAACGTCATATCGGGCTGTGTTTAATACAGACGATACCGACATTAATAATGAAAATTATGAATAATATTAATATTACAAGCCTAATAATAATACAATAATAAACATAAAACAGCTCTACATTTTACAAAAATTAAATTAAATGATACAAATCCGAAAACAATAATTTTTACCATCTTATTCAGCCAATTAGTACATAACTTCATAAGTCGAAACCACTTCATCTTTCTTGACAAACATATTTGTCAATCCTGCCTGTCGTCTCCACTTGTTTCCTGCAGGTGGCCATTCCGTTCGCTCCCTCTGATCAGTGATGAGAAATGCTCAGGAGCGCTCTGAGCGGCTCAGCAGGAGCAGAACTGAACAAGTCGTTAAGTTGATTCTTTTACTGAACCTCTCTGAGCCGCTCACTTACTTAACGCACCCAATCTCGTCTAAACATAAGTAGTCATGATACTTTGACGGTTTTTGTTTATTACTGCGGCTGCATTTTTTTAACAGCAATAGCAGCTGGCTGAGTTATGTGTTCTGTGTTTGATACATTTCATACTTGCAATAGAAAAACTAAGGAAAACACAAAAGTCAGAAAGTGCAATGCGACTTAAAGTTATTTAGTCCCTTTTGGATCATTTTTAGTTAGTAATTAATTTATAGTTTTTTTCTTAAGGCTAATGTTTTCATATTGTAAACATTTTAAACGGCACACACAGTTATGCTGAGGTGGGAAGTAAATAGTAACGTGACAAGCACTTACAGTGCAGACTATTTTATATTATTTATAATGACTTTTCCCATTAGAAATCGAAAGATTCCTAAATACTACCTTTTAATTCTTTGCATCCAAGTTTTCAGAATGAAGTCTGCTGTTTGGTTTTCTGTCTCAGCAGTTTGTCAGTCCCAGACTGTTGTGTAAAATTGTATATTAAATAAACAGGAGAAAAAAGAAATGTGGTAACCAGATTATTCTGCCTTTTATAGCAACCGTGGTACCATTCAGTGAGCGAAAATTGTAAAGGGTACTTTAGTTGAAACCTCCCAACAGAAGGGGTACAGTTTCAAAAAAAGGTTGAAAACCCTTGAGTTAAAAGAAGCAAAGTGTTACCTAGCAATAGCCAATCGACGTGTTTTAAGACATGCAGCGCTCGCCCACTGATCTTACATCAGTGCAAAACTTGATGAGAAAACGGAGCCTGCAAATTTTTTTTTTTTTTGGACTGCATGTTAACAGCAACGAACATAAAGGAAAGAAGAAATGTTAGTGTGGGTATGACAGTGTTGCAAAGTTAAGTGGCATCTAGGGGACTTTTTTCTTCTTTTTTTACTGATATACAATTGTATTAATTTTTGAATACCTAAAACCAAAATCCCTACAACACTATCAACTCGAGGAGACGGCAACATCTTTACAATACCGTTTAAAATAGAAAAATAATACAAATGCCTGTAGCATCTTAGACTTAGTCATTTAGTAGTAAATGTAGAGTTTTTATAAAGTTGCACTGTTGTGTGTGTGCTTACTTTGTTTCTCTTGACCGATATAGTTAATAGCTACCATTTATTTCTTTGGTTTTGTAAATTAATAGGTAGGTAGTGGTGAAAAGTTACAGTGCCTTGTTCTTGCTGATATTTTCGAGTATTTGTGTTTAGTAGGTTTGGTTGTATTAAATATGATGTCACTTATTTAATAGCCTACTCGGATAATCTCATGCATGGCAGCTTTCAGAACTTGAGATGTCAATGTTCATTAGTTAGTTCTAATGAACACAGTGGCTCACCGATGGAGAAACAGTGAATAAAAAAACGTACCTATATCACCTTAAACCGTGTAATCATGGTATAGAAAAATAGTTGCGGTTTCAAAGCCGTAGCAGTTTATACCATGGTTTTCCGGTATGAATTCTGCATTGTATCAGAAGATTCTAGAGGAGACTGTCAGGCCATCTGTCCGTGAGCTGAAGCTGAATCAAAAGTGGATCGTGCAGCAAGACAGTGATCCTAAACATACAAGCAGATCTACAAAAGAATAGCTGCAGAAGAAGAAATTCCGCGTTTTAGAATGGCCTAGTCAAAGTCCGGACCTAAACCCCATCGAAATGTTGTGACAGGACCTGAAGCGAGCTGTCCATGCAAGGAAGCCCTTAAATTTCACACAGTTGAAGCAGTTCTATAACAAATTCCTCAAAACTGATGTGAGAGACTGACCAACAGTCACAGGAAACGCTTAGTTGAAGTCATTGCTGCTCAAGGGGGTGCCACCAGTTACTGAATCTAAAGGTTCACATACTTTTTCACACATGGGTATTGAATGTTGAATCATTTGTGGATAAATAAATGTTGAAAAAGTATCATGTTTTTATGTCATTTTTTTTTAATCAGGTTATCTTTATCTATTATTAGGACTTAGACTAAGATCTAATAACATTTTAGGTTTGAAATATGTGAAAATCCTAAAGGGTTCACAAACTTTTTCTCGGCACTGTACATACGCATTATGTAGTTATATTACTTCAGCTTTATAAGACGCTATCCAGCAATGATTTTTTCAGCAATGATAATTTTTTTCTGTGTCAGGAAGTTTTGATAGAAGACAGAAGCAAGGTTTTTCAATTATTTAGTGTACAAATGTTTTACAAAAAATGTAAATAATGAAAACTGTGCTGGAGCTTATTCTCATTTCAATAAAATATTGTAATTACAGTGAATCATTGTTAATGAGATTCAAACGAGTTATATTACCATTAGTACAGCTGTGAGATGTTCCAGTGATAAATGAGACTTTAATTGCTCAAGATTGTATAGATGACTGCAGGCTTCCAATGCCTGCTCCTCTGCTTTCTTTCAGTCTCATCCCCTGGTTTTTCAGAATGGTAATGGGAGCTTTAACTGGTCTAATTTAACAAGAGAAAATGTTCATTTATTGTGAAGATTTTCATTTATAAGCATCATTTATAAAAGTTTTTCTTTTCTGGAAATGACAGCGATCAGAGGGTCTGGCTTTGGTGATTTAATTATGGCACTACTGTCCTTTAAAGAAGTTACACAAACAGCCGCTATCATTTTTAGTAACTAGGCACCATCGTTATAATGTCGTCTCATCTTGTTTATATTGTTACTTGCCATTGGTTATAAAAAGAAAGCACACTTTGGCTAATCATTACATAGTCTACCCTAACATACTGATACAAGCTTTTGTGATGGAAGTGGGCCTGCAAAGCTGCACACCCTTGAAACCTTGAAACACAAACAATTATAGTATTGTCAAATACAGGTACATTCAATCAGAAGATTATTCAGCATATTGCTTCCTCTTCAAACCGAGAGAAAATGATCAGGCACATATTCCACAAGAATGAGAAATTACATGTTCCAAATATGACATGCTGTCACTGTTATTTCAAAAGCACTATTGACAGTGTGTATTGGTATTGATGAATATCAAGTATTTCTCACTTGTTAACAGCTGTCTAAAAGTTAGATTAATGATCCCTTTGAGATATATTTGACATGGACATTGTCAGTGAAAATTATTTGATCTTTTCATAAACGTTCAGAGCAGATCATGAATTAATATGCATGAACTCCTTTGCCTCAAACACAAACAGAATATTGATGTTAAAAATGTAGCAACTCACTTTTTCTTGCCACAGAAGTGTTTTATAGTGTACAGTGGAATAATGGGCTGTGTAGCACAGACCCTTTCTCTGCTGAATTTGAAAAGCTAGACTGTCCATATATGTTTGACACTATTATAGACCCTGTTTAAACAGTGTTGAATATCAGAATATAATCAGGTTTTCCATATATCGAGATTGAGATGCATTGGTTGAAATTTTATGGGGAAGTTAACGTGGCATGCCTGACTTAATGCCCCACATCCTTCATGTTTATTTGGATTAATGGTTATAAATTAGATTTTCCATTTTACTATGCGTCCTAAGAATGTTAGAAGCACATGACTTATTTTTGGAAAATCTGCCAATATTATCCAAATGTTAACATTATCTGAAGCAGAAGATCATTTGAATGCTGGTAGCTTTCTTGTATTCTTGTCATCACTCAAAAGAAAAATCAATTCTGGGAATGCATTATAGGCTCGGTTTCAGGCAATACTACCTAATATGTTCATGCACTGTTATTTAGACTTAAAGGTTATTTACGTATATAGTTGACATTGCTAAGTGATAAAAGCTTTAGAAAACCTAATTTGTAGCGTTTGTAATATACATTTTGTTTAATATCTGTGTAACCTTCTTTATATACTTTAAGCAACCTATATATGTGATACAGGATGACAACAAATACTAGCACAGAGATGATTTTTTAGATTAGTGTATTCATTACTGCTAATAGGGAAGCACATATACTAGGCCAGTGGGGCACAACACTGAAAGTCAAGATCATCCCAGTCCAGACGAGGGTCAGTTATACTGCATAGAGTATATAGGAACTGATTGGAACAATTTTGAGGGTATCCCACTGTAATAGGCCCATATTCACAACACTTTAAGGAGCTAATTTTATGAATAAATACAGATTGACCTTCATTAATCTGTACATAATGAATATCAAACTTTATTCATAAAAAACTGTCTTTAAAAAAACTCATGAGGTTGAAGGTGCAACAATTAGTAAAATAAATGAATACAAAAAAAATTGTACTGATTTCAATTCAACACTCATGGGTTTGGAACCAGTTAATTGCTTTTTGTTGACTGAAAAACTGCAGCTCTCCTGCCTTTTAAGTATTCTTTAACACTAGTATGTGCTCGTGGCTCTGCATTTTGTATCAGGTGTAACTCCGGGTTGGGGGGTGAGCGAGAATCGCATTACTGAATAGAGATGAACCGTTTAGGATCACTATTACCCAATTCAATCCATTAATCGTTACTTGAGTTATAGGTTTGAGAATAGGTCGTTTTGCATCTGGTCTTTCATTTAAGAAAAAAACATTGAAACGTTATCCACTAAAAAAAGAATCTGAAGAGGGGAGTGGGGAGAGATTTTAGCCACATGTTTTTGCACATGCCTAATTGATACTTTGCATTAATATCGCCTCCTTGTTAGGCTGAAAAAAGTCTGACATATAAATGTACAGTGCAGTAACTGCCAGAATTCAGTTTTAATAAAGCATCTGATGCTACTATATAAATATTAAGTGGCATGTTGCAACCCATAATGAACAACCTTGTTATTTTGTTCAAATTGAAATAAGTAAAGCAATGTGTTCATTAGAGAATATCACATACAAAGGGAATGCATGCGATTTTATAATTTGTATTATATTTGCAGGAGGACTGAAACTTGCATTTGGCTGGACACAATCACTTGGTCAATTGATAAATCCAAGAAATTAACCTTTTATGGTTGCATTAAGATACTGTAAATAAGTGATCTACAAAGAACCTGAAGGAGAAGTAAAATTGATCCCTTAACTTGATCTTTCACAGAATCACTGCTAACAATCGTAAGAGTTACAAGCCACCCATATTCTAATTGTGTTGTTGATATTTTATTTTTTATTTTAACAGGGATTTGGTAAACAAGTGGATGTTTCATACATCGCCAAACATTACAACATGAGCAAAAGCAAAGTGGACAACCAGTTCTACAGCGTGGAAGTGGGAGACTCTACCTTCACAGTTCTCAAACGGTACCAGAACCTCAAGCCCATTGGTTCCGGGGCTCAGGGGATAGTTTGGTGAGTCCCACATAAGCATTTATTGTGCTCATTTTGTAACCAATTTATTTCCTATCAGCCTAAGCATTTTTTTTATTTAGCTTCCAGTTGAACTGTAAAACTAGGTCAGTTTTCTCTCTGATTGATGATTTCTTTCTACTAAGAATGACAACAAGAACTGCAAACATCTTGGCACATTGTCAGTTCTGTCCCTTAAGAATTCAGGCAGCTAAAATGAGTACAGTTATATACTGTAGTGTCTACTTATTTAGTTATGCATCATGTCCAAACTGTTCAACAGCAAGTGCATTTTTTTCAATAATTCTGTACATTTGCAATCGGCGTAGATGCATAAGAACATAAGAACATAAGAACATAAGAAAGTTTACAAACGAGAGGAGGCCATTCGGCCCATCTTGCTCGTTTGGTTGTTAGTAGCTTATTGATCCCAAAATCTCATCAAGCAGCTTCTTGAAGGATCCCAGGGTGTCAGCTTCAACAACATTACTGGGGAGTTGATTCCAGACCCTCACAATTCTCTGTGTAAAAAAGTGCCTCCTATTTTCTGTTCTGAATGCCCCTTTGTCTAAACTCCATTTGTGACCCCTGGTCCTTGTTTCTTTTTTCAGGCTGAAAAAGTCCCTTGGGTCGACACTGTCAATACCTTTTAGAATTTTGAATGCTTGAATTAGGTCGCCACGTAGTCTTCTTTGTTCAAGACTGAACAGATTCAATTCTTTTAGCCTGTCTGCATATGACATGCCTTTTAAGCCCGGAATAATTCTGGTCGCTCTTCTTTGCACTCTTTCTAGAGCAGCAATATCTTTTTTATAGTGAGGTGACCAGAACTGCACACAATATTCAAGATGAGGTCTTACTAGTGCATTGTACAGTTTTAACATTACTTCCCTTGGTTTAAATTCAACACTTTTCACAATGTATCCGAGCATCTTGTTAGCCTTTTTTATAGCTTCCCCACATTGTCTAGATGAAGACATTTCTGAGTCAACAAAAACTCCTAGGTCTTTTTCATAGATTCCTTCTCCAATTTCAGTATCTCCCATATGATATTTATAATGTACATTTTTATTTCCTGCGTGCAGTACCTTACACTTTTCTCTATTAAATGTCATTTGCCATGTGTCTGCCCAGTTCTGAATCTTGTCTAGATCATTTTGAATGGCCTTTGTTGCTGCAACAGTGTTTGCCACTCCTTCTACTTTTGTGTCGTCTGCAAATTTAACAAGTTTGCTTACTATACCAGAATCTAAATCATTAATGTAGATTAGGAATAGCAGAAGACCTAATACTGATCCCTGTGGTACACCGCTGGTTACCACACTCCATTCTGAGGTTTTTCCTCTAATCAGTACTTTCTGTTTTCTACATGTTAACCACTCCCTAATCCATGTACATGCGTTTCCTTGAATCCCAACTGCGTTCAGTTTGAGAATTAATCTTTTGTGCGGGACTTTGTCAAAAGCTTTCTGGAAATCTAAATAAATCATGTCATATGCTTTGCAATTATCCATTATCGATGTTGCATCCTCAAAAAAATGAGGATTGTTAATGCATCTGTCACACACATTTGTCTTGTACTATAATGCAGTGTACTATATGAACATAATTGTAATTCAGTATGTTAAGGTTACATTATTCAACAGGTTTGCAAAACGTGTGTACAGTCTGTGTGTTTGCAGTGTAGGTATACATATACATATACAAATACAGTTGTCGTCAAAAGCTTATATTCCCTAATGTATGGAATATTGGTACATTGGGGTACTGTATGTAAACTTTTGACGACAGCTGTACACAAGCACGCACGCACGCACGCACGCACGCACGCACGCACGCACACACACACACACACCTGGAAACACTGTCCCTCACTTTTTCTTTTGTTTTTAACATGTGAAACAATAAAGTATATTTTAGCTTTTAATAACAAGTGTGGCACCGTTTTCATTGCTAAACATCATGATGATGCCGTACCACAGTTCCTTTCATGCACGGACTTGTCCGAGAAATCCTGCTGTTTTACTCACACAAACCCGAAGATCTTCTATATACACAAGGTGGTCAACTCAGCTGATTCAACATTGCAGCATCCGTCCGAGCCGAAGCGGTGCATCCTGGAAATCCAAAGAATTCCGGTGGCGAGTTTTCTCCAGTCTCTATAATACACAGTCTGCCTCATTACCTATTCCAAGTTTTCTCTTTTGAGAGCGATTGTATTTTTTAGCAAGATTCATTTGGATTTATTCAGAGACACCCCTCCTTAACACATATGCGTTATTATTTCTACTATTATTTCAATTATTTTTTCAATTTCCTGATAAGAGCTCTTTGCCATCTGTACTTGTTTACCATCACAGACCTTGTCTTTCACACTGTGTCTGTCTGTCAGTACAGCGTGCGCTGTGTTCCAGCCTCCGACTACATCACAGGTGAGGCAGACACAAATGGAGCGTTTCTAGAGGCCATGGCTTAGGATCCACTTTTATCACAAAATATGGGCACAGAAACAGTTTATTTTACATTTTATTTTTCCAGTTTTATAACAAATTAATAATTTAAGTAAAACATTATTTAAGTAAAGGTGCCCTTTAAGTGCTAAGGGAACTCTACCGGAGGAAAGTGAACCATTTATAATTTTTGAAATATGGGTATTAATAACACCATGAACATCTATTAATAAGGTAATCAAAGAAAAATCCATCATAGTAGCCTTCAGAGATGTAGATGTGCTGGAGTCCTCCTTAATAGAAGGTGCCTGTGGAATCTCATTTCTGATGTCTAGTATTTCATTTTTAAAGAAATGTAAGAAGTCATTGCAGCTGTGAGAGGAGCCAATGTCAAGGGTAGGACTATTAAGTGAAGGATTAATAGCAAAAAGAAGCAAAAAGAAATTTAGTCCTTCTGTTACAGCAGGTTTCAGCAGACTGAATACAAATTGCACATTGTTATTATTATTATTATTATTATTATTATTATTATTATTATTATTATTATATATTATTTTTTTAGCAGATGCCCTTACCCAGGGTGACTTACAGTTGTATACAAAAAAAAAATACATATCAATTATTACATATATATATATATATATATATATATATATATATATATATATATATATATATATATATATATTTTTTTTTTTTTTTCTATGTATCTATGTATTTTAAGTATTATGGATTTTCTTTTTACTGCATCTTGTAAAGCACTTTGTGATGGTGGTCCACTATGAAAGGCGCTGTATAATATAAAGATTGATTGATTGATTGATTGATTGATATTATGTGCAAGATTTCATGCCATGGGATTCCATACAAACCATGCAAATGAATTTGACTGCATAACAGGGTTCCTGCAGTTTATAGTATTGTTAAAAAATACAGACAGGCCTGTCCGTTTCTATTGGTTTACTCAAATTTAGTCTAACAAATGATTTGGGTATTGTTAGGAACCGTACAAAATAGAATACTAATTCATAAATAGCTGTGGGTACAAATTATACAGCTTGCAAAGTATATGTCTGACTTCAGACCATTTGACAGATTCAGAGGGATTGTGAGGTCTAACAAGTTGTATTTAGACTAATTGTTCATGACAGGTCTATTTGAAGATCTAATCTAATCTTGAGCAAGCCAAAGCAGCATTTTGCTGCTTGTACTCAGCAGGCCAGTATTATACACAATACCCCTTGTAACATGAGTGCAGAATTACTGTATAAAATCTAATGTGAATGTGTTAATGGTTCAAAAAGGTTCTCTTTATTTCATTCTACTACTAACATGGTCAACCCTGATTTGCTATGCATAACTATTATCAGACCATGCATGGTATTTTGCACCACATCTAAACCATGTTCTACTGAAATTGATCTCATTATTCAACTCGGTGTTTCAGAACATGGTCATACATCACTACTAGTTATACCGTGAGTGGTATAGCTGGATTTCATCCACATCCCCGTCTCTCATTGTTTAGTTTATGACTGTGGTTTGGTGGGCCAGAGAACTGCAAATTCAATAAGAAATTGGCTTTCTTGAAATTTAATTGTTGTCAGTTCAGTGTTTTCCTTGACGCTTATATTGCATTTACACTTACAAGTTTGACCAAAGCTGCCTTAGGATGAGCTGGTTCTACAGCTGCTTATCAAGTATAGTTCCTGTTTACTCTTTACTTTACTCCTATCCAACTACTTTTCACATCTAATCCTAATGGAGGTGGAAAGCAATGGAATTTCGTTCAGCTTAATTAGAAGTGAGCAACTGGGGTTTGGGTGGCACAGCAGTCCCTGAGTGGAAATCTTGCTTAGAATTCTTAAGTAAAATTTGTTTACTTTGAACGATTTGATACCATTGGCAATTGTTAGAAGGTACGCTCAATAGAAATTAAATGTATATCAGAATGTATCTTCATGTACTAAATAGACTGCTATTTGTATAACTCATGGGTCTTAAATCCTGGTCTTGGAGGGCCGGTGTCCCTCCTGGTTTTTATTCCAACTGTACCATAAATTACTTAATTGCACAAATTAAGTGCTTATTAGAAGCTTAATTGGTCCAGTTAATTAAGACAACCAGGAGTGACACCGGCCCTCCAGGACCAGAATTGGAGACCCCTGGTATGGCTGGATTGCTGAAAATTACATTATGCCATTTTAATTTTTCCTTTTAGATTACTTAATTCCAAACATAATTTATACATACTTATATATATTACATGCCCAGTGGCTGAACAAAAATGTGATTTGTTGAAAGGGAATTGCACTTTGAAATGTCATTTGCGAGTTCTGATTTGAAATATGGCTGTGGAGAAGTGAATAAAGCCCAGCACTGTTTACCTCAGAGTGTCAAGTTCTGATTTATATTGAAGTGTCATGTCACAGCTGTCAATGCTGTTAAAATAGCTGAAAAACATTTCTCACCATAGCAACTGTCTGCAACTTTTAATACTTACACAAATACACTAACGTTCACACAACTCCTAGTTACAAAATAAAAAAGTTACAGGTACCTTGTTCTTCTTTTATATACCTTTTTAAAGAGGTAGATACCTGAAGTGAAGAACAGTTTTCCAGTAAAGCCTTATGGAATGCTCACTTGATCACAGGTGTTCTTGTACAGACAGGACAGCATGAATTCAAGCAAAAACGAAGCCTGTAACAGTTTTAAAAAAAGGTGTATTTGTCAGTGCTATTAGACCATGCTTGGCAGTTTCTGAAAAATGTAGCAAGGGCATTTTTGTTTGAAATGTACTGCCTTTATGTCTGGGCTCGCTTTTGTGTTTCAATTTTATTTGCTGTGAAATATTATAAATGCACCAGTCAGTCTAGAAACTTTTCTGAACTTGATATTTTGTAAGCGATTTACTGTAAAAACATTTCTACTTATACATGTATTTAAAATTGGCATTAAAAATAATGCTAGTATTTCACCATTCTGCTCTTTCAGATCGGTATTTTTATGAAGTAAGGAAATGAAACGCTGTTTGTAAGGCTTTTTAAATGACCTTAATTAAGGCACTAGAACCGCATTCCTGCCATTTTTCATGCTTTGGCCGCAATTGAGCTGCATTTTTTTAAGATCTCGTCGTGAATTAGATAGGACCTTAGTTATTTTCAGTATTGTGTTACGTTGGGAACACTACAAATAGCTTCTCTCCCCAATCGTAAAAAGCTTCCACCACCGCTGTTTCTCGCTGTCAAGACAACAAGCAGAAATGGAACGGGAGCAGCTGCTAATGATATTACTCAACCTGACAGCTTTTTATTCTGTTGATTTTTAGATTATTATCTTCCCAAAAAACGGTAAACAGGAGATGCAATTTTTACTATATTGTGTGATAGTTTTTCAAATAGCAAACATTCAGGGAATCCTACTAAAGCAGTTGGGTGCAAATTCTCTTGTTAAAATTATGAAACTAATAAGAAACAACTTCAGACTTCAGCCAAGGACTGTTGTTCTGGACCCCAAGCAGTAAGTTGATTATATATTCACAAATAATGTTGTTTAGATTCTCTGTTGTCTCATACATAAGCTTTTAACAACCCTGTTGCAAAGCTATCAAAATGTAGTCAAAACAAAATGCAGACAAAGCAATGATTAACGAACAGTCTGTCTGTGTCTTGCAATTTGAGGATAAACTGGTAGTCTTGACTGGTTACTTGTGGATAATATGCATATGGAAGAATTACTAGTGAGTCATCAATGCTGTTAACCGTAGCTTACTGTCAAAAAGCATTTTAAAAACAAGTGTTGTCTTCTAAGAATAGCTAAAAATTTTTATGATATACAGTGAATTCTCGTTAAAATGAACGCAGATATGACACATTTCCTGATACGAGTATGGATTTTCTACAAGGTCTCTGCAAAATTTAGCAGTCGCTTATTGTAATTTGCTTCTTATAATATTAATTCACTTGACACAAATTTCCTGTAGTGCAGGGAAGAAAAATGTGAATAAAACGAAGTGCTGTATTTCAAACACCTGAGTGTAAAGGCTATTGGGAAATGTATTAACTTGTATTATCCACATTAGCGCCTCTGTACTGCATTTTAGTGCTGTTTGGGGACTACAGAGTCTATGATGCATTTCGAGTTACCATAGTGCAGTACAATAATATAGGCTTATGAACAGCAAACTGTGGATGCAAGTCGTCAGTGTTTCTGATTTGCTCAGTACCTGATGTTGAGCGACGATGCCTTGCTTTTGTGGTTTAAAAATGCCTGTGATCAGAATGGGACATGCAGGTTTCAAATGCAGTTCATTTGCAATGCATACTTTTTAAAAGTTCACTGACAGACATATTTTCAATAAAACACACACTTTTAAATGTGTAATACTTTTCATTGTTCTGTAATTGAAATTTGATTTCAGTGTTACTATAACTTCAATAAAAAGGATGCAAAGTATGCATTTGGCTTTAGATGCATGAAAATATCACGAATCAATGCCTTCTCACTTGACCTGAAGGGCCAAACTATGGATAAAAGGTTGAATGCGAAATACAAAACAGACCGTTTAACCACATAGAATTGGGGAAAATGTAGACTCATTTTGAATCTAGGTTTATGAAATAGTGGGATCAATCCTCAGTTGTATCTTGACTAACTTTTTTAATGCAACATCCTCATACACCTGACCTTTTTATGGCTGTTTTGTGTACCTGTCATTTTAGATTCAATGAGCCTCTGACAATTAAGGTCAAAAAAGGGTTTAAGAAATCTACTGCTGTTAATCCATCACCCATAATTTGTTGTTTTTATCCATCAGTCTTCAGAGCAGTGCTGTATCAAAGCTGGTACACAATCGGGTTTCCACACTTACGCATATTTGAAAGCTAATTTTAGTTAAGCAAACTTTAACGTTTACACTGTTTGATGCCTAAAATGTGTCAACTGGACCAAGAAATTAGGGACCAATTCATGCAATGAAAAAATAAAACCACATTTAAAAATTGTGCTAAAACAGTGCTGCCCATTTAGCAGAACAATACGGACCACTAAAATAAACTGTTGCATTAACAGCAAATGAAAAGCATACTGAATGAACTTTGCAGTTTTCTTAAACATTTAGTGAATTGCTAAGTGTTTATTAGTATTAATATACTAAACTCTTGCTTGTACATGGGAAAAATTAACACCTCTAGCACACAGACAGCAAACTACATTCACACAGTGTAGCTGAAACCAGGGTTCTCTCATATTCAGGTCATATTGGTAAATCACCACTACAGGACAGATCTGTGTCATGTTAAGCAGTGCATCATTAAGCCTAATCTGTTACAGCATTTTTAAAATCTGACCAGCAACACAAACAGCCTTAGTAGGCAAAGCTCCATGACCCTGTGTTTTACAATTCAAGAGCTTTGCCAATTGAAAAGGGGAAAAAAGAAGGGGAAAAAAGGTGATGTTTTTAGTACAAGAATTGAGTACTTGCAGGCCTCAGTAACACATGTACGCTGTGGCAGTACAACTCGAGGTGTGTTACAGCTTGTTAATATTACTGTAATTACATTTTAGGTGCAGTTGGAATTATTTCTTGTACTTGAACACACACACACACACACACACACACACACACACACACACACACCTGCAAAACTACACCATAATTTTATGTTTGAAAATAAAAAGGAAAATCATTGAGGAAAATTTGGTTTGGAATCCTGGTTTCTAAAGCCTAGCAGACCTAGTGTACTTCTTTAAATGTATGGTAAAACCTGTTCCACGAGGAAGTGTCTTTTATACAAGGTTTGTGCAGCCAGAAGACAAAGTGGGTTTACATGTAGTTTTTTCTATGGTGTGACAATCTGGCCTTTAGTATTCCATCAGGACACCTGTAGCATTAAAGAAATATGCTATTGCAGATATGTTATTGCAGACAGATATTTCTCAGTCACTGCTCAGTCGATCCATCACCCTGATATGAAGTTGGAGGCTGGGGAGGAGGACATAAACCTAAAAGCAGGGCTCAGACTGCATTAAGAAGTTTAATTCTTGGTTATTAGTGGTAACTGCAATTGTACTGGTGATTGACATGCATGGGGGTGGGGGTGGGGGGGTTACCTTCCAGGTCCGATCACTGCTTTCAATATTGTTGATGTTTGCTAGGATTGTCCTGCCTGTCAGTGCAATTGGAATACAGAAATATTCATCTGAAATACTCATTTTGTGTATATAGGAATACATATACCTGTTCGTAGGGTATTTGAAGGAGTGCTTACTAATGTTTTAAAATCCATATACTGTACTCAGCGGTTATTAGGTGCTTTGCTAATATCATTACTGGTCCCGCTCCTGTAGTGCTGAGATTCTTTTGTTATTTAATTCAGGATATCACAATATTTTGAATACAGCACTATGTAGACTGCAGCATCCTGATAGAGTTGCTGCAGGTCACAAGGTCTCATTGTGAGTTTGAACTCCAATACATGAAGGGATTAGAAACCTGGAGGCAGCAGCTACTTTTCATTTTCTTTTACCTTTAAGATAGCTGCATATTCTAAATGGAAGCATACAGTACAAGACAATATATTCAACAGAAGAAGTGGGGATCAGAGATAATAATTCTAGGGCTAATGAGAAATTTAAAATGTGTGTCATAGTTTTTTCCACTACACTGGTATAAATAAAATATTGAGTGCAGAAGACAAAGTGTATTTTCAACATCGAAATCATGTAATTATGGGAATACAACTACCTTCTTAGAAGTGCCATAGTTCTGATTAATACTGTACTTTCCTAGAAAGATAGTAGCCTTTGGATTTGATTGTGCTTCTAATGGACACTTTGTCCAATAAGTGAATGAAAGGAACATTCCATCTACTTATCATCAATTAACTTTTGCATGGAGACTGTTGTGGTATTGTGTTGTTTGTGGAAAAATAGGAAGCAGATCGAAGATTAATTTACTTTCTATTGAATTTTCTCCAGAGTATTATAGTAATTATTTTTTTTAATGAAAAGCAGAATAGGATACTGTAATATACTGTTCATACACTATCCATGTGCTGGGACACAGGCGTGCCCATACTGGCTCGTCTCAGTTCTTGTTTGAGGATATTGTGAATATGCACAGTACATGCTCAGGGAAATAGTACCCCCCAGTGGGTATCACTAATAGTAAGATTGCCCCTCCTTGGGCATACTTTAGCATATAATTAGAAAATTGAAGGTCTCTTTGTTAGTATAATTTTTTTATGTTTCATTTTTTTATAAAAGAGCAATCTAGAACATATTTATTTTAATATTTTTAACAATTGTGTAAAATCCATAATACTTTAAATACAGAGAATTGCATAATACAGTAAAAAACTATGCATAATACATTAAATACTGTGGAAAGTAGACTCTTTATTTAACCTCTGAGAAAGAAAAAAAATGACCATATAATCACCAAAATGTACTGCAAGGGAGAGAGGATTTTTCTTTACAGGATGAAAAACTGCTGGGATGGACTGTTTATAGTTGACTTATTGTGTGGAAAGCCTTTGAACTCTTACCACTCTTTGATGTGGAATTGCTTCCTTGTGGAGTGAAAAGGGTATTCTACTTGAAGCCACCTCCTCTTCTGAGTAATAGTCATTATTCAGCTTGTTTGTGAGGGGTGCTTGCAATCTTACTGCTGCTGCTACAACAGCTAATTATCTTATGAAGCGTTTCAGCTTGGACTTCACATGTTTAGTGTTATCATAACACAAAATCTAACTTAATAAAATTCCATTATAGGTGGTGTCCAGTGAACATTACCTATTTCACTATGACAATGTTTTAACATCTGGATATCAATCATACAGATGTCAAAAGTTCATTTTGTTTCATGTTTACAAACCATTCAATCTGAGGTGTCACTCCCCTTTGATTAGGTTTTGTTTTTGTTCACAAAAACGCCCATTTCATAAATAATGCAGTTGTTTCATAAATAATTCATACAGTATTTGTAAATATTTGTAAGAACAGAATATAACAGAATCTAAATCTTTTGCTTGCTTGTCTTTTGCTTTCTCTTTGGCAGTGCTGGATATGATGCTGTCCTTGATAGAAATGTGGCCATTAAAAAGCTCAGTAGACCATTTCAGAACCAAACCCACGCCAAACGGGCTTATAGGGAACTTGTGCTCATGAAATGTGTCAACCATAAAAATGTAAGTATTTTTGTACTAGAAAGAAACTTGGTAAAACATTTAGACATGTTATGTCTTCTGTTTTATTCTTTTTTGAACAACACCAAATGGTTAATTTGTACAAATCACTTGATAGTTTGCGGAAAGAATGCCTCGAATCCTCTGAGTTTGTTATGTGACATCACAGTATCTTAATGATTGAATTGCTGTGCTGTATAACAGCACAGTGATTTACAGCCTCTGCCCTTCATGGCATTTAATGTTTTGTTCAGTAAGGCACACATTCTAATGAATACATGTACAGTAAAGCAGAAATGTGCTTACTCATCAAGGGTGATTAATATTATATCTAGGGAATTTAACAATCTACATGTATTCCAGCAGCTCTGAAAGGTATATGAAATGAATGTCAACAATCATGAGATACCCTCTAAGAAAGATTGTGAGGGGATTTGTATAATGTGTTTGCTGCATTCTTACTGTAAGCAAACCTATACATCATTCACTTCTCATCAAAGAAAACCAATAGCTTACATAAAGACATTTATTTAATTATGTGCTGCAAAATCTAGAACTGAAAAAAACAAATGCCAATTTACACAGCCTGCTAGCTTGTTAACATTCTTGAAAGTAATCCTTTTTGAGAAAAGATGCTGAGCTAATTCAAGTGCTTTTTCATCCAGCACTGACAACATTTAATTGAGCAGTGCCCTTGAAGGGGTCATCTCTAACCAAGAGCTTCGGGCTCTATTCATATGCATTTCACAAGCATGTGTTTCTGTTTGCTAGTATGCTTTGCTTTTATTTTAACATGTCTTTAGCATGTTACATTCCATTGCTTTAGTTTATACCACCTTTCAAAAACTTGGAAAATAGTCTGTTATACAAGAAACAGAGAAACTTGATGCTTTCTGGTGTTAAATCCTAGAAGAACAGCAAGGAATGATTACTGTCTTTTTTTTTAGTTTTTTTTTTAGTTTTGTTTTGTTTTGTTTTTTTAATGCATCCCAGTGCAAGTTTTTGGTCTGACTTATTTTCTTTACATGTTTCAAATTGTTGCACAAAACAATTAATACCAGCTGGCATTGCTTTTCAGAAATTTATGTGACTCAAAAGATCAATTTTACCTGACAAATAATTTGTTTGCTTTTTTCTCTTTCAGATAATCAGCTTATTAAATGTTTTTACATCACAGAAATCCTTAGAAGAGTTCCAGGATGTGTAAGTAAAAGACACTGTTGCACAATATATGTTTTTTTTTTAAAAGTGCAAAAAACATTTTGGTTTTAAAACGCTAAAGCTGCTGGAAAATTAGTCTAAGCAGGTAGAACTTTACTGGGAAAAAACTACATTGCCAGTAACCTGTGGGGACGATGTTGTTTGAGCACTGACAGAGTTGAATGTAAAGAAGTTCTGAAAATGTATTTTGATGTGTTCTCTCAAAAGAGTGATTTTAAATTGCTGGGAACCCTGCCAAACATATGATTGTAGACCAACAATATTAAACTGATAAGCTAGATAAACTGTTTTGTTTTCATTTATTTATTTATTTATTTATTTATTATGGGGGGGGGTATTCACAGTATTTATTATAAATACTTGGTTTATTATCCTTTAGATGTTGCAATGCTCAAATCATTTTTTTTGTATGAAAGTGGTAGGAGTATATGCCTGGCAATTACAAGTTTGTAATTTTTTGTCAACTAATAAATAATATTATTGCCACTTTTCCTTATTAATACTATGTTGATTTTACTTGTATAATCGTGAACAAATTTAAAATCAGTTCTTAATAAGATAAGCTTATGCCTGCTTATTAGTTTTTTCTTATCATTCCATTAAAATAGAAATATCATGAAAACTGAGAGGATTGCAGTTTATAAAGAATATTATTTATTAGTATAAATGCATGCTAAATGTGTCAGTTAATGTTATATGTGAACACATTGATTTAACAATTTTCTGTATAACTGAAGGCGCTGAGAAACACTTAAACTGAGGAAATAGATCCATGAGGCCATTAGGTTATTAAGTATAGGTGCTTCATCGTTTAATATACTGTAGTAGAAAATGACTGCTGTATACCGCATTTACCTTTAACACTGGACAGTACAATTAATTCATAAAGGGAGTTCTCTTTTGTGGTTTAAAATTGCAATTCATTACATCAAATTTTGAATTGGAATAGGGTTTTTTTTGCTATTTTACATGATAACACCCTAACCTAGTGCACTGTGGCTGCCAAGCTTAAATGAAATGCATTTTTAATATATTTGTTCTCTGAAAATGTACCTAAATATTTTGTCTGTTATTTTTTGATGGTGGTAGTTTTACTCAGTGATTGCTTTTGTGTCTTTTGCCCTTTTGTTCCGGAGTTATTGAGTTGTATTTGACCTGGGTTTAATTCAGTCCTTACAGGCATGAATTTAATCAAGTGAAAATCAATATATCTGTAATAAAAATGCAGCTGACGTGATCGTAGACATTTAATATTACATTCTACCAGACCTTGCTTCAAAATAGATTATTTATACACCAGTTTCAAGTTCAAATAGAACTTTTCTATCACAAATTCTCTGATTATGTTTTTTATTTATGATTGTTCCTCCTGGATTCTATAAATGTGGTGAAACAAGTTGCTTAGCAACCCTGCAAAGGTATAAAACAGTAAAACATCTATTTGTCTCATGGTTTTTGGCAGTTACCTGGTAATGGAGCTAATGGATGCCAACCTTTGCCAAGTGATTCAGATGGAGCTTGACCATGAGAGGATGTCCTACTTACTCTACCAGATGCTGTGTGGCATCAAACACCTTCACTCAGCAGGCATTATCCACAGGGTGAGTGTGTCTGAGAGAAAATGCAGTTTAACTTATGTAAAGAAAGATGTCTAGTGCCCAATGCCGATATCAAAATTGTGACATTGCTCCAACCAAGCATTTAAATAACATTACACATGTGCTGTAAATTTCAGTGGAATATGTACAGTACAAAGTCTTTATGGTTTAGTATTTGTAGGGTCAGAAACCAGGATTATTGTAAGCAAGAGTGTATACAGCTTTCTTCAGTATTGTGCTTTTGTAAGTGTTCCCTGTTTGTTAAGATCTGACAACCTGTTAGTCCCTATTACTGATCTATTGTTACTGCTTACCTGAAGATAACCGCATTTACTACACTACTTGACTTCCAAATATTTATTTTTAAACAGCACTGTGTACATATATTTTAATGACATGGTTTATCCATGCTAATACCAACAAGAAAAATACACCCTAAAAGTATATATCTTAAATGTAAACCTTTTAACATATGAATAAAAAGTGAAAGTCCCTAACTGTCTTGCTTGAAATTACAAATCGCGTTAGTATTTAGGCAAATAAGCAACTTTTGCACAGCCCAAAGTACATATTTGTCATGAGTATTGGAATGCCCTCTCAGTTCTGTGCCTATGCTGTAGTATTGTGGGCTCTTATTTTCAAATACAGTATATTCAATATGTCCCTTCTGTAAAGGTTTATTTAATATTTATGCGTGGTTATTACTGTTGTTATTACAAGTTTCTTTTTAATACGACTGTATTTACACAGTCAGAGATTTGTGCTCAAGAACCATTTTAGCCCATTGCTTATTCACTTCACAGATACTGTATAAACACCCATATGCACAACCTTACTTTAGATCTTCAGTTCTAAAACAAAAACAATATGTCAATAAATGCCCTGGTTCTAATAGCGCTAAATGTAAATTGTGTTTCTAATATCTATAAAGGACCTGAAACCAAGCAATATTGTGGTGAAGTCAGATTGTACGCTTAAAATCCTTGACTTTGGACTGGCAAGAACTGCAGGCACAAGCTTCATGATGACTCCATATGTGGTGACTCGCTATTACAGGGCACCTGAAGTCATTCTGGGAATGGGATACAAAGAAAATGGTAGGACTTAATTTGAACTATGTGTACTAGTTTGGAATATATGCAGTATCCAAGTTAAACATTGTAAACTAACCTTATATGTGAGTCATTTATTACATTTGCATGTTGCTATATACCCTATAGTTTAAAGACAAGGCTATATATTTATCACTTCAGTAGTCTGTTCAGCATGATATGACTCTCACAAGAAGGCACATTATACATTTAAGTGAAATCTATTTTAAATACAAAATAAAAATATATACACTTTGGTCAAGTAATGTGGAACAGGCTGTACTATGTTTCCTTTAAATTGCTTGGATTTGATCACATGATGGATTATTATTTTATGTCAATAGCTCTGTTGGAATGAGGGATTGCAGAATGCTGACCTGTATCAAAGTAATATTTACTGTTCCTTACTGTAAATGATGGCAGACACTGACCTTTGTAGCCTATAGGTGAACCTATGGGAACGTTATTACACTTGACAGAGTTGACATATGACCTTGGGGTCAGCAATAGTATGGGCTTTACATCTCATAGCATTGCCCTTGAGGCATTATTTGTTACTTATAGCCTTGGCGGGATAGTCTGTGTTCTTTTCTGTTTCTACTAATACTGTTTCTTATTTATAACAACTGCTGTTTCCCAACCATTCTTCGCGTTCTCCTTGTCAGCAATATCTGTTTACTCTAACGTCTCATTTTTTCCTTGCAACTTTACCTGTTTCTGTACCTACAGTTGATATATGGTCTGTTGGGTGCATTATGGGAGAAATGGTTCGGCACAAAATCCTCTTTCCAGGAAGGGACTGTATCCTTGTGCTGTATGTAGCAGCTATATCTCGTGTGGTGTCCTTCATGTTAAAAACAAAAAAGTAAAGGCTAAAAAAAGTTTTTCCCCGATACAGTCATGATTCCTGAATATGGCTGACCATGAAACGATCTGCACATCAAAGTAATGCATGGGGAAGAATGGGCAAACATTTGATCAACAAATAGTAACTGCTCACTATGTGAACACTTGGTATTTTTGTGATCTGTTTTCACCTTTCATTCCTTATACCTTATTTATATGCATCGGAAATTCGAGAGTAGGTACCATCAACAAACGTTAAGTATTTATTAAAACTTTTCTGTTACATCACACTTTGATCCTTTTGATAGTTTCATTGATAGTTATACAAATCTTCTAACTTAAAGTGGCTATGTGGCTTTGAAGAAAACGAGAGTGCAGGTCCGATATATTGTTGATTAACAAATCCACAGTTTGTACAACAAATCCACAGAAAACTGTTGATTCATCAACAAAATCACGATAAGAACAATCAGAACAATTTCTTTTTTACGCAACAATCATTTCAACAATTAGTTAATAATTAAAATATTACACATTTAAAACGTAACAGTTATAAAAGGGCTTGTGATTGTGTCTTTGATTAATCCAGCCCACACTGTAACCTTTGGGAATATAATTTGTGGCAAAATACACTTTGGCCACATTCCATCAATGTGTAGTGGAAACAGCCTGAAGGTCATTACTGCCCAGATGGAATAACTGTAATGATGTGGAGGCTTGATCAAATGTGGCTTCATACAGTACCACTGAGATGGATATTTTTCAGCTTGGGAAAAAATATTTTCAATATAAAAGATTCTAACATCGAGGAACCTACTATAACATTAGGGTTACCATGGAAATCACATGTCACAACTTCATATTGACGGGACACCACATTTTGTTCTTGTTTTTATGTGAGTCTTCAAAGATAAATGTATACTGTGCATCAGCCTGTATATACCTGTCAGGTACCTCTGTATAGTAAAACACTTCTGAATCATCCTGACCACAAATGTTAGGTTTCCATAACCATTTCATTAATACTAACCTTTTGCTATGTACTGCAGTATATGGTTATTATTTATTATATTCATATTCACGTAACTGTGTGTTTTTTGCTAACAAACTATTAACTTGTTTCTGTTCAGCATTCATAATTATTTATTAGGTTGCTAACAAAGTTTGTTTATATCACATGTTGTTTATTTCAACAGTTGATTAAAAAAAAAAACGAAATGCAGAATGTAAAACCGTGTAAGTAACACATTTTAAGAATAACAGAGGGTATTTTTAGGATCCTAGCATTTATATAATTCAACTGTGTTATCAAAATCAGAGACGAAAACATACTAATTGCTGTAAAAGGAAAATGAATACACCGCATGGGGGTTCTGACGTTCCCTACTAATGAGATGAAGTGGTATGAAAGCATCTTCTACCTTTTGAACTGGGATATAGCTTATTTTATTAACGCTCTAGTCTGTGGCTACGGCAGGAATATAAAAACGATATGCGGAAGGGAAGAATAATGAGAGCAGCTGTCATTACAGAGATGAGGGAAGATTTCTTTCTTGTGACAGCTGTCATTGACAGACTATTAGATTAATCACATTATATACCTTCTGGTTAAAAGGAAGACCGTGTGGTCAAGACCCATGTCTCTAGAGATATCACAGTGCACACATGATGAGTGTCTTTATTAAAGACCTAAAAAAAAAAGAGGCCCATTAACCTCTTGAAAACAAGAGGACCACAGCTTTAGTTAGTATGGTTTAAGCAGCAAGTTCAATTCTAAATTGACTAACTGCAATTCTAATAGGATTATGTGCATACTATTTTAACCTCTGTACATAAGAGAACTGAACGTTTAGATTTTTTTAATGATGTGCATGTCATGTACCTGCTTATTTCTAATACCTTAGGTGGTAAATGTAATTAATTATTTGCACACAGGATTTGATTTTGTATGCTTGACTTGACTTGATAATGCGACTCTGTAGTTGGAATATTATTGTGTAATTAACCAGTAATGCCTGCTGATAGCTCAAGTGCTTTCAGCAGCAGAGGGCAGCTGCAACCCAAGTGAAAAGGCTTCAGAGAGCCACAGACCTTCCCTTTAGTTTGTAAAACATCGCTGGAAATCTGGAGATTGTATGGGCTTCATTATTTGATATTTTCTCAAAACATTTGTTGTTGTCCAAGCATTTATCAGATGTTTTTTGGTTTCTAATTTTAAAAAACTACTTGACATCTACAACAAACCGTATGTGTCTTTTCTCAGTAGATTTATATATGCAGTTGTAATACTGTAGCTGTTACTGTATAAACAGTTCTATCAGCAGTAGCCATGTTATATTATTTAATAATGTATAAGGCATATTCAAAGCTATATGCATGTATTTATGTAATTATATATAGAGAGTTTTGGTATGTTATATCTCTCTTAATTTAGACATGCAGTAAAGTATTCATTGCAATTAATGACACTGTGTCTTAGGAGACTCAAAAAGCCCCAAAGATACATTTTAATATTTCAATCTATACAACTCCATGCTGTATTACTTTGTGGGTATGTGTCTTAAAGAAGAATCAGAGATAAGGATTATTGTTAGTTTTATCGAACTATAATTTTTGTCTTTTTTCTAAAGAGGTAACAAGTGAGTATTTGTGTAAACTTTTGTAAAGCAATGTAATTGGTTTGTCACGTCAAAGCAGCTGTATTCCAAAATATGAAGTTAAAGCCCTACTGATTAAATGTCTGCTTTGATGTGCTGTATTTAAAAGGTTTAGATATCTGAGAAAGATAAGGAAATGTGCATTCAATTGCAGGATATAATATACAGCAGCAGTTTTTTTTTTTTTTTTTTATGTATTTAAAGCCACAGTGTAATACAATAGCCTACATATTAAATATGCAATTTTTACATTAATGATAATTATGAATAGTGCCTAAAGACAAGACTAAATTTAATTATGACTATCCTAAATACATACATTGTATAAATGAATAATACAAAAGTAAAAAAATGGATTTGAAATATAAATGTTAAGTGGATTTACCCATCCCTTTCTAATATTTTATCTTACAAATGCCTTATCAAGGTAACATCATCAGAGCATAGTGAGATCATAAGAAACTTGTTTTTTATGCTACATGTATACCATGCCATTGATAATGAATTTGGTACATTTATGACCCGGTTCTTAGCGTTCCACTAGGACTATCACCACCAAACCCACTGTGTCTCATTCCCTACATGATATCTACAGTAGTGTAATGTATTGTTAATTAATCATAGTCTGACAGAGTAAATGTAGTGAAAAAAAAAGTATTATAATCTTTCCTGTAAATAGAAAAGGTAAATGCCATTAATATCACAAGATGGTTATAGAAAGGTTACATTTGAATGCATTTCTGGAGGAAACAAGTGAATGTTTAAGACAAATGTTTATGCATAGATCTTTTACATTTTATACTCTTAGCTTTTTTTCTCTGATTTGCATGCCCTTTACCTTTTATTTTATTTTGGTTTCAGTTGATATGTGGTCAGTGGGGTGCATCTTTGGTGAAATGATTAGAGGTACTGTGTTGTTCCCTGGCACTGATCGTATCCTTCCTTGCAGCCTGTGATTCCAACATTTACACTGGTTTATTGTTTTTTTAAATAGCCTCATGTAAATCTGATGCATACTATAGTTAATTATAGCTAATATTGCTAAGGGGGAATTGTATCACCCTATATTCTGTCAGGACAAGCACATTTTATTGAGAATTTTACAGCACTGGGGAATGACCCTGGATTCCATCAACCACCTAATTTTAGACGTAGTCCTGAGATAACCACAGGTAGATCCTTGATGCATTCCAGGGTGATTCCTCAGTGCTGTATAATGCTCTAATAAAATACAACTGGTGTATCCCTGCATGATATACATTGATCAAATTGACCCCTAAGTGATGCTATGAGTTTACAACACCATTGTCAGAGCACAGAAACAAAGACCTTGTTCACACAACATACAGTAGCTGTACTGAATCATCATAGAAGACTGTTAATTTTTTTACAGCACATTTAACATACAGTGCAACAATTAAACTGACATCCAAGTTATAAATAACTCATGAAGCAGTATACATAAATATAAGGCCCTTTGCAGTAGCAACCCATTTCTGTCTTTCGTGGAATAGATTTTGTGAGCTAGCTGCAATTCAATAATGGAGAGCTTCACAGTAGGGCAAATAACCTTAATTTGCATTTTTAACACAAAGGAATGAGGTGTTACAAATAGGTCCTAGCAGGCTTAGCAGGCACATCTAACGCTAAGAAGCTAATGATGGCCCCAGCACCACCTTTCTCAAGCAGGAGTCTTGTGGAATTTCAAATATTTCCTTGAAGGCAAATGAAAACTTCGAGGGATGAAATACAATAAGATAATGAACTATATATATATATAAATTATTAAGAACAAGGTAGACTGCTGCAGGCTGAATGATGGATGTAAATTAGATTCTAAAATGAAATTATCATTTCAGATGAGTCCTGAATTTGTATTGCCGTGGGCAAATTAGCTTCAGGAATTCACCTGGTCAGGAATAATAATAATAAAAAAAAGATTTCTGACACAATGAAATCCCTGCGGATATGCAGGATATGATCTGCAGAGTTGCCTTATCTCATTTCCATACAGCAGGTTCCAGTGTGTAGCAAATGTTGCTGCTAGGCTAGGGGGGAGTCAGACATAACATCAGATACTGAGGTGACTTGCCCAGAGGTCCTACAGTGGCTCAGCTGCTATATTAAACTGGGGTCTCTTGGCAGCTCACTTCTGTACAACAACAAAAAGGTAGGGAAAGAAAAAATACCTTGATTTTATTGATGTTGGACAGCATGTTCCCTGCAGTTCCAATGCAATGATACAGAGAAGTGACCTGCATTAAACTGGATTTTCTGCTCCCATCCTCTTAAGTGCTATACCACACTGAAATACCATTATATTCTCCATTAACTGCAGCCATCTAATACATGTGCTTCTCATTTCTGTTACATTAACTTTGGTATGTATCCTACCTTTTTTTTTTATTTTTACCACTTGCAATGTATATCTGATGATCCTGACCCCCAAAACTAAATAATCCAATTCATATGCACCACATAGAAGTGCCATATATGTAATATTATATTTAAATTCTTACATTTTTAAGCTTAAATATTTAACTAGAAAATCAAATCCACTCTTAGCTCTAGATTGCCACCTCTATTTGTTAGTGGAGTGGCGGTCTGGATTTGGGGGTGTTGTACAGGGATTGTTTCAAATGTGTAATGTTATTTTTGATATGCTAATGTAAAACCTTTAGCAGGAACAGATGGTTTATTCTTTTTTGCTAAAAAGGATTTTAGCTTAATCCTGATGTCACTGTTAAGGTGTCAGACTTGGATGAAAAACACACAAAGGTTATTAGCAAAAGCCTCAGTTGAGACATTTCCATTCCAAACCATGACAATCCTGAAACTGGAGCTTCTGAAATGAGAGCCTGCTAATTCATGTAAGCGCCCTTTTGCTCTGCATCCACGACTAGCTTTTAGTTGGCTTTCAGTCTTTTAGCAACACTCTTTTTTTCTATTCTAATTTTTCCTTTTCTTTTTACCTTTTTATCACATCATTGATTTTTGCCAGGGACATGTTGATCTGAACTAGTTCATCTGTTTGTTCCATGGATTGAACAAGCTTTAGTCTGCCATCATTTTGACTGGCTTTGTTCAGTTTCATAAATTGTAGCCATTAAAATATACATTTTTTCATCTACATTTTTAGATTCTTTTACCATAAGACCTCATGCATGGACTGGGAAAGGATTGTATGCTGGATATGCTTTTTTTTTTTATTCATGTTCAAACTGTAGCCATGTAAAGGCACTCTCCAATGTATTCATCTAGGCAGTATATCCTGTACAAACAAACATAGATTGGAAGCCAAATGTGGCTGTTTTTGCTGTCAATTGTGATATATTTTAACTGTAGAAACTGTAAATTGTAAGTCCTGTTGTTAATTGATACATACTGTGCATTGTAATTTATAACATTTTATAGTGCATTTTTCCAAAGTTACATCAATTGTTACATCAATATCAGACTAGCTTCTGTAAATCAGATAAAATCTTGTCATTAGTCAGACATCGATGATGACCTCCCAGTGTAGTGTGACAAGTGTTTACTCTCTCTCTCTCTCTCTCTCTCTCTCTCTCTCTCTCTCTCTCTCTCTCTCTCTCTCTATATATATATATATATATATATATATATATATATATATATATATATATATATATATATGTACTGATGCACAAAAGAAACGCAACACTCTAATGGATTGGTCTAATGAATTTAATCAAATATTTCTTCCAAATCACAGAAAATGTGAACAAAAATACCAATCAAAAAAGTCATGATAAGTTTTGTATATTCATAATTTTGTTTTTAGGGAAAAAGCTGCTAGTCGTTATGCATTGGAAACATTACAAAGTTAGTATCAGGTATGACCTACCTGAGCATTAACACAATCCTGGCAATGTTGATGCATAGACCTAATCAGCCTTTGGATAAACTGCTATGGGATGTTCTGCCACTCTTCCTGTGCAGCTGCAGGCAGCTGGCGAAGGTTGGCCTGTCGTGGTTGTCTTCTGTGGATAGCACTGATGATTTGGTCCTCCCCACATCATCACACTTCCACCACCACACCGGTTGGCTTGAACAACGCAACAGTTAGCATAGCGCTCATCACAACGTCTTCACACACATTGTCTTCCGTCAGGTCTGCCCTCCACCAATCCACCACTCAATTTCGTCTCTCAGCTGTCAACATATTACCCCTGAACGGCCTCCGAGCATGCAAATCATTTTCATGCAGACGGCGAGCTACAGTCACTCTGCTGATGAACGGGTTATTGCTTCCTGGAATTTCTCGTGCTGTAGCCACTGCGGTCTGAAAATGATTACACAGATGGATCAGTCGGATGTGATGGTCCTGGGCTGGTGTGGTGACCCTCCGCCTTCCAGGACATGGCCTGACCCTCACAGAGTCGGTTTCCTGGTTTCTCTAGACTAATCTGCTGATTGTTGAAGCAGAACATCTCATTCTCCGGGCAACTTCTCTCAGACAGGCCGCCTTCAGTCATGCCGGTAGCAACCAGGCGATCTTCATTACTCAAGCGGGGCATGGTCGTATCTTTCGCTTGCATTCATTAAAATCATGTCTTTTTGAATGGCTATTTATACAGATTCTTAATCAACTAATTTTGGCAATTTTAACTCAACTTAAATACCAAACACTGAGCACCTGGCGTTTTTATGAAATCACATGAGACTTGAGCTCAGTATTTTGTTATCCCAGGGAACAATACTACTCAAACAATCAACAAGAGCTATTGATGCGTTTTCATTGTGCATCAGTGTGTGTATATATATATATATATATATATATATATATATATATATATATATATATATATATATATATATATATATATATATATATATATGCGCACGCACACCTATTTCTATATTTATATAAGGACTCAAAAAGCTTAGGGTGAATATTTGAAGATGCACATCTCCACAGGGTTTTAAGGAGAAGTGGGTTTAACAAACCATACCAATGTGTCGGCAGTCATTCCCAGATACTCTGAGGCTGAACCCCTTCATTGCATTAGGTTAAAATACACACAGTACACACAATAAATCAGTATTAATGTCAGTATTGAGAAGCTGTATGACAGCTCATCTTGCACAGGTTCACTTCATGCTTGGTATTACGTATTTTATTGCATGGTAGATTTTCCTCAACTTTGACAAACTCAGACATTGACCAGTGGAACAAGGTCATTGAACAGCTGGGCACTCCGCTTCCAGAGTTCATGAAGAAACTGCAGCCGACAGTGCGCAACTATGTGGAGAATAGACCCAAGTACGCTGGACTCGCGTTCCCTAAGCTATTCCCAGACTGCCTCTTCCCGGCAGACTCTGAACACAATAAACTGAAAGGTAAGGGCCATTAACCTGTTTGGATGGCCATTTGCTAACTAGCTAGCAGTTCTATCTGGAGGGTGTATAACTACACTTAAATGGAGGACCATGCAGCCATCCAGTATTATTGTATAAATATATGTGTGAGATATTGGGTGGTGAGATAAGGTTTTAGGATTTTGAGAACATTTATTCCTGCAGTTTTATCCTCTTGTTTGGTTTATTTTGGTATCATTGCAAACAAGGTTTCGCTTGGTCACCCTTACTGCCCATATGTCAAGTGCCTTCCAATCATTAATCACAATAAGATTGAAATCTATATTACTTGTTGAAATACCTTTTCTTTTTATATCTGAAACTACTAGAGTCTGCCCTCTTGGGTCATTAAAATGTTCTTAAACCCACCTTAAAGGGAATTGTTACTTGGTATGAGTTGTTACCGTTTTAGGCTTCCCTAGAGCAAACTGTTGATCCATACATAATATGATCCTGTTGTTGGTGACTGTAACTCACAGTAATAAGTCCTGCATTCAGGCTAGAAACACTCTGCAGATAAAATGAACACTAACATTTTTGCCTATAGTTCTACATTTTATGATGTTTGGAGCAGTCACTTAAAAACATGGCTTCTCTTTCACTTACCATGTTACCTTCAATAACCATAAAGTGGCAATATATTGTTTCTGTACCAAGGGGCAATGGTAAAATAGCACTACAGTTGTCAGTATTTTATTTTCACATACCAGTGTATCACAATAGTTGCATGCTCAGTCACAAAGCTCTTTGTGATAGACCATCAGAACTCTTACAGAACACACAAACGGTTATTAATGAGGTAAGACATGGCAGATGAATAAAGCTTATTCAATACTCCTTCAAAGCTATTTCTCATAGAAAAAAAAGAATATTATTAAAACCTGGGGATAAATTCCACAGTGATAGTCAGTTCCAGTGTAGCTCCCAGCTGACTTTGATGAATGTGTGAATTAAGTGGAAATGAGTATAGACTAATGTTGAGCCATGCAGTTGCACAAATACATAAAAAAGGAAGCTAATATATAGGAGAGGATCGCAGGTTCGAATCCAGGCTATGTCATTGCCAACCGTGACCGGGGCGCTGCCCAGGTAGGGAGGGCTTAGGTCGGCACGGCAATTTACCATGCACCAGCGACCCCTGTAGCTGATAGGGTGCCTGCGGGTCAGCAGTGGAGTATTCACTTCTGTGTTGTCCTCCAGCACTATAGGTCTGGTGGCTTCGCTGTAGATCCGCAGTGCAAAAAATGACAGATTGGCAGTTACTTGTTTTAGAGGATGTGTTTCAGTCTCCCGAGTTTCCCGAGTCGGGTTGCAGCGGTGAACCGGGATAAAAAATAATAATTGGGTATTCCAAATTGGGGAGAAAACCGAGGTAAAAACCATTGGTAACATCTAAATTTATAAAAAAAAAAATAAAAGAAAGACTTTAAATGTTTAATGGCAAAATATATGGAAGATAATTCTGTTTTAAGTGTAATAGCTTCAAATGTAATTTAATTATTAAAATGCACCTAATGTGTTATGCTGTTTGCAGCTGAATGGTCCTGGGTTATGCTCTTCCGGTGTTAAGTTCTCTAAATTAGCTGGTGAATCCCTAGTGCCAGCTCTGAGCTGACTTCCTCACTCTGTTGAGCTCTGCCATCCAAGACAGCTCTCTCTGTCTTTATACATAGTATATGTAGGGTACACAGGTAAAATTGTCATGTGATGTGAATGGATTGAGAAAGGCTGTTCCATGCTGGCGTTTAGGATTTGCAAGACATTGCTCAAACCAAGCTCAAAGTCTGTCAGAGGCAGAGTTAAAGAAATGTGTGCAAGCCTGTATTGTTGCGAAAACATGTTTTTCTCCCATGACACTAATCGCTTTATTACGTTTTTAATTTGTGTTTTCAGCCAGCCAGGCCAGAGACCTTTTGTCAAAGATGCTTATTATTGATCCTGCTAAACGGATATCAGTTGATGAAGCCTTACAGCACCCTTACATTAATGTCTGGTATGATCCAGCTGAGGTGGAGGCGGTAAGTAAGATGATTCATAGCTGATTCACTGCAACCGATTCAGATGAATCTGCCTACCACATGATATCTTGTGATGCTAAATAAGGCATTTTCCTGTATGGTCATAAAACTATTGCTAGTGCCTAAAATTACAAATAGAGCTACAGCTATGACCAAATGTTTTGCATCACCTAGCATTTTAGGATTGAGGCATCATTTAATAAATAAATAAATAAATAAATATTTATTTTATTTAACATTATTTAATCAAAGAAACTTCAAAATGATATCGCAAAAGTCTACTGGAAGCCATAATAGTAGTACAATATTTTATGTTAGATTTCAAAATGTTACATTTTTAAATTTTTGTCAGTTTTCTGTTAAGTATATGGAAAACTACAAAGCAGTATGTAATTAAATATGTTAATACAACATTATTCAGCAGGTTCCATTTGACTTTATGAAGCAAGATTTGTTAACTCTATAGTGTGATGCACTGTACCACTATCTAGAAATGTCCTGTATAGCGATACAGTCATTTGGCCCCTTTATGCAGCTATTATGAATAAACACAGCTACAGAGACCCTAATACCCACAGTGGTTTGGTCTCTACCCTTTTCCACTGCACCAGAGGAAAGTGACCCAGCGACTTTATACTGTAGCTACCCTTTATTTTTTATGCAGAAAATGTGAACTGTTTATATTAGAAACACATATTAATCCGACAGTGTGTTGTGCACTTCATTGCGGTCTTACTACAGTATGTACCTACTAGATGCATGTTTGCGACCCTTTTACACATTTCAGGGCACTTTTTGCAAATTAACAGAATAAGACTCCTGATGCTAATGTAAGAACTGATTAGGTGTGCAAAGCCGTTATGTGTTCAATTAATGTTCATCGTCAGTCTTAAGCAAGGGAATCAGCAACTGGAAGGAGCGAGTGTGCAGCGGAAACACAGCAGATTACACACATACAAGCAGGGGAATCACAACAGATTACACACATACAAGCAGGGGAAAAACAACAGATTACACATATACAAGCAGGGGAAAAACAACAGATTATACACATACAAGCAGAGGAAACAACAGATTACACACATACAAGCAGAGGAAACAACAGATTACACACATACAATTACGTTGGATAAATCACCTCCAAACAATATGAGTTGTTACATGCAGTCACACACCAAGGTGAAACATTTTGAATAGTATTGGTGTACTAATAGAGATTTTGGACACGCTCTCCCTTCATCAGTGTGAGAATAAATGTAGAATGGGTATTAATGTTAACATGAAAGAGATAGCCACTAAGGGCTGTCACTTAATAAAAGTCTAGTAAACTTGTGGGGAATGATTAGAATGATTATATAACATGAAACACGAGTATCATTTAGAAAAACACATGTGAGGAAAGTATAGAAATAAGAGGAATGGTGCTTGAATTGATCTATAATTCACATACATTATTATGTAAAGAAGAATGCAAAATATTGTTGAAATTGTACAAAGAAAATACATTTGATCCAATTTCAGCAGCATGTGAAGCTTTATATATATATATATATATGGCACAATATGATTTATTTTTACATTGGTGAAGAAATGTGATCTAAGAGTATGAAATGCACTGTATATAACAATTGACAATTGTAATTTGTAGTATTGCCCATATTTTATTTATTTTTTTGTAAATACTTCAAATATGTGATCTTATTGGCTATCACTTGGCTGTGCTTTCTGTGAAGGAAATTCATATTTTAAACATCCCGACAATATTCATCATATCTACTGTTGTTTTTTTCCCCTTTTTATTGTTAATCTCACGGTGATGAAGGACGGAGATCTCGTCAAAATATCCGTGGTAAATAAATAATATATTACCTGAAGATACTGTTTAATTGTTAGCTTTGGAAACTTGTCACAAATACCACTTTTCTGAGTTAAAAAATAAAACAAGCCAAGTATGTTTGTGTGCATGTGTGTGCAGTTAGCAAGAGAAAGTGAACACAAGGCTGCTTAGTTTCATGTGTGATATACCTGACATTGCTGTATGTGTAATGTTCAATAGTTCTAATTGAAGATCACTACTAATATGCACAGCTTCATGTCATAAAATATACTTGCATTTATCAATCACATACACTAACTTGTACTGTAGGCATAATATTAATTTAAAGAGTAACTGCCTTCTAATTCTATTTTTGTATTTTATTTTTATGTCCCCTTGCCATTTTGTGTGACTGTAATCATTGTGAGCGGTTCCAATTGTAATGAGGATCTGCTGCTCTGTTCTAGTTGCCTGTCATAGATATATGTGACTTGAAGATACAGTAGAGCACTTGCCTTTTTCATCATCCTCATACTGCCACATAGCTCTATAGCACTGTGGCTAATAGGTGTGAAAAAAGATGTATCACAGACTAGGTTATGTGTAGACAGTCATGACTATGAACTTGAGGCATGACACCATGCCCTTGAGTTCCCGAAATGTTACCAAAAAGAGCACTTGAGTGCTTTTGTCCTTGTGTGGTTTATGACCCCACATGTGATGCAAATGTACCATATAATGTGCGTTAGAAATCAAGGTAAAAAGAAAAATATTCTTTTACTTTGAACGTATGTGAAATTTCACCCATTTTTTTTTTAAAGGGGTGAAATGTCAAATCATTTTCAGTAACTTAGATAAAAACAACTTATGTGAAATATCCACCAATCTATGGCCTTAGCTGTCATTTATAACATTGCGCAGCTTAATGTGGTGCAGGCTTAAACAGATATTTTGATTTTTTATTTAACCCGCAGGTTTCATTTGATTCTAGGTTTTATATTGTGTTTGATATTTTAAAGAGGAAGTAGTTTCAAGTTACATGTTCCTATTGCTTTGTTCACAGTCCCCGTAGTGATTTATGATATTTGCAACCATAGCAGTTACTTATGTGTTTGTTTGAACTCATTGATATGGTCTGTGCTGAGGGTCTTTGGCTATCAGAAGCTGACTTCTAGTTGCCAGCCGTAGACATATGTAATATAGTCTAGAGATCAACTGCCTTTATCTTAGTCAGCACCAGCAGCATCTTGTGGGCAGCTACTTTGGATCAAGTTTTCTTTTGTATTTATGGCAATACAAAGTACATGGTCAGCAGACTGTGCTGGCTGTTAAAGACTAGTGGCCTGTGTTTCTCGTGTCCATGGCTGGCAAACAGAACTGAAGTGCAGGTTTTGAACTAAGGTCAAAAAACCTAAGCTAGACTGAATGAAAATAAATAAATAAATAAATAGAAATACAAAACCATTCCCACGAAAATATTTGAGTAATTGCAAAAAGAACCATTTGCAAACATCATAGAAATACAGTCACAGTAAACAAAAAATAGATATATTTAAATATTTGACAGATTGTTCTGTAAAAATCAGGAATGAATATGGAAAATATGTGTCAGTTGGCTTTTAATCATGTTGACGTTTTGTTTATGCTCTCCAGCCTCCTCCGGAGATCTATGATAAGCAACTTGATGAAAGAGAACATACCATCGATGAATGGAAAGGTAATATACAAGTGTAGCCTCTTGCCTGATTATACTTTTTATTATCATTTCAAACTAATTTCATGCACAGGTTCTGTGTGAGATATTGCCATAGCTCTGTCTACATTAACATCCTATTCTATTTTCAAATGGCAAAAAAAAAACAACAACAACAAATACAACAATTTACATGTTAAAAATTATAACTGAAGACCCCCGGCATCAGATATAGTGTATCTGCATGTAAGTTAATAAAGACATTCAGTCATTCACATAGTGACGTACAATACTGATGCATGTCACTATGTGAATGTTATTCTTGGTTGGGTATATGTACAGTATTTTACAGAAAGATCTTCTTTTAATGGTCTGTGTCAGTGAATTGATTAATAAATGAAAGGCTTGATAGTTTTATGAATATGCCTAGAATGACGTCCCTGTTCTGGATGTTTAATAACAGAAAGATACCGCTTAGTTTGCTCTCCTTGTGGAGATAGTGGATACTGTAGGAACAGATCGACGGGAGGAAACAAAACTATCAAAAAATAAACAGCAAGCAATGAATAAAGTATAAATATAGCTCAAACAATGATGAATAAAAACTAATTTGAATGCATATATAATTTGAGAGATTAAGAATGCTAGTGATCCTTTACTAAGTGAATTTGATGCTACATATTAAGTGGTCTTTTTTATTCTCAGTAAAATAGTGGTATTAATTAAATGCATACAACTGCAAGCCCCTGTGTAATATTGTTCCTTCAAGTTCACAGCATGTGGTGAAAATTGCAGCTAGAGCACTACACTTGAACAGACATCATCCATTTCTTTCAGAACTAATCTACAAAGAAGTAATGAACTTCGAGGAGAAAACTAAAAATGGTGTTGTGAAGGGACAGCCATCTCCTTCAGGTACTCTCAGTACATAACCTAATCTTTCTGTAAGTGAATTTAAAAAGAATAAGTGGGCTCACTTTCAACAAAGTATTCATTGTGCTGATTTCATTTGTCCTCATTGATCACCTTGTTTTCTTAGTATAATTTAAAAAATTTACAATATATATATATATATATATAGTATATATATATATATGTGTGTGTGTGTGTGTGTGTGTGTGTGTATATATAGTAATCTGTTGAAGACGTTTTTAAATAATGTTATCAAAAAATTGACAAATTGGGAAAATACATATTTTTCTGTTTAAAAAAGGGTGCAGGCATGGGGAGATTCTTGTGGCAGGTCACTGTACATTGTGTTTCCACGTCTTTGTATGCATATGTCATATAGTAAGGATGGAGTCTATAGTTCATATTCTGTGAGGTTGACTATTCTTAATTATTAGTGGTGAAGATACAATATATGTACTTTTTTATAATATAGCTAAATGAAAACCTTTAACAAATTGGTAGTGGCTACTACATTGCCAGTGAATCAGAGCAGTGTTGCTGTATTATATGAAGCTCTTGCTGGCTGTCGGTAGTTTAAAGAGCAAGAGTTGATGAGGATGATGTTTATCACATTTACGATCTTTGCATGTCTTTGGAACTGTATAACTTAGATAAAGTTAACCTGGAACACACTTTATAGTTTCACAGTATTAGTTTTGATGCAGCTTTCTCTGAATGTGCTGAGAATGGGTTGAGAAATCTAAGAACAGCCTTATCATCAGCAGAATGTGAGACATACAGCGGTTAATAGGAATTCAGAATACGTGATAAAATATCAAAATGATTTAATTTACAATAATTTTGACAAAACAACACTGACAGAAAAAAAAAGTAAATGAAGAAAAAATCTCAGTATGGAAGTTTTGCTTTGAACTAGTATTCTGTTGTTTGGCAGCTTTTATTTTCAAGCACTAGAGGGCAGTAAAGTACTTCTCAGAGTAAGGCACGAGGAATAAAGTGCCATTTAATTTGGTATTTTGTTTAGTTATTAAGTCTAGAAATTGCAGTTATGTATGGGCTTAGTGGAATTTATTTATTTATTTATTTATTTTTATAATGACGCAAATACCCCCTTTGGCTGTTGTTCAGATTATCAGAGACATTTATTTGCTACAAGAGAACATCAATGGGGTAATAAATGTCACCTTTTGTCAATAGTCCATTGTAATGCATTTCACTTTTTAGCAGGTCAGTTATACATGTCAGCACAAAAACCTGTTTAAGATGTTCAGTATGATGAATTGAGTAAAACAGATGAATAAATTGAAAATAATAATAGCCACAGCTACTGTAGGTACTTTGGTTAACTCAGGCAATGCTGAATATCACAGTAGTTTAAAATGTTTATGAAAGTGTTCAATAATTGTTTTCTTTGTATGGTCTGCTTGTCTAAAATTGTAATACATGCAGGTTTATTTAGCATTTTGGTTACCAAATAAATCATACTTCACATCTCTTGAAGTAGATTCTATAAGTAGAGTCCATATTAAGTAAAATATGATCATTTAGAGGTGTTTTGTGGTATTTTTAGTACCATTTTATGATGCTTGTAAATGTTTAAAACATGAACTGCATATTACAGCACCTTTAAGAACCTATATTTGGTGTGGTTCAAATGTTAGTAGAACAGAATGAAGACACTAATGAGAATGTTGAGAATATATATGGATTTGTGGACTGGATCCCATATTACATGAGACCCGTGTTTTCATCGATAGCTGCACGACAGTGAGGCATGATGTGTAAAACTCAGCTGTGCAGTTCCAGTATAGCCCGATTACATCTCCGTTGCAGCAAAGAAGTCCTCAGATACTTTAGTGGTTGTTTAGTGATATATAATATAGGTCTCAAACCCAGTGCTAAGATTTACTCCAATTCGATCTTATCCCTATTACTATGTACAGGAAAACACTGAAGAAGCCCATTGTATTTAAAGCCATTGAAGAGGGACACCCAGATATTTACAAAAGTTTTATACACAATGATACATTCAGTGTTGTCAGCTTATGTGGTGCCAACCCAGGCTGCTTAAAGGGGGATCGAACACTGTTTAGATAATACAGTAGACATAGTTTCAGCAGTACAAGAGTAGTAAAACCCCTGAAACTGTGTGAGGATATGCAACTATGCCTGTGTTTATCTAGGTCTCAGGCAGACTTGGTGTACCAGACAGTGATTCACAGCATCTAAGTGATCGTGTGGCCCTGAAGTCTGATAAAATCAAGGCTCTGTTGTAAATTCTAATTCAGCCCTCTTGTTTTATAGGGGTCAGTCACATTTCTATTGCTGTTCTTTAACTAGCGCTGTTCTCCACAGACAGCTAGCAGATCAATGTGAGATTTATGGTAGGGACTCTTAGCAACTGAATTCATTTTCTCAAAGGAGTGCAACAACATGTATTATTTCCATGGGTCAGAACTGAAAATCGAACATTCTCCACGGCGAGAGCAGTTTCCATTCAAGCTATTGGCTTATAATTATAAAGAAGGCTTTTGTTACTGGTTCCAGGTAATACACAATCATAATAACATGTTCATCACTCAGTACATTTCCCCTCTTGGTCAAAAAGTTTTGCAATTCAAATCCTGCCTGGAGATAACCATGGCATTTTTCATCTGTCACCCTCCCCAATCGTGAAGTGTATCCGCACTCTACTGTTGCAGGGTCCATTCTTAATGAGCACAGTTGTTTGCTTTACGGGTATTCAGCATCCAGACTCTTGATGTAACGAGGGAGAGTGATGAGTCGGGTGCTCTGGCTTATCTCCCCAGTAAGCTTCACATCCTTATTTCATTTGTTTTGCAATTGTTATTCATGCAGTATTGAGATGGCTGTTCACTCCTAAGGGAAGTGTTCTTATTGCACAGATCATATTGTAATTTAAGGTTTCATTTAAGGTTAGAAACAGCACCTCCTTATGGGACACATTTAAACCATTGTTCATTTTAATTACTATGATTACTGTAACTTTCTCCTTAAATAATATGCAACAGCAGTAGTAGGATTGCCAGAATACTTGTGGTGGTAGTGTGCCTTATACAAGTGACAGAAAAAGAACCATTTTACCCCACTCCCGCTAAATATCACAGGTATAGGTCTAATGCATTCTATCATAATAGTTCCTGTTCAAGTACTGATTATCAGCTTACACCAATTCATTCATCAATGAATAATGAAATGTTTAGATAAGCTAACTGGCAGCAAAATAGTTTTTGTCATGTGGAGGAGACTTTTTTTTAGCATAATGTGCGAACAGTGCATATTTCACTCCTAACATGAGCCAGCCAAAGCTATTCCCCACAAAATGGGTGCCCTTAGGGGAAAAGAGCTGTGCTGTGAAAGACATGAAGGCTGCCTTCCATAGCTCGTTTTCATTTCAATTAAGGTCTATGAGAGGAGTTATTTTTCATAGCCTGTTTTTTTTTTTTTTTTTTTTTTTTTTTTTTTTTTTTCCAGCTCCAGCTGGAGAGCAAGGCATCCCGACCGAAGGTGTAATGACCCATTGTCGCTAACCTATAATTGATCTTTGTAATTTATTAGCGAAGTCACTGTCCCATCTACAAGTCACTATGTTTAGTTTCGAGATTAAGGTCTTGTTCGGAAAAGGGACGCCCTGCTTTTTAATATAACCCCCCCCCCCCCCCCCCCCCCCCCAAGATTTATAGCCTTGTCATCTATGAACTTTGAAATTAAGCTATTTTGAGAAACTGGTAATTTAAAAGGTTTTAGCTTGAATATATAATTAAGGAATTCTTTTATTCTAAAAATTGTATTCATCAAAAAACCAAGATGAATAAGATATTGTAGCGATCCTGCGATATGCTCTGTTTACTGCATTGAGCAGTGCCGTTCAGACCGCCGCTCCTGATTGGCTGGGTTATACAATGTTCATTGGTTGTAAAGGGCAGGGACAGAGCCAATAGGTTTGTCACGCTTGACCGGCTCATTCGGGTAAAGGGGCGGGGCTGAAGGTATAAAAGAAGGCAGGCCCCGCCAATTGGGGCTGTGTGTTGGCAATTGTTTGTATGAAGTAGGACTGTAGTTAGGCCTCCAAATAGGAATTGATTAAGTGGGCACACAAAATATAATTGTTCAAGTAATTAGCGATGATTGTACCGCCCACATAGATTTTCGCTCCCACCCCTGAGACATGATTATTTTAATATCATTGCTGTTCAGTAAAAGCTTGTGCACGACAATTGAGTGCCAGGAATAATTAACTGTAATATAGCTTTGCGCGTGGTACTGCAGGAGTACCGGCATAAAAATCTTTTATCTAGAGATGCAGAACCGGTTCCTTTGAAACTGGGTACCCAGTTCCTGCTTTGGAACCGACGAACCGGATACAAATATCAAGGGTCTGGTTCCAGTGAGTACTATTATGTTTTTAATAAAACCGATTATTAAAAAACATCAAACAATTAATTATCAAAGACTTTTAATTTTTGTCAAAAAGACATTTGATAACGATAATGGACACGTTTATACTTTAAAAAAAACAGAAAAACACGCACTTAGCTAGACTATACATTTGCGCTTTGTTGTCCTTGTTTTGCACTACTGTCTAAATGCGGCTGTGATGAGTTTAGTTTGACTTATTTTTTGCTCTGTGATTGTTGTGGTCTTTCCAATGGTTTTTATGCTGACGTAGAACTGTAGCACTAGTGCTTGTTTATATGTATAAGATGCCAACTTTTTGTTTACATCGAATATACAAAGGGGCGTACTTACAAAGCATTTGCAAAACTGATTCGCTGGTAGGATAGGACCAGCAAATCAGATGCTAGTTAACACAGGCAGGAAAAGAAGAGCACGCCCACTGCTTCGCTGGTAGAAATACTGTAAATAGCAAGGCAGGGCGCGTTCAGTGCAGTTTCGGTGATAAACTTAAATAATGTTATTAACTATGCACATTACAAAAAAATGTATTATTTAATTGATTGTCCAGCATTTATATCAATGTATATAATGAGGAATGGAATCAATTGAAAATGCATTGCATTTTTATTAGATGTTGACATTTTAATTTCACAAGATGCAGTAAGTTAAGTAATACTATTTAAGGAGATTACATTGTGAATAATTACACATCGAGACAGTGGCTGATTAAATATGAGCTGGGGGTTTTTTTGTTTGTTTTTGGTTTCACAAACAGCAAACTACATTCCTGCCTTCACTAAAAAAAAGTGAATAAAAAAATCTGGCTTTTGTAAAATAAATAAATATTTTTGCTAATAGAAGTTTCATATTTGACTCTTCTTTTTTTAAAGGCTTACCCATGCCTCCATCCTTAACTTGCATTCATGTTTAACACCCTTAGTTGTAAAGACTTTGAGTTTGATATTTACATACTGTATAACACCGAGGACTTCCCCCTAGTTTTAATCCCATTGCTGTTGATTTTCGTAGCACAGGTGCAGCCGTGAACAGCAGTGAAAGCCTCCCTCCGTCCTCTTCTGTCAACGACATCTCCTCCATGTCCACTGACCAGACCCTGGCGTCTGACACTGACAGCAGCCTGGAAACTTCTGCAGGACCCCTCGGTTGTTGCAGGTGACTAGCCGCCTGCCTGCGTAACCCAATGTTCTTCAGAAGGTGAAATGCTACAATAAGAAAAAATAAATCGGCCTTCGTCTTCATTATGAAATTACGACTGAAAATTACTTCAAGCTGAAATTGCTTTGCTTATATCTTCCTTCATATGGCATAAAAAAGCTTAGGCAGGCATCTTTCTGTAAAGTGTAAGTTATTGGCTGATTCTTGATACCCTGCAAGCTGCTCCACTAATACTGATATGACAAGGTGAGCAGTATCTTTTTAGTGATTCTTAAAACATCTCTACCGATGCTACCGGACCATGTATTTTATTTAAATTGCACGTGTGACTGCAACCAATAATGAACTGACCCTACAAGGATTGACAGATTCATGTAAGTGATTAGGGTGGGGAAGCCTTATCCAGAATCCCTATGTATATATGTAATTCTGTACAGCTGATAGGTAGAGAATCTGTGGGTCTATTGGCCAGTAAAGTAAATAACGCACACCTTGCCATATCATGGCTTCAGCCTTAGTTGCTCTTGCCTGTAGTTCTGCATGATCAAAGAGTTAATTCTATGATAAATGAACAATACAGATTATGTTCATAACCCTAATGAGAATGACCTGGTCGAGAACACCAGCGTTGCACCTGAGCTGCAGAGGCCAAAGCTGAATTACTGTCATATAAAGAGCTCAACCTTATTTTCCTAGTACCATCACTGTCACACCATTTTGCATGTCATGAGGTACCTTCTTATAATTGGAGATCGAGAAACGAGCAACTGTGGCCTTACATTAGAAGTGGTGAGAATACAGAGCCTTATAATGAAAGCAGAGTTAATATATTTATCTCATTACAGTTTGAGTCTGGCTGTGCAATGCTGCTGATGCTGGAAAATGCAGACTGGTGTCCTTTTCATGCATACTTTCACTGATAGCTCATTATCCTGGAACGGGAAATGAAAAATACAGCCAATTGCCTAAAAACATCAAACTGGAATGCATGAACTCTTTTTACAGTGATCTCAAATTTGGCAAGTGCCTTTAAATATAGAATTATTTCCAACCCAGTGGAAGAGGAAAAGTTTAAACAAACCCAACTCCCACACATTAAAAACATTGATTAATCAGCAAAGTGCAATTGCTTCAAAGAGCTTTAATCTGCTGTTTTTCTCATAATTGTCCTTTGTAAGCACTGCACCCCTGTTCACGGAGGCAGTCCCTGCTGGGAGAGGCCGAGACTCAGTGCAGCCGCTTGGTTTTACTTAGCCAGTACCTGCCAGTTCTCAGTCACAGGACAAGACTTGGTTCAGTGATGCAGAGGCTCGAGGTTTTTCCCTGTCCTTGTAGGAACTGCTCCCTGCAGGTGTAGTTAAGTGGCCCCTCTCCTCCCTGCACTGCCAAACAAACCTAACCCACACTGCTGGGGTGTGACCGCTTGACTTTCGATCATGTAACTTTCAGAAGCCATCCCAGATTCCTAGGTTATTCATTGCATAATCTACAACATTATTCAAGAACAATAGAAGTAGATGCTTGGCAGTTATGTTAACATATTAAAGCTAAATATTAATTGTTTTAAATATTACAATTAAATATACACTAGTCAAAAAAAATTGTTTGGGGTTGTAATGAAACAATCGTTGGGACCGATTTTGACAAGCTTGGGAACTGGATAACTGCTGTGTAATGTAGCTAAAATATTTTTTATTAGTGTATGTGGCAGACAGGTTGACAATGCTGTTGAACTCTTACAGATCAAAAAACTAAATTAGGGGTTGAGAAATTCAGAATCAGTCAAATCAGACAGGGGTTAATGCTTGGTTTATTGATTAATTTTTTGAAGATACATTGAGGTTACATTTTTTTAATGTACTGTTTTGCATGATTGTTGTTTCTGTTCAAATGAACAAGACTATTTAATGTCTGACATGCATAAGGTCTTATTTACCTTTCTTATGATGGCATGAATTATTTGAAAATCACATCCATCCTGAGGTGTAAAGCTTAATATTGAGTATATATCGGTATATCAATATGGTATATAAATATCTATTATATATCTATTGGTACATTGGAATTAGACATTCAAGTATGAGTATTTCATCAAAATGCAGCAGACCTCTCCACTTAAGTGTATGTCTATTGCAAGCATAGTGAAGTTCATTTTCCAGATCAGTAGTAATGTGTGCACTGCAGCAGCATGTTTTGTAAATTAATCACAGTCATTTCTAATTGTTTTAACTGAGGTCAAGCTGAAAGTTCATATATTGGTTGGATGAATCTGAATTTCAAAAGATACTCAAAGTAAGATAGTAAAGATGATGCAACTACGTTGTCCATTGTAAGTCAGTTCAAAAGTCTTGTTCCACAGAACATCAGATCCACCGTTCCTGTCAGCACCTGCTTTTAGCTAGTGTGTGTAGTTATGCTGCATAGATGCATTTCTTGCCCAGAGACACAGACTTCCAATTTAAACTGAAAATTGAAGTCTGTCATTAGTAAAACATCACACAATAATCTCCTGTTGCTCTTTGGAATAAGACACCACTGTGTGCAGTTCAGCTGGTAATAAGGATAAAGGTATTGGTAACATACCCCAGCTCTACATGTTGTATACATTGTTTGTAATGCCTGCTTACCATTTCACTGAGAAATGCTCACTGGGTTTCAACACTCAGGTGTTAGAGTTGAGTGTTTCTCCATCAACTGAAAGGGTATTTTTTGTAGAGTTTAACACTGTATGCACTCCAGGGATCACCATACTTTGAAACCTAGCAATCAATTTTGCATGCACAGTATTCCCAAGTCATGATTGTAGATAGTACTTCCCTAGTTACTGAATATACTGGCCCTATATATGCATTTCAATAATATGTACCTTCTTATACCCTTTGCCAAACAAAACTAATATAAAGATATACATTATGTCAATGTATGATTTGTAGGAAACAAGAACATATAAAGGGTCACTCAGAAGTTTATGGAGCTGTCAGGCCATTTCGTTTGGATGGAAAGGGATTTTAAACTGTTGTGTTTATTCCAAGGTGCTGCGTTTTGTACCTGTTAATCATTCAGGACTGATCATATCTCAGACCCCTAAAGTCATTAAACCAAACTGTAAACTATATTACAGATGGACATGTTGGTACGAATGTCATTGTTGACTAGATGTGCTGTAATAAGTTTTGTATTGGAACTTTAAAAGTCAAGTTCCTGTTCATGCTGCCTTAGAAAATGTCAGAATCACATTTTTATTTTACCTTATTTTGGAAATCTACACTAAAACAAAACCTGGAGCATACAGGGTCCATATTTCATAACAGTATCACTGCAAGGTTTCAACTTTTTTGATACAAAAAAATGCATTGAAGTTCTTTTTGAAAATAGTAGGTCCTTTCAGATCACCTGTAACAAGTATAATACTCTAGGTATGCTTGGGGCTGGGGTTATCATAGGCGCCCCATCCATATTACTTCAAAACTCATCAGCTGAAGCAATCCTACCTGTCAAACAGAAACAGCATTTCTACCTTGGTGCAAGAGATTTCCATTGATAATATGATTGCTTTCATTGTTTGTTTTTTTTTACCTAAACCCCTTTTGAAAGTTCTGTCTCACTACAGACTTTTTAAAACAAAACCAAGCTTACCTATTCATACAAACATACATAAAATATTACACCTCATTGCAGATTATTATGTTTGATGAGTCCATTAGAGAAAAAAGATTTGTCAGGAATGACCGAGTACTACTGCTTGCATAATTGTATGATGTATATTATAAAAATCATGTTTTCTCGTAAGTTTACTACCTGTCCTGTTTTAAATTTAAACTAAAAGTTTTTTTTTAATTCAACACATTTCATGTTAAGGGGCTGTATGTTTAGTAATCAGCCATCAATACTGGTAGTGCTATCAATGGACTTGTTTTAAAAGTCAGTGGACATGTTTTTCTCATTAAAATACAATGCAATAAACAATTCACTCCAATAGGGGCAAGGGCAAGGGTGGCTGCTGTTACTATAGATACAATTAAATGTTTAGAAATTTGTGTCATGTCTAATTCAAAAGACAAATACAAAATCAGGTGGTGTTTCTTTTTTTCTCTCTACTGTTTGTGAACCATTTTGTTAAGATGTAAGATTGAATTTCTGTATCAGGTTCCTACAGCAGTGCTTTGTAAGTATGCCTGTTTTTCAATCTCCAGCTTCAGGATAGGTCTGAATTAAAATAATAATAATAATAATAATAATAATAATAATAATAATAATAATAATAATAATAATAATAATAATAATAATAACAACTGATCAGGCACTCAACATTTTAAAGGTACCATGTATGTAAAAATAAATATATGTATGTGACTGAAAATAAAGGAAAACTCTGAAATTGGAACAGATGTGTTTTTGTTTTTTTAAGGTACGAATTATATTGGATTTTTTATTTTTTTGTAAAACCATGTGTTGAGACATGAGTTTGGATCAAAGAGTAGACTGAGATCTGATGACGGACAGGTAGCTCCTATTTGCCACCTGGCTGTCTTTGACTTTCTTTGATTGCGCTTTCATAAGAACATAAGAACATAAGAAAGTTTACAAACGAGAGGAGGCCATTCGGCCCATCTTGCTCGTTTGGTTGTTAGTAGCTTATTGATCCCCAAATCTCATCAAGCAGCTTCTTGAAGGATCCCAGGGTGTCAGCTTCAACAACATTACTGGGGAGTTGATTCCAGACCCTCACAATTCTCATGCATTATTGTCACTGGTTGTGCTGATTGATTTATCATTACAAACAGCTTCTTGATAATTGGATAGCGGCACTTGTAGTGGAATGGTTGTTTGAACGCAGAAAAGATTATTATTAATCTACTATTTAATTTTAGCTATCGTTAAACGTTTTTAATACAAGGTGCAGTCAGACCCCCAAATTTACAACACCTTTGATGACATCTCTCAACCGGTATTTTATATCTTGTTTGTTGGAATTTGGTTTATCATGACAAACCAGCTTATTGTCAGATGCACAGAGGCTCCCAGTGTGCAAAGGTTGTTTGATTACTATTACTATCAATTTACTTTACAGTGTTAGTGGTTTAGCTATTAAGTTCTTAATACATGGTCACCACTAAATGCTGGATTCCATTTTGGCATTCCAAATCTGTCCCTTTATAAACTTGTGGAAGAAAATCTACAGTATGTAATATAAAGACAAAGGAAGCAAAGGTAATGCATCTATTATATTTTATAAAATATTTACATTTTTCTTTTTTTTTGGTCATGGACAAGCCTGATGGCACATAACGCATAGCCACAATTATTATTACCACTTTTTCTTCTGAATAAAATACTTACAAAAAAGGCTGACAGTACCACAATGCAAATAATAATAATAATAATAATAATAATAATAATAATAATAATAATAATAATTAATGTTAAGTGCAAGGAAAATCCTTGATGTAAAGCTTAAATGCAACACAACAATATGGATTATCAGTTTAACCACAACACTTGCATTAAAATATTCCTTATACCAGATGCATCATTTTTTATTGACATAGTTCTTTTTTTTTAAATCTATATGCACAACCAGCTATAACATTTAACAGTAACATAGAAGGACTTTATAGATTATATATTTGGTAAGTACACAATAAAAATACTGCCAAGAAATGCACCTTAGTTTTCTTTCTAGGTTCATGACATTGAGTGCTAGCCTCAGGTGACCAGCCACCTGATACCCCACCCACAGAGCAACAGTCTTATCTGAAGGCCCCTGGCCCTGTATTGTCCGTGGTTCACTGGATCCATATAGTATTGCCTCTCTCAGGCCTCCGAGGCTCCACTGTCAGTTCCCCAAACGTGGAAAAAAACTGCTCCATTTCCTTTTGCAGCATTTCATTTCTCTTTTCGGCATCTTCCTTGGCCCGTTCAGCATTCCTCATTTTTATTTCTACCATTGTGTACTTCTTCCTCTCCTGATCCAGTTCATCGTGTAGCGACACCATTTCTGTTTCAAGTTCAAAGTTCCTCTGTTCCAGGCTATGGAAAAACAAAGAACATTAATTACTACTCAACAAAATCGCATGTCTTAGCACTGTCTTTTGACTTTACAAATGTGAAAAAGTTGACAGGCATTACCAGATGGCTTATCATTGAAATAATAAAGAGCAATTTAAAAATTCAAATAAAAAGTCTACAACATCAATGTGAGATCAAATCTGGAAGTGTGGCTGAAATGTATAGTAATGAAAAACAATCCTTTTATAGTAGATATTCTCTTTGAGGAAAGATTCAGGGAGACATTTTCTTGGATCAAGGATATTAAATTAGACATGCCTTGTCAGTCAAGACTAAAAACAAACTTGTTCCTACAGTGGAATTAGTAAACCTGTCATTTAGAGGTGTATGAACATTTAAATCATAAGGAGGTATTCACAAGTGCTGATCCTGGAATTTCTGACAGCCACCCTGCAGCTATACGATCTTTGATTCGGATCTTGTCTCAGATGCTACAGAAGGACGATAATTAGGAGCGAGGCCTCCAAGAAACATCAGGCAGTAGTGTGTGGAGCTTGGTGGGGATAATGCACCCCTTTAGGGCAGAATAATGCTCTTGCATTCTGTTACGAATATATTTCAGTTTATGCCTACCACTGTAACTGGTAGCGGCTAGAGAGTTCACAGGTTTCATTGGTTCAGCTGTCATTACACAATTACTTTGTGTATATGCAATGGATTACAATGGAGTACAGAAGTAAGATACAGTGCAGTTCAAGGTCTTTTTGATATTACTATCCTGGCAATGATATTTTTAAAAAGAAGAGTTGAGTTGCTATTGAGAATCACGGTATTACAGGGCACAATTTTAAACATCAATTGCAAGCAACCAGTTACATGAATTACAATGTAACTATACTATGATTTATTTTGTTCAAGTGAAGTAAAACCTTTCATTGGCTAGGTCGCTTTAATAAAGAATTCACATCAAACATTTATTTCATGTTCATACATTGTCATTGTAAAACATTATTAAGGGAATCCGGGTTAGTAAATTAAAGATATATGTAGCATTTTCAAACATCATACCTCTTTATTCTTGACTCAAACTCTGTCTTTTGCTTTGCCATTTCCTGCTTTAAGCTGGCTACGAGACTATGCAGGGCACTGTGGTTGCTGGTCGTGTTCACTACAAACGTTTCACTGTTGTCACTGCTGCTTGTGGCCCGACTGCTGCGGCCTCCTCCACTCTGCCGGTCAAACTTGGCATCAAATTCAACACGCTGAGAAAGGTCATCTTGTGAAGGTCCATCTAACATTGGATCCTCGTAATTCCTACCAAAGAAGTCCTGCTCAGGGCAGGTGGTCGTGGAAGATCGACAGGAGTTGGAGTTGTCCGGTAATGAGATTTCGCAAGATGAGGTGGACCACGTGGCACTGTCCACACTCTGCTTGTCCTCACAGTTCACCACGGAGGACTGCTGCTGAACATTGTCGTAGGTGGACAGTCTGTTCTGCTGCGTTGACGGCTCATTAACAGAGTCCTTTTGTTTATTGTCCCTCATTGTGACACAGCCATTGGGCATCCATATACCATTACGACCATTTAGGGTGCTGCTCATTACATCAGTGCTCGAAAGGCCCATTCTCACTCCTCCGTTTGGCACACTGCTGGTGCCCATTTTAGTCCCTGAGCCTTTCAATGACAGTGTCCTCCTGGCCTGCAGGCAGTTAGGCAGTGTCTGACTCTTCTCCTGCACCTCTGCCGAGCTGCTGAAGGACCCATTGGTCACTATACCACTGCCTTTGTTAAAGGCTGGATTCTTCTTTACCATGAGAGGGGGGCTTCTTGTTATATCAAATTTTCCTGTCAGGCTGTTCCGTGGGCTGCCTAACCTGTTGCCACCCAGGGAGGTTGGGGAACTGTTGTCTGCACTGTTTCTTTGTGGAGATTCAGGTTTCTCCCAAGAGCATTGCCCGGCAGAGTTCTCCTTTGTGTTGTTGTTCTCTTTGTTCTGAAGCTGGCCAGTCGATAGTTTGGTTTGGGTTGCATTGTTGTTGTTGCAGACCTCTACTGCAGTTTGATTCTCCTCTTCTTTGGGGAACACCTGGTCATGCTTTCCGATCAGTACAGACATTAGCTGCTGCACCAGCACTGTACCTGCAACAGAATCAGTGTTAGCTCTGGAATGTTTACCTTGAAAACATGTTTTATGAATGTAATTATATTATATCCCACAAAGTTAAAAGAGGACTGCAGATACCAATGAAGAGGACTACAGTACCAATGAAGAGAAGTGAGTTGAAGGATCATATTGTACATTTAAATACTGGTGTATTATAAATTAGCAATAACCACTTATGGGGTAGATGTACTAAGATAGGCCAGTCGCAACAAAAAACATACCGTAATTTGTATTTTCGTTACGATAATTCGTAAAGTGTGCATATTTTCGTATGTACTAAGAAAAAATATGTTCATGAAGAGCCACAATATACTCATTTAAATATTATTTGTGTCATCTTAGCGAGATCCCTAGCGAGAGTTGTGTGATATTGTTTCAAATAAAACAGCAGCAGCTGAGTTGTGGTTTGCTGCAGCAGAGGGTGCCCGAAGGATAACGTGTATACATGCAAGGGTGCAAGAATCAAAATACTGTAACATTGTTTTTGTTAAATGTAAAGATCTGTACAATGCATTCTGTTCAGTCTTCATTTTACCCTTTTTAATACTGTTATATATATAACAAATGAAAGGCAGTTTAATCCCATCAGATTCTACAGTGAGGCTCCAACCTTCACCACCAAAAGGCTTTTCATAATCATACAGTAGCCCCTTGCTAAACTGGACATGTTTGTCTGACATAAGGAGGTGTCAGATTTAAAAACAATACTATACAATTGCACACACATACATTTACAGTTCTCAAAGTATTTTAAATATAAATCATTGTGCTTAAATAACACTAATGTGTTTTGCGTACGCTACACATTACATTATGTAAAATTATAAATCTGTACAGTAGGCCTATACAGTATACAGTACAGCAGTAAAATCAAATGAATACCTAGAGCACTTACTTTAGCCTGCTGATAACACAAAATAAATCATGCTGCTGCTGCATTGTACACGTTGATGTACGATGCGAATAAAAGATTATTTTAAATTGAAACTAAATGATTTTAGGTTGTTTTTTTTTTTTTTTTTTTTAGTTTTATTGTAATATTATATAAAAAATCGCCGGATGAATATTAGTAGCCTAGATAATTAACACACAATAAATCATGGTCCTATATAGATACTCAGAATGAGCTGGAGGGGTTAGTGGCACATGAGTGCAGTATATTGCTTCCAACACGCTGGGAAAACCAGAAATGTCAAAGAAATTTGTTTTCAAGGCTTGTAAGTACACCCTGACTTTAATGAAAATTAGGTACTTGGATGCTCGTCTCAAAAATACATTGAGCACAACAGGCAACAAACGAGAAAAAGTGAACTGGGAAATGCCATCAAAAATAGCAACCGTTTAAAACGTGCTTTCAAAAGTTCTTACACATTGATGCAATTGTGTCTCAATTGCCCGCAGCTTTCGTACATCGCACTATAATATTTTTGATCCCTCATTTGCATCTCCTCCCTGTTTTTTGTGAATTTCTGCAGGAACGCCCAGAATTACATATTCATTTAAGGCTAAAGTGCGGCTGCAAAGCATTTGTTAAAATGATGCTAACAGCGTTGCATTTGTTTAGTACATTTCACACTACACTTCCAGCTGGTTTGCATGTGGTTTGCAACGACTGCGACAGACGCAACACTTTAGAACATCTACGATGAACTGTTATTGCTTTCATATTCAATATAATGTATTTATAATAATATTTACTAATAATACTAATACAATGTTCTAAATAAATTTTCAAAATCCAGAACATTTCAATAGGGTTAATAACCCTTTTTTTTTGTTTACATACTTAGTTTATAGCTAATGGGAGTTCACAAACAGAATTCATTAGAAATCATTTATTTGCTGCGTAAAGTCTACTTAGCCACCACCATTATTGTATGCTATATTTAGAAGCCCCATTAATGTCCTTAGCATGATATATTTACATTGGACAGCTCCTTGTTTGCATTTCAATCTATTGGTCTGAATGTCACTATAAACCATGAAAGCGGGTCTTGAATAGAACCATTTGATATGCTCATTGTTAGCTTTCTGCTAATGAACACAATCACTAAGATAAATGTATGAGCTGTGGAATTATCAATGAGAGTGTTGTGGTCTCCAGTAGCAACAATCTTCCTATAGAACCAAAAGATCACATGCTGGAATCGAGGACATTAAGACAACCAGGACATTCTTTATTTACTCAAGCACAGAGGTGTTTTTCTGGTAAAGGTCCGATGAGACACGACATTTGTTAAAACAACTGACAATTCTCGTTTGCCAAAAGTCAAGCCACATCTGTTGTGGACTTCTATTGGCATTCGACAGCTTGTGTTCAGCATTGGTCCCTCAGTACTTTTAATGCTGGCCAATCACACTTATAGTTATACATATCATATGTGCTAATTTGTATAGTCTAATCTGAACAGGCTAATCTGTACACAGAGGCTATGGTCCTGTAAAGAGATCTGCAGTACAGATAAATGAAATACCTTCCATGATTGTCATAGGGTCCTCCATTTTAGGACGCAGAATGTTTGGACCAAAGACAGTGGCCAGGTTCTGAACACTCATCTTGTTAACACCTGAATAGGACTGGACCTCATCCAGGAATCTACAGGGAAAAGACAGACAGACGCAACACATTACATACAGGGTATGTAGACCAGAAGAGGGTTCTGTGTATCAAGATATGTGTAACGATTACATCTTGAAAATCTAAATGGCTTCTTTGTGTTCAGTATAGTCTAACAGCCAGTAGTGCCTTGTTATTCTGAAAGTACCTCCTCGTTATTTTTTTTTCTAAAATCTAAATCTGGACATGCGTAAATCTATTATTATTTTCTAGGGTAAGCCAACTTGAGCTTACAAATATAAAAAAGATGCAATCTAACAAGAAGAGTGTTGTTTTTAGATTAGAACACAACAAACCTGCCATTTAAAAACACCATCAAATACTGTTGGTTGCTTCTGTTTAGCTATTGGATTCAAACTGCTTCCATCACAATTTTGGAGATGATGATTATTATTATTATTATTATTAACAACAACAATAATAATAATAATAATAATAATAATAATAATAATAATAATAATAATTAATGAATAATGTATACCCAGCTGTGTAATTCTAGCAAGGGTTTTCTGGTGACATATAATCCACAAGATGCTGTCATCAGAAACCAGAGATAGAATTACAGCCTTATATGTACAGTTTGGTGTATATTATACTATTTGTTATAATGCATGGTGACATAACAGACAGAAACTGCATAACTAAAAGTGTTTATTTTTACACATTGAAGAAATAATGTTGAGAAAAACAGTGGAAAAGAGAATTTAAAATCAAAATTGTAAAACAAATATTTTTTAATTTTATTTAAAACAAAATGTGGGAGGGAAAACTGCATGTATTATTACTAAGAATCGGAGTAGAAAATTGGCTTGGATGTTTTAGAGCAGTGGTCAGCAGCATATTTTATAAATATGTATTACTGGTTATTAAAATATTCTTAAACCAAACAAAGCAATGATTTTGTAAGAAGGTTAATACATGAAGATACTGTATTTTTAGAAAAACACTGGTTATCTTTAAAACTATGCAAATTTTAATAGTCGAGTCTCACCATGAGAACGACTGCCACGTTGCTAGGAGGTGGTTGTTAGTTTAAGTTGTGCTACACTTTTACTGCAGTGAAACTGGGAAGAGAAGGTTTGAGTTAGCGATATCAAAGAGAGTTTAAAATTAATACATTTGTGACGAGAGTAAGTGGAAAGGATGTTGGAGAGTTAAACACACCAGCTACTTCAAAAAATGATGAGGGCAGTGGAATAAATAAGTGAAAAATTAGCAAAAGACTGATGGAAATCTCTCTGTTGAGCCGCCCGGACTTCAAAACGTTGATTGAAACTATGGTCTCCCAAAACTCACATTAATGGTAAGAACTATACATTTATTACTTTGAATTATACTGTATTTGTTGTTCAATTGAAATGGTAACATTGTAATTTTAGTCAGCGAACGCATTTTTGAGTATTTCTTTACCTGTGTAATATAATTGGTAGGTTCTGGCATGTGGATATGTTGTTCAGTCTAGTTGCTCTCAGGGCTGTTTAGAGCCACACAAGTGGCCATTCTATTCATTTCAGTTGTCCACCTCTGTTATAGAGGGTGGAGTAGAGGAAGATTTGAGGCAATCTCTTACTTTCAATCTGCAGCCCATTGTTATCTGTTTTGGTATTGACTGTTTTTTTGTTGTGTTCACGTACTGGTGATAGAGTTTGTGTTCAGGTCAGCAGTTTTATCATCAACCTTACTATACATGGGCAATCTTACTATACAAGGGTCTCGCGCTACCATCATATATAATAAGACCAAAGGTTATAGGAAAATTATCATTCACCATGTGTTATACTACTACTACTACTAATAATAATAATAATAATAATAATAATAATAATAATAATAATAATAATAATAATAATAAGTGGTGGAATATTTTTATTTACCTTCAAAAGCAATATGGGAACAAACTTCCCAGAACAAAAGAACCCTTTCATAATAAACACTAGATATACCTACCTGCAGGTGTACTGAAGTAAGTTGTAATTGACTGGAGGCAGGCTCTTTACTTGCTTAATCAGATCCTTCATCCCCTGATTCAAAAGATAAATACATTTTTAACCCATTTTTGTTATTTGTTTAAGTAATGCTAGTACTGCAATACGGACACATAACTTTATTTTTACAACCCACCCCTTCACATCGTGTACCAGCCAACAAAGAGGGCTCCCTGTTGTTTCTACTCTGTTAACAGCTGGTAGACTGTTTCAGGTGGGTTTGTTTCCTAAGGGAGTCTTTAGCATTTTGTCTTTGACCAATTTTGCCTCCATAGACATTACTGCATTTCAAAATGATCCTAAAAGGCTTAATTTGGGCACAACTTAAATGGCTTTACTGAGATTCTGACATATCCAGTCTATTTGCATTCAACTGTTAGAACATCTGCCTCTTGGCATAATGTCTGAGAAACACAAGGAAAGCTAACACAGGTAGTTGTGTAAAACGCATTAGTACTTAATCCTCTTACATTCAATTAAACAGCGCATGGCCCTGTAAGCACATGACATTCATAACTACTCTCATATCTGGTGCATACATTGATTTTCTAGGCAGTATGTAAATGATATACTGGTGTGTCTAAAACATAACGTATTTGGCTTATATATAACTGAAGTGCATTTAGAAGTTTTTTTTTCTTTTAGCTAAGCCATACATTTTACACCAACAACAAGTAGTTGAACACTGTTAAACTTACAGTTTCTTCATCCTTGGTGAGAAGTTTAGTGCAGGTCAGAAATTCTTCATATTTTGCGAAAGGAATGACTGGCTCTGGAAGCTCTCTTAAATATAGCTTGAGCAAGGAGGCAACTGTGTGCACATCTGTACTGCTGAAGAGAAGAGGACATGCAAGAGAAACAGATTTTACAAGGGCTCTTATCAACAGTAAACATACCATTACAGTATTATTTACCACTGACCAAAAAAAATCTATCTATCTATCTATATATATAACTCTCTAAACTCAACTCTTCAATCACTAAGTAACCAAATCAGTGAAACAATGTCCTGGTTCATGAATATTACTGGTCAAGGACCTGGCAACTAACTTTGGAGAATACATCACAAGTGCTATTCAACATGTAAGTATTTGTCCAAGAAGGTGTTAAGGTCAACAACACACACCTGGAAAAAGGTTGGCAACCTTAAGTTAGATTTTTCCCTGGGTATGGTTACATATTAGCAAGCTTTTTAATGCGCTAGTCTTTCACTTCTGACTATCTATATCTCATGCCTCTGTCCCCTTATCAAATTTGACATCGTCAGGTAGAAACCCATAATCTCTGACAAGCTCTGAATCAAGCTGCAGCTACAACTGAATGCCTTCCACCGGGTGGCTTTCTGCTTCTGAGGTTCTTTCTGTTGAAGCACTTTCAAAAGGAGGAAATATTAAATAATATAACATAACACAAATAAAACACCTGCATAAACACTGTGTCCTGGACATTATAACACATTGGGCTGGATTCCGAAAGTCAGCATAAGGACAAATGCACCCAATTTACCAAACCAGAAATAAACGACTCTGACGTTTTTGTTGACTTTTTAAAAAAAATTTTAAACCAGTTTTAGAATTGAGTTTTAGAATTGTGGTGTTTTTTTCTTCCAGACAGAAATGTGTTAATAACAGTTTAAAGTAAAACACTTTGATGACTTTGCTCATTTTCTCAGGTCATAGTTGTATGGAAGAACACTTGAAGAAATGAACAGGCATACCTGCTGAGGTGTTTATTTTATTTCTTAAACAATTAATCTCCAGCATAATACCACATTATAAAAAGTGACAGTGTTTTTACTGTCTTTGTCACTGCTGCTACCTTGAGGTTGTTACAGTACAGGCCACAACTAGCTTACGATAAACCTACCTTTGAGTCAAGTGACATCCAACAATACATTAACAGAATGTTATCTCTTTCAGTTCAAGCAGTATTTCTGTTGCTTTTTGGTTTTGGCATTCTTTTTGTGATACTCATTACAAGGCCTATAACTAAAGACAGAACAATAAATGTAGCCTGTGTGGCTCAGGTGAGGTTATTAACTGCACTAGATTTATAGAACAAGGCAGGACACTAAGACTCTGTAACACCTCTAGCTCTGGGCCCACTTCCACTTTTAATGTGGTCTCCAGGGCTAAACCTTGGCCTAGTCTCTGACAGCCCTTTAATGAACACAGTAAGAAATGTACACATTCTGAAGCACCTGACAACAGTTACTCGTGGTCCAACTTCGTATGTACCATAAGATGGTGCATACCTTCCTTCTGTTTAATATTCAAATGTTGTGTGCTATGTTATGTGACACAAATTGCACAGGAGATCAGCACTCTAGCACATTTGTAGGTGATTTATAGAATGCTATTTGACAGCCAGTAGGAGATGTCATTTGTTATTCACTTGCAAGGAAGACTGACCACATAACTCTTGTGGCTTTGCTCCTGATGAGTTACAGAGTCTGTCTCCTTTTTTTTTTTGACTGCAGTGAGTGTTGCTCCCTCATGTCTCTCTCCCTGTAGAACTTCAATGTATGCATCTTACATGTTCTAGCATTTTAAAATTAAACTTGTTAAAGCAGTCTGTGTTGCAAATCAAAACCCTGTATCCAGTAAACTGGCCAAAACAATTAACTGTGTGCGTCACGCACGCAGAAGAAATTCCCTGACTGGCACAAACAAACAGTTGTGTGCTATTTAATGAGAAAACGTTAGCTTTATGTTCTGGTGCAATACTGAACTACAAATTGGAAATGCAAAGCTTTTCAGAATTGGGCCCTAAGTGTACTGAGGCCACATGCTTACCACCTGCGCCACCCCGTCACAAGCCAAATTAAATGCAGTACACAAAAACTGCAGTATACAGTTGTTCTAGCACAAACTAAATGTGCCTGCAGATTCCCTTTCTTACACTGAAGTAAAGGGACATTTCAACTCCCTGTCTAATTAGGGTGATTTTTGCCTCCACTCTCAAGGCCCCACTGAGCTAGAAACTTGGCCGGTTTGTTTCCTGGTGTGGTTCTGATTGCTTAATCATGCATGGCAATAAAGCTTTTATCAAAACAGTTCAATTTTTTGACATACCACTGATTCTGCATGATCTGCACTGTGACCTTTCTAATTATTTAACATATTTAAAAGCAAGTTTATTTTACTTTATTTCAATTCTTTTTGAAACCTGACAGGTGCATAATAATTCAATACCCAAAATAGCAAGGCTCAGCTGTGAACATTGCCTTTTATGCTGCACAGGAAGGCTTTGTAAAATGAACATGTCTATTTAGGACACTTTTTGATAATAGTCATGTTAATGGGTTGCTTTTACCACAGTATGTCATGTGGCCTTGACCCTTCACCTTTGTGAAAGGCCTGTGCTCAGAGGGTATGCAGCACTGCATGACGTTGTTATTCACATGAGATACAAACTCAACTGTACATGGAAATGTAACACTAATGTGACAAAATTGCGTGATAGCTTACACAGCGATATGGTTAACATATAACTTCAATACTCAACCATAAATTGTGATTTAAATACAGCATATAGAACAATATGTTCAAAAAAAAAAGTATGTGTGTCTTTCTTTGTGCATTCATTTTATTATATTGTTAGCCCTATTTACATAGCACTGTGTACCATTGCCAAAAGACAGCACTAACTAATTCAGCTTCAGAGTCTTACATGGAAAGAAGTCAAATAAAAAACATATACACTGCAGGGGTTAACTTTTTTGTTGTGTTTTATGGCAGAAACTGCTTTAAAGGTCTGCAGTGTTGAAATTAATATAGAGCCTATAGGGGTATTTATTACCATAAAAATTACCTGTCAAATGATGGCTTCTCCCCACAGTCAAAGGCATCCTGTAATTCCTTGACCAAGTTGGCTTGTCCAGGCAGCCTGAAGAGCCCCTCTTCCTTGAGCCCTCTCAGTCGAATGAAATCGACACACTGCTCCACCAGCATGGGAGCCATCTTGTTCCCAAATCTCCTCTCATATCGAACTGTCTCCTCCAGCTTCTGACCAAAAATACCTGTTGAAAAGAATGCCGAAAACAAAACATTAAAAAAAAAAAACACTTTTGTGCATTTACCTATGCGACAGCTCCTTTGTAAGGAGGCTTATTAATCATTGTTAGAATATTGCTGCAGAAGTATCTGCTGCCACACTTTTAAATTGTGAATTTAACATTAAGAATAAGAATGCAATATCCACATGCTATTGTATCTACAGTGTGTATATAACATGGGGAGGAAAATATCTTGCTGCCTTGGCCATCTAAGTGGCCTACTCCCCTGGGCTTTGTTTATAGTATTTTTTTTTTTTTTTTTTAAATCATTCACAACAGCCATTTGTCTTTCCCCTTCAGAAGAAAATTTAATTTTACAGTAAAATGAATTACAATACCCAGCCTCTAAATGACGCATGGAACAAAAAATCATGACATGTTCAAATTAGTCATTTTGTTTGTTTTGCAACATTTGTTTTGTGTATGAATGCAATACCACAGTGTATTAAAAGCCAATAATGTAGATTAAAAAAATGCATAAACAGCACATTTATCTGGAAAATAGGGGGGAAAAAAATAAGTTTCTTCATTCTTACAGTACCTAAGGAGGATTTGAAAGAGGAAGCAGCTTCAGATTCCAATGACATATTTAAAATGTTGCAATCATTCTCATTGCTTCTTCCCACATAATTAAGTGCTGTTATTTTTATCTCCACAGCAAGTTCAGATTTATTTTGGCATACATACTGTATATGTAATTGAGAAGTGCATTGCCAATTAAAACAAAAGGAAACTAGATCTAAATTAGATCAATAGACTTTGGCTGGTCTTGCCTACATTGCATGTCTATGAGAGGGAAACGGGACTGAAGAGCAGCACTTGAACTTGGTTGAAAAAACTAAACAAAAGAAAAAAGTGTTTGAGTATTTGCAATAATAACCACCATAAAGAGGTACTGAAAGGAGGCAGTAAAAAAATAAAAACTGTCAATTTTTTTTGTTAAACTGGAAGCTTAGGAGCTACATTCCAGCCTTTTAATATACTGTAGTAAGCTTTATGTGCAAAGCTTACTACAGTAAACTTTATGTGCAAAGCCTACAAATGCATTCCCTCAAGAGCACTAGGCATATCACTTATTTCACACTGACTTGAGGTGTTAAATCATTGTAAAGAAAAGCCAGACTGTTATTTTATTATACATACTGTAAGCACCAGGAAAACCACACTTCCTTTCGCGGTTGGCTGAATAAAAATACAATACGGTAGACTCCTACACAACAGAACCATGCAGGTTGGTTATGTTGCTATAATAACGTCTGAATTTATGTCAACCCTGGGATGGCACACTATTTAAGGCTGCCCTTCATGTCAGTGATATCTTGGGGCAAGTACAGCATGGAATAAGAGGCCTTGGTCTCAGTTCAGCTGCTCCTACATGGCACAAAGCAGCCCCAGCTCAATGGAGGAAGCCAGTAGTCAACGAGGTGCAAAAGCAGGAGGAGAGGATGAGGTGTGTAAAGGCAGTTTATGGATGAGATGGGAGAGTGTGGAACAACGCAAGTTTGGCTGGCGAGATCTATGGACAATGGAACAGAGTAGGATCAATTTCCTCATCAGATCAACATATGATGTTCTCCCATCACCACAGAACCTTAATCTATGGGTAGGAGAGGATCCCTGGTGTCCTCTGTGTTCATAGCCAGCTACATTAAGACACATTTTGACAGGATGTAAGGTGGGTCTTAGGTTTACTTGGCGTCATGACCAGGTTCTGCGATATTTGACCTTAGCATTGGAAGACAAGCTCAGCATGACCAACAGGTTGCCACCTATGCCAGAAATATATGAGACATGAAGAACAACATTCCTCTGTCCAGGGGAGCAACCTCCAAGAAAAGGTATTAAAACCAAAACTCATCTAGGACAACTGGAACTGGCTCTGGTTGAGACGAAAAGATTCTAATTGGGGACTCAAGCACAGTAGAAATAAAAATAAAAAAACATTGATGTAAAGGAAGGTAAGTACGCTGGGCTTTGCTGAGTGGAGGACGGAGGGGGGTGATGCTGGAACGCCAGAATCACTGTCAAGCCCTCTTACGGTACAGTGGGCTAGTCGACGAAACACCAAAGGTGGAAAGTGCCCTCTTCAAGACCCCAGAGAAGTACCCTACTCAGCTCAGTCCAGACGGTTGTTATGCTGATGCGCTAGGCCGCACTGTGGTTGATTCCTGGAGCCAGCATCGCAGCCGTTGTGTGTGCTGATGCGCCAGGGAGGCAAAATAAGCTGATCAACATTACTCTTCAGCAATCAATACCAGGCAAAAGGATATCTACATCATCAGATGGAAGGAAACGTAGATGGATCACATTAGTTTACAGTAAAATAAACTATGTCTTAGTTGGTGCTTATCTTGGCGAGAACTGAGTCCAATATCAGCATGAAGTTTTAACACCTACTCTCATGTAATGGAAATCACTATGTTTCGATATTATGGTTTCCATGGCAGCCTGAGTGTGTGAGGTAATTGGCAGTTGTTACTTTGTCTCTATTTCTTTCAGTTCTCAGTGTCAGCTCTGGCATCTCTACACCTGGTAGACTGTATGCCAGAGCACATCTTAATGTTAGAGGGAAAACAAAAAAACTATATACAGTGCTCCCTTGCTATAACGCGGGTCTCGGGACGCACAAAATATGAGCGTTGTAACCGAAGAGCGTTATAAACGGGGGAGGGGGTGGGGGGGCGCTGCGGGACACATAACAAAAACACATCTGACTAAAATACAAAATAAAATAACTCCCTCTCTATAATGCATATATAGTGAAACAAAAATGTAACTTTCCATGAATTAACCATGCATAAAGCACCATGTAATCAACGCTAAATGTGCTGAATACTGCCAAGGTTTCTTTTTTTCACCTTAGAAATATTGCCAGACTGCGTCCCATACTTTCTCTACCTGCAGCTGAAAAATTGGTTCATACTTTTGTTTTCTCCAGGGTCGATTACTGTAACACCCTGCTTGCTGGGGTGTCTAATAGCATCCTCTCTAAAATTCAATTCGTTCAAAATTCTGCAGCCAGAATTTTGTCTCGGTCCCGCTCAAGAGATCACATCACTCCTGTTTTGGAGGCCTTGCACTGGCTGCCTATTAGGTTTAGAAATGATTTTAACATATTAATGCTGACATATAAGGCTCATCATAGGCTAGCTCCGACTTATCTGTCAGATCTGTTACCTTTTTACACTCCCGCTCGCAACCTCCGCTCTGCTGATTTCAGACTGCTGTGTGTCCCGCCTGCTCACCTGCGCTCTATGGGCAGCAGGGCCTTCTGTTGCTATGCCCCCAAATTATGGAACGCTATTCCACTAGAGATCAGGGACTCAGCTTCTTTGAGTGTTTTTTAAGTTAATTTAAAGACTTACTTTTTTTGAAAGGCGTTTTTATGGTTTTTATGATTGTTTTATTTCCTTGTGTTACTTTTATGCATAATCTGTTTATTTATTGCAGTACTAGTGCTCTGAAGTGACTACTTTTAAGGGCGCTAAACAAAATAAAGTGTATTATTATTATTTTATTCCTGCCAACAATATAGTCCATTACTCAAATGTTACTTATGTGTGATTTTTGGTATACAGTCATATTTTCCATATGAGCACAACAAAGCATAGCATTGCAGTCATACAGTAGATAATCATGTTCTTTGATCTGACTGACTTTTCGCTCCACCATCTAGAAACCAAGAAGGATGGTTTTGACAGCTTACAAATCAACCCACAATCACACCGTTCAGACTGCTCTACCAACTGGCTCACAAAGATGTCTAATTAGTGCTTTTTGCTTTCACACATCAAATTATCAGCTGTTCAATTAAGAGGTAGCTTCCTTCCTTTGCAACAAAGATTGAGTTAAGCACCTGTCTTGCTTTGAACAGCACAACTGTTACACTGAACAGCCTGTTGTAATGTTATGTATGACTTACCTCTTCTGAAACTGAAGCATCTCTTAATTTTTTGGTAGGCTGTCTTCTGAATAAAACTGGGGTACATTAGTGCACCAGAAGAGACAAATTTGAGATTCTCAAGCATTACTGAACCAGGAGATCAGATCATAGTTAAGACACCAGTGGTGCTGAGACCTATCCTTTTCAGGTTGAAAAGTTAATGTGTAGAGCAGATTAACATTTTGTGCAAAATGGTTTTTCAAACAATAATTATTCCCTCCAATAATTAGGAAGGTTAAGATGTCCCTTTCTTTGGTTTCTTTCAAATGTAGAAGCAACATCTATTTTATAAATGTATCTTCATGGAACACCCTCAGAGATTCCTCCACACTATTTTTTCCCTCCTGTTTAAAAAAAAAAAAAACAGTATAGGCTATGCATAACTTGCAGACTTAGCTTCAAGTACTGTACATTATCCAAAAGGCATTTGTGTAAGAACTCCATGAAAACCCAGGATATAACAGCAAGACCACTTTATATGAAAAAGGTGTTTTTCCACTCAATAAATGACTTCTTAGTTTTAAATGTGAACAGAAGATGCTTAATCCTCAATAGAACACCTTTAAGAAAGCCTTTAATCTTCTTTAGAAGGAGATATCAATTCAATTTTGATTCCCAGCAAGTGAGGAATGCTTAAGAGGTTTGATGCATTTCCATCAAGCTGCTCTGGTACTGCAGCTGAAGCGCTCTCTTCAACTTTTTTTTTGCAGATCTTTTCTTCCTCACTGGTTAAAAGCTCAGGGAGTAGCTCATTGGTGCACTGAAAACCGAATGGCTTGAAGGGGGAGAAATCCTGCTCTGACTTTCACTTGACTTTGAGCAGCTGTCACACGTGGCAGCTTTACAGCAGGCAATTAAGAGCCCCTCTGGCAGGAACAGGTGGTGCCAATGTCTTAAGCCTTTGGAACATTTTCTGTGTCATGATTGTGTTTTTTCTTTGATAGGCGGTTTTCAAGCTTCACAACCCAAACTCCCATTTTTATCCTCTAATCAAGAAGTAGAGATCTTAATGGTTTTTACCCTGCATAGAATCAATGTCCACAGCAAACCTCCCCCCGCCCCCGGCCCCCAAGCACACATTTCACTAAGCACCCTCAGTTCCGAGTCAGCAAACAATATTTTAATCAGCGTTGAGTAAATGATTACAAACAGGCACCTCATTTGGGATGGAAACTGGCATTCCATGTACACTAAGCAGATAGAAGAATTAACATGTTTAAAATAGTGACGCTTGAGTGTTTTTCCTAACATTTCCATGCGTGGGAGTGGGGCAATGTGGCATGGTGCCCCACCCCTGTGCGTATTTTTGTGTTTTATGTTGTATGTGCTGTGTTATTGGTGTGAATATAGTGGTGCACAGAGTATAAATTGGGCTATGTAGCACGACTGATTTAAACTATTTATATTTAGGCACAGAGATTGCACAAACACTTCACATGCAGATAAAATTTGTATTAGGATGTGGACAGGGGGATTGCACAAATGAGTTTACGTGCTGGGATGCAAGTGAATGATTAATTAGAAATTGAATCCCAGCACAGCTGAATAGATGCACAGATCACTCACTCAGGGTTGGGTGTTCGGTGAAGAGGAAATGAGAGTTGGGGGGGTAAAGATAAAAATAATAAAATTACAATTGCTAGTCGTAACTTTAAATCAGCACGTTACTTGTTGTGGGCTTGTCTCACTGTGTTTGTTTAGAGTCTGTCTGTTTTGGCCACGATGCCTTTTGTTTAATCTTTTTATCTGTTTATTCATTAATAAACCGCACAAGCATTCACATTCACTCTCAGTGCTGTGTGTTTCTTCCGGGTCTGACGTCGCATCACAAAGCCATCCTTGTCACAGGGCAAAATAGTTATATCTAGCAGGGGAGGTTTATAAACAAGCATCGCAAAAGTTACAGTCACAATGCCAGAACTTTGGCTGCTACCACATTCTCAATACATCCTCTGAAGGAATATTTGAAATTTCAGTGCCCTTTAAGATGCCTAAGATGTATTAGCTGGCTTAAATCTGTCTGTCTGACTAAGTGATAATCATAACCCTCCTCCACTCAGGCACTGGGAGTATTGTTGTTGAAGACCAATAAATAAGTTATGGCTTTAAAAACTAAGTTCTACATTTTTGTTAAACTTACATGATGTTGCTTTATATATATATATATATATATATATATATATATATATATATATATATATACACACACACACACACACTGTATATAATGATGCAATACATTTGGAATGGTCTCAAGATATGAATTGTTTTAAAAGTACTGGATCAAACATTACACAGTCACGGACTGCCAGCTAAAAACACTTTGTGTTTATATTGGAAGCAGGAAGACCCTTTTGTGTAGCCTTGCTCTTTTACTGCATGATCCCGGGGCCAGAATGCATTTTACCCTGTTGCACCTCAGACCCACCCTCCTGTAAAACGGGATGCAAGACAGAGTCATCTGGAAATGAAATGCCACAAGCCAGGGTGAGTAGTACTTTAAAATGTCAATACTCCCTTAGGTTGGAGTCAACAAAACAGATGCATTTGGAACAACTTCCAAATTTAATGAACACTCCACTCAAGCTGCTCATTTTTAAATTGCTCCAAAATCATGATTAATTCCTCTTGCCTGACACAGGGGTGTGATTAATTTGATCTAACCCTTTAAACGGGTTCATTCTTATGCTAATGTATCCAGTTTCCATTTGGGTGCCCTAGGCCTGTTCCATTTGTGGACAGATATTGTATAATTGTGCAAACTTTAAAATAAAAAAAAAAAACAACAAAGGAAAAAATGATACAACAAGAATTGAGTTTTCATGCTGAGCATTTCTAGGGTCACTTTTTATATCTGAACATAAACAATATATTAATAAAGCATTCATTAACTACTAGAACATGTAACATTGACAAAATCAAAGTACTTTAGCACAGACCCTCTATTTGTCTGGAAAATTGCAGTTGAGGTCAGAGGGCTGCATTGCTCTGCACCCTGCTGAAAGAAAGTAAGTATTACACCCCTGAACCACATGAAGATTCATGGAGATGTTTATACCGGCAGTGCTGTTTTAATTGTCTCTGATATGATCTAAACGTAATGCTCTGGGATATTGAAATACAAAAGGGAAACCTTCAATAATTTAGATGAATATTGGTATCTTAGTAGTCGGGCAGATGGTTTGTATTCATAGCAGATTCATCAGAATTAACAGCAAAGCTGCAATTACAGGACATAACTGCTGTTGGTGGTGAGTCTCAGAGCCATTAGTACACATTATGCCTAGACGGGACCCTAGTGTGTGCTTTAGCTGCTTCTCAGAGAAATTTCTCCAGAGCACTTATGGTACATTTGTAATTAACTGTTCGTTTAATACAACCCTTTCACAAGAATTAAACATCACTGCATCAGAGAGACATTTTTTTTTCAATGAATTATTTTAAAATCTCACAAATGAAAACAGACAGAGTAATACGACAATAGCTGAGCTGCTAAAATATAGGGATGTTTACCAGTCTGTTTTTCTTATTGAGGCGATCTGTTATTCACTAGCATAACAAAAAATGGCGTATAATCACTTTTGGCATATAAAACTGGAATATCTGGTCATGTCCCAATTAGAACCTATTAGTATCAATTACACTTTAGCCTTCTTTTGTAGCAGCAATATCTTTATACATGCTGCTGAGCTAATTATTTCACTATTTCATTATTTCTGTCTCACTTAGCATCCTTAGGTGTTGCAGGCCTCCCAAGAGCAATCTTAATGATAAGAGGTAGCCCTGCAAAAAGGCGAAAAATAGCACAAGACTTTCGAATTGGAATGAACACTATATCACTGACAGCAACCCAAAGACAATTTGACTTTTGCTTGTCCGGTCTTTGACAGCAACGACAGCTAAAAAGCAAAGCTTCAAACAAACCCACATTCTAGACTTTTTTTGCTCCAACACTGTAATCTAAGTATTGCACATTTAATTTGCATTGTATCTTCAGTTTTCTTCTTTTCTGTATTTTTATATTGTTGTAGCAAATGGACACTACTTGCAGTTTTTGTTTCAGAAGAATGTTTGCTACTGTGTAAGTGTATAGAGCACTAATACCCTGTATCTTTCTAAACAAGGGATTTAGGGGAGCTCCCTAATAAAAGCTGAATCTCAAAACAATATAATAATGCTATTTCTGCTTTGTATGTAATTCCACACAACATGAAAAAGATAATATAAACATTAAAATGAGTATTTTTCTATATTGTAGTAGGATGCCTGCCATAGCTGACATGATGTTTTTCAAGCCTAATTAGAATGTGAGCAGTCTTTGAGGACACTCATCTTTCATTGATAGCTTGAGTTATCGTATATAAACAAAGATTTAAATCAAATTAGTTTGAGAACAGAAGGGAAGCACTTCAGTTAGGATATATTAAGAGAGATCATGGGCATTGGATAGAGATTGATAAGAATATGATTGCCTCAATTTGCATGTATACCCTGCTCAAAGGGGTTATGTTTCATATAATGTTCTATGTGGAGAGAAACAGGATCTCTCATCACCTGGGGTTCCCAATCTGAAGGGAAGCTCTGATTCCATTCAGTGTGATTTGTAAGCCACACCATCCATTTATTGCAGCAGTCTACAATAAAAAAGATATCAATAGTTTGTCTGCCGCTCCTCCTCCACCTGTTTTCTCAAAACCCAATCATTTAACAACTTTTCTCAAATGGGAATTCCTTTTCTGCATTTAAAATGTGCTCTTCACACACTTATTTTTTTATTGATGTTTCTGTTGGTTTATATTTCAGTTTCATATGAGCAATTCCCTGTACCATCCCAGTATTATGTATTTATTTATTTATTTAAATGTATTTATTTTTCAAAACAAATCGCCTCATCTGTATTGCATAATATCAACCCACACATGGATCATGCTCAGTGTTTAGGTAAATTTTCTGCTGTACTAGTTTAGGTTTCTTCCTCAGTATTTTAAAATCTCACTGGTCCGAACTGGTTGTAGCCTCCCTCCAGTAAAACAACAATTTGATGCTGTGATATTTGTGCTGGGTTTCAAAACCTTTGGACCCAGTGCAGCATGGGAAGAAAGCACAGCCATCCCTAGACATTTCCCTAGTATTTGCTATATCTAAAATCGGCTTTTATAGGTTAATTGACTTTATATTAAATATAAACCGTCCCAAAAGTTAACGGGAATTCCAACACAAATGAAAAAGATGCCTTGTTGTTTCCCCCCAGTCTTAACAAATGTCCTTAGGACATATCAAGTTGTGTTCTGTGCTGTTCTTCAATGTTTCTGGTGTTTTTTTGTTTTTTTTTTCTTCTTGGTGACTTGTTTTGTTTCACATGGTTTATTTATTTCCTCCAGTCTTTGCTGAGATTTATCCCCTGAATACAGTCTATCTTCGAAATCTCTGACATTTGTCAGCATGTCCTTGAGTCCCCCCCATGCAGTAAAGCAGAGATTATTAATGATATAAGGGAGAGATTTCCCAAAGAATCTCAGACTGAATCGATCAGAATGCTGTGCTGTTGTACAGTCTAGCTGTGACAAAGCATTATAGATGCCCTGAACTGAAACCAGCAGGGGTGCTGACAACATCCTTCTTTCAAATCCCTTTTTAGGAATCCATTACATTGCCAGCGTATTTACTCTGATAAACTCCTGGTAGACCACAGCACTCGTGAAGAGGTAACAATAGCCAATAATTGACATGCTTCAAATGGAATGGCATATAAAAATGGATCTCTGCAGCCTAGTGCATCTTCTAACTATACAGATAACTCATCACTGATTTAGCAGGTGTTCTACTAAGGCTAATATATTGCAGAAATTATTTTAAAGTAATTCTCTTTTGACAAGTAGCATTACAGTGCTCCTCTTTATAAGTATATTTGGGGGTTGCAGTCTGTGCTAGTTCTGTTCTGTTGATGAGAGTGTGCTAGTGGAATGGCAATATGGGGCAAATGGGGCCTCCTAACTGGTTCTATGGTGTAAAGTGCAGATTTATTCAAAGAAGAACTGTAACATACTGTTACTCACACAAACACATGAAAAGAATGTGTTTTATTTTATTTTTTCACATATTTTATATTCTACACACTCTGCATGTCAGAAAGAGCTGAAAAGTGTCACACTGCCAGAAGAGACATGAGGAGGTGTCAGGCTACAACAAGTGTTAATTAATACAACTGGGGGGGGGGGGGGGGGGGGGGTCTTTTAAGGTCTCAAAGTTATCAGGTGTGAAAAAAAAATGTGTAACATAGAAAAGCATGAGCAGTTTTTTGGTTTGTTTCAATGTATTACAAACATGTTTAGTGTTTTCTATACACCGCAAAGTCCCAAAAAATGCATCATTCTAAGCACTTTCCAATTACCGTCATAAAGGTAGGCAGAACTCACAACACACAAGAGATGTGGTCAAGCTTCCATGCATCTTTTATTCCAGTACTTAGCCAACAAACACTATTTTAAACAAAGGAAATCAGGCAACTGGCCAGTGCCCTTGGCACCACCACCCTTAGCCTGGGTTACCGTAAGCCTGGGCTACCATAAAATGACCACTCATCCCATCACACATATGCTTCAAGTTCTATGTTGCCAAACATACTGCAAAATGTAAGCAAATCTCATTTGTTGCATTTCCACTAGTCTCAGTCTTGTCTGTGATTCCATGCTTTTTTGGAATAAAACTAAGGATGAAAAATCTGGGCATGGATAAGGTCAGAATGACTGGGAGACAGCAGGGTGGCTGCATTGTAAACCAGAAATAAATAGAGCAAGCAGCCCTTGAATGACAACAAAGCGTGTCAGTGAAAACAAAAATCTCCTCTTAAAATGTATATTGGTCTCCGTTTAATGCTGGCCTCTTTCAGCAATGTCCAGTTGTTTGGTATGCAATGATTGTTATAAATTGAAACAATATCATGTTATTTTCAATATAATACTATCAATAATCATTCAACAAAAGAAATCAACAGCAAGACTACTCTGCGGTTTCTTAAGCTGATTCACTTGAGTAGACTGAAACAGGATTCGCAATTTTGGAAAACTCTCATTATAATGAATTTAGGCTTGTTTGAAAAAAGGCCATTGAGTAATCAGCATATTATGACAATGTAATTTAAAAAACAAAAATGTGTTCATCAAATCTAAAAACACCCTGATTACATTGAAAGGCTTAATAAAAAATAAATAAAAAAAGAAAATGGCAGCACTGAGGATTTGAATGGGACATTGACAATAAAATACAATTCATCTGATATGTCTTTATTGTCACAGTTAAAATCTGAAGCTTTGCTTTGCTGCTCTCAAAAGTTTCCTGCAGCAATGTTTACCTGCTTGGGGAATAGTGAATGAAAGCTGAACATTCAATTGATATATTTTACAATAAGATTAGGGCATGTGGGCTAGCTACTGTAGATGCTACTAAAAGTATGTCTAATATATGAATGAGAGAAGAATCAAGAATATCAATGCTGTTCTGGAATATGCCTAATGAATAGGAATGAGATTCATTGAATCCCATACTGAATGACACAGAGTAAGTTGTGTTGCCAACATAAATAAACATATTTCAATAAGGTGGTAGCATCATTTGCAGATCTATAAAAGGCCCAGGCCCCAAACCCTTAGAAATCGTTGCACTGCACCTTTGTGACGCTTGTCTTTATCTGCCTACATCCAAATTTGGGTGTAAAATAAATCTGAATTGAATAACTTTAGAAAAAAAAAAAGAAGTAATAACTGACCTCCACCAAACGGGGCCCATATGACTCTGCGAATGGTCTTTACCCAATCCTCCATGTCATTCTGGGTGCTGGCCATAAGAAGGTATGTTTCATGATTGGCTGTCATCCGCTCCCGATCTCCACCTGAGGAACAAAGAGAATGATTACTTAGATCACTTAAGCAGTAATGCCAGATAATAAGATGTGCTCATAAACCTTACTCAGCCAATCAGATTCTAAGTTCACTAGTTATTATCCCACTGGTAGACTGGCACTTTTACCACATTGGAGGCTTAGTTAATTTGATCACTATTTGGATCCCATCGTTAGCATTGTTGGATCAACACAAAATAATTCTGGAGTGTAAACATAACTGGAAACATAACAGCTTAACCTGGGGCTGTGTGCGGGGGAATCAGGAGGACAGCTGAGCCATCTGATAAGGAAATGGCTTTATGTTCATTCACAAACCAAACAAAACAAAATACTACGCAAAACAGAACTGCACTGTATGAAAGCCTCTGCGCTGGAGAACAAGGAGGTCAGTGTGGCCCCATGCTAATCCATAATCTCAGGCAGACATCAATGAGGCTTTCAGATGACAGATTGCGCACAATGAGAGCGGGCGCTGAAAAAGAAACATGGCACACAACAGCCCAGTTGGCGGAAAAGTTCCTTTTGTCAGGAAGTTTGGCTAGCGAGCAAAACCCTTGCCGAAGAGCAGGCCATACCCCCTCATTATTCAGAAAATGAATACCTAGACAATAGGAACTAATCTGAAGCCTATCATCAGAACCAGACAGAGCGTTTCTTGTATTTGCAGCTGTACATAGCATTAAAAAAAAAAAAAAAAAAAAACAGGACATAACAAATTGCAGGTTCAGTACAGTAGATTACTTTAAATGGATACTGGGGCTTTTACATAATGTATGTACTGCAGCCATATCCAAATGAAATGTTGCATTGAGCTATACCTAAATCAGCCTTAATATTACAGAAAGGTGTTGGGGGTAGATTTCTGTCAGCAGTAAATACATGAAACCTTTACATACTGTATAACGTTATGAAACACATGAATGGAAGCAGTACGATTTACAGTTTCTTGAAACTGTACATTTAATCTGAAAAACACAGATTGGTTGTTTTCAACGCAGAGGTTAAAAGAAATAATGTGACTGATAGTTTTCTTTGAAACTGATACCGAGATTAACTAAACTATGTATGGTTCCAGTCCAAGGTATTATGGATGTTGCTATTTCTGACCCTCACAGTAAAACAAACAAGTTTGAATGCTGGAGTTTCTATAACAGTTGCTGTGGCATCCTCAGGAATTTAAATTTGACAGACAAGAGGGCAGACAGATTTTAATCTGTCATCTTCAAAGCATCTTCAAGCGTAGCCTCAGATATCTGCATTTCTGTTCATATTCATCATAATTAATAATTAATTTAAAAAACCCCAAACCATCGGAACATTTTTTAAAATTAAAATAACACTTCATTTTCCTAAACCTTGTATTGATCTATTTAATTGAATTCTTAAATTCTGTATTGGCCAAATGTTTTTGGGGAATTAAAGTCAGGTACCGGATTTAGCTTAAACAAAATGCTAGTAAAACAAATACATCTCATCCACTTTCCTAAGTAAGCCACAATTATACCGACAGTACTTACATGAAGAATACCTTTGGCCCTAAGGTGAGTCGTAATATATATGCTTTTCAACAAGAAAGGTATTCAAGCATCCCATAAGTCTCTGTACTGTACTTGCTATCAACAAATACTCATTAAACGGTTTTTCATTACCATCCAGCCTATAAAAAAATGTAGCTGGCAGAATACTTTGAAACAGAGAGTGGAGCAACAGATGATCAGAAGTCTAGATGACTGAAAATCAAATCTACTACACCATTGTGGCAACTCACAGCTGTTGTGTTCAATCACCTTGCAGTGCTTCAGAAGATAGCTTGTTACATTTATACACAGAATTCTGCCTTTATTTAGTAAATAACTATATCGTGCCAGGTGTAAAAAATGAAATTGCATGTGGTTACCCTGAAAGCCAAGGATGACATGGGAAACAGAAACTTGCTGATATACAGCACTGTCATCGACATACTGTATTGTGCACCGTGTTCTAACAGTTCCCACACACTTATATTACGATTTTCCCACAGTAATATGCCTGCTAAATGAAGCAAAGTTTTATGAAATAAAGACATTTTTGACAAAATCACATTGTTCAATGCTCTTTGATTCTTAACCATATGCTTTCTTCACTCTGAATGTTCATTTAAATAAATTAAAAACTGTTAAGTTTAAAAATGTTTATATTATTCACACACACACTGACGTAGCTTGTTTCTCATGCTGTAAGAGTGGTCACCCTTTCAAAAAATTAGGAGTAAAATCAGACTTTTAAAATATGTGCCACCACTATTTCTTTAAGAGCTGGATTGAAAACACTGCTGCCCAGCAGAGATGCCTTTTGCTTTGAGAAGGGCAACATCCATCTTTTAGAAATCATTAACCTTCCTTGGAAACACGATGACTGACTGAGGCTCTGGTTCCTATTGGCAAGCTTTCACAGCCCGGCTGTTATTTGTAATCTTCATGAACTCCTTCTGTCAAATAAAAAACCAGACACAGCAACAACTGCCTTTATAGCACTAACATTTCTTTCACACAAGGTGTGACTTTACACAGTAAGGGTTAAATAATTTTACACTTAACTACTGTATCGCAGTTTGATGTCACACTCTGTTACCGTCTACTGAAGTGCAATTTAATAGCCTGAATAAGAAAGCAGCATCTTCAATCATTTTAAAAGTACATTCAAAAGAATTGCTTATTTTTACAGGGGATTGTAACAGTGATCATTTGACTGAATTTTCTGGTTGATGCTTTCTGTGTTTTATCTTCTGGGTTATTAAGCTTATGAGACTACATATAAAAGAACATTTTATTACTGTGAATATAGTAACTGATAAGGGACGGTGATACAGCACAAGGATTTTACATTAGTCTCACATATTGCTTGATTTGTTGCTAAATGAAAGTTTGCCATTCAGGTTTTGTCAATACTATTTTTCCCTTAATCACAGTCTTCCTTCATTTAGAGCTGCGGTAAAAATAGATTGATGTTCTGGAATAATTTATTGAGATAATTTGAGTTTTGATGGATCTTCATTAAAACCAATATGTCAGTGTGAAACGTGCTTGTTAAAGAGAGTGCAACATCTTTTTCTTTTTTCATTGAGATATTAACAGCTAATGAGCTAAGATAATAAATACAGCCATGCAAATATAATGTTTTTGTATAAACTAATCGAGGACAACACCATTCTGTTTATTTATTAATTTAACAATTGTATCTTAATCATTAGATCTGTAATTTGAGGGAATTATTGTAGAAGAACATGCATGGAAGGTGTGCTTCAGAACCTGACAGAACTGCCTTAGCAATGCCCAGTAACCAGGGTTTACTGAAATAATAAATCACTACCATTTACCCCTTTACCTTTTATCGAGAGAAAACAGACACAGTCACAGTCCAGCCTGCCCTTTTACTTTTGCCTTTGCTGGGTCCAAAAACTATTTAATGTTAGTGGTTATGAATGGTAATTACACAATACAGACTCTCTCTGTATGTCCTTGTGGTCCACTACTGTGACATAGCTACTGAAAATGGAAAATGGATAGTTTGGAGATTTATAATTACATTTACCCTTGAAAATATATTTCTACCTAATTATTTGCATGTAGTTTTAGCATTTTAGTAGAACTAGCAAATTATTCTTTTCTGATGCATTTTAAATTCTGTAATTATGCTAGGTATTCACTGATGTGCCACAGTCTCATAAAACTGATTAATGATTGCCCTGACAGGAGTAGCAAGTTACTGTCCTAATTAGAGTTTCAATCTCAATCTGTTGCACAAAACATTCTCAAGCAGGTGCTAACCATGTAAAATGAAGGACCTCAACTGTGCGTTCTATTATTACAATAAACGTACCTGCACCAAACCCTGTAACAAGTAAATAATAAACACTGCATGTAACAGCTATTGCTTCTAGTGTAGCTAAAGTCAATATTGCCCTTTAATTGTCTGTAGACAGGATAGATCCTTCCTTCAGTGCACTCAATACTTTGTTTTCAAAGTAAGCATGTAAATAATAATTTTATAAATGGAGACTGTGTGGATGGTCTACCCAGTGTAGGCAGTAAATACACTTCTAAGACATTAAAACCAGGCAAGGCAGATTAGGAGCCAAGCTATTTCAAGATGTTTCTGACTTAAATACAGGTTTAAAAACATGTCATCAATATGTTTGTAACCTTTAGATACAACAGTAGTGTACACATGAGAAATGCAGTCTATTTTCCATATTCCTTGATAGCAAATGTTTCTTTCAAAATCTGAATCATATCTCATATGGGTGCTTATTTTTATGTTAAATAATTCCATCTGATCAAACCATCCTTTCGGTGTCGTTTAGTTGCTCAGTAAAATAGTCTTGTCAATCACGTAGTTGAAGGATTGAAAACACAACCAGTTACTGTGCAAAAGCAAGTGCCTGTTCTAGCTGAACAAAACATTGTCAACAACCTACCCTTTACTACACTGTTACTTTATCAAAGTTCTGCAAACTCAAAACAGCATTTAGATGACATGCTATACTGACCCTCTGCAGGCACTCAAGAAGCTGTCACGTCAGCTGAATGACCACGGGAAGCCCTTCTTTCATGAGCACAAACTCATTACAAAATCACAAGCCACTTTTCAAGTTAAAATTCCAGCACCAGCTGCTAGACAATGGGATTAAAGAGCAGTCGAAGTCCCTCCCCTCCTGACAGTGGGAGGCTGAGTGGCAGCACAACAATGCAGAAGTCACCCACAGAAGCCTGCAATGCAGCTTGCCACGTGCGCACCCGTGTTTAATGATACCTTCAATTAATGTTGCTTACAAGATAAATGTCCTCCACCCTGCCTCCAGGGAATTCAGTTAGGAACACAGACAATATCCAGAGAGGAGAGATATGGTACCAGTGAGGGATAAATGACCTAAATAGGAAAGCTGGTTAAGGATATGTAAATGTAAGTTCATGGCAGCGTTATTTGCAAGCTCTTTAGCTTACTTAGGACTGAATTGTGTTCATTAGAGCTAAGCTTCATAGAGAACCTCTAGACAGTAAACCTGTGGCTACCCCTGGCCAGAGCTGAGGTTCTGAACTCCAATGAGAAATACAGTGTACAAAGTGCTATAAATCAAAGGACCGTGTCTCTTGTACAATATACAAATTAAATTAAATTTGAATACAGTATGAGGCAAATCTATAATAAATATAAAACACAATGGTATAGGCATACATACAAAATTACTGAGCTGTATTGTAATAAATAAACTGTTTAATAAATGTATCGATCAACCTATATATCTATAACATTTTCATGATATATAAACATATATATAGATTATTGATATATAATATATGATATGTATGGTAAATATCCAACTATGTATATAACCTACTATATACATGAAGGAACTATATATATATATGCTATATATATATATATATATATATATATATATATATATATATATATATATATATATATATTATATTTGATTCTAGACTATTGCTGACTTCATGCATGAAAAACTTAAAGCCAGACAGAAATATCTAACTACAGACCAGAGCTTCAATGCTACCTTTTCTATTAAGACAGGCAGGATATGCTGACAAAATCGGTTTGATTGAAATTCCTGTGTAGTCTTTCCTTAGAGGCTTATAGCAGCAACGTAACATTTTTCATGGTTAGTTGTTAGTTTCATTGATGCTAATTATCCAAGCGCTATAAAAACATTTCCTTTGAAAATCATAATTGTGTTAATACGTGTTCTATTGTAAAGAATATGTACAAAGTACCAGGTGACATAATGATTCTGAAATGATTGCCTTTAATGTACGTGGTAACAAATTTACATTTGTTACAAAATTAGTAAAAATGAACTCAGAAAATGACTTTAAGTATTTAAAGAGTGTTGTGGTTGTTTGTTCTATTCTTACATTAACGGTTACATTTTCCTTACGTACATAAAATTAAAAATACTTTCCAAATATTCAACCGAAGAACATTTATTTAAAGTGGATAATGTAAACACAAGACAACAAATTAATTTTAAAAAAACAGTGCAGGCACTCTGCGGGCACGTACAGCAGTTCCTCACAATCCCTAAAATATTGACTGATTAATCCAGCAAAAAAAGTAATAGATCAATCACCTACCATGAAGAGTAAAATACGATTTGAGACCAAGCAGACAATCCACTCAAAATACCAACGTGAATGTTAAGTTTAATTTTGACTTTAGAACCATTAAAAACATTTGTAAATGGTTTCAAATTCGACCGTTACAATAACGTCAGGAAATTGTTTTTCAAACTCTTCTGTTAATATAACGTTGCAATCGGGTCTGGCATTTTCAACGACGACACTGATATACTCTATATGATACTGAATGCTTGTTGTTTTGGTTTTACATATTGGAAACGAAAATCAAATGTTGCTTTACCAATTTTTACTTTGGGGAGTAGTCTGCCATGTGTATTGCCTATATAATAAAGAATACATTTTACATTTTAGAAAGCAGATGGTAACAGTTGGAAGGCATGTTCACTATCATTTTCAACCACAGACTGTTTCAGTGGGAATCCAAAGCCTAGCAGAGATGATTTAGTTCTAGTAGGCCTATAAAATATATAAAATAATAATAATAACCTCTCATACTGTACATAAAAGGAGGATCAAATCAATTTTTTAAAGTTGAACACAAAGCCAAATTATAAAAATAACTGACCCTTCATTAAACCCCTGAACCCCTGACAAAATGCTACATTTAACTTTTTTTTTTGTTGTTGTTGGTTTACAGTAATATACTTGGTAATTGGTGTTTTCATGTAATTTCTAAAAAGAACAACATTATACAGCAACAGTAAGTGTCAAATGCTATGATCTGCAATGAAAGAGGTTAGGGGTTATGTAATTCACAAACATTGTTACAGCTACAAGAATTTTATTCATGGAACTGCATTTCTGTTGTTAACAAGCCAATGTAGTCTTGTAGGGTTCAGATAAAGGACATAACAGTCTATAACATTAAATATACGGATTTTCAAACATACAGCTTCTTAATACCCATAATGCGAGTTAATATTGAACTCTATCTACCAATGCCTTATTCATGCACACACCCAAAATGTTGACCAACATAAATTATTTAAAAAAAAACAAAAAAAAACAAGATGAACAAATGCTGACTGGCTTAGTAATGGGATATGATCCATCACTTAATCATCGTGACTTCATCTTTGGACTTGGCCAGATGGCTGCAAAAAAAGCCTTACTGCTGGTACATATTTGTTCACATTCTCCAAACAGGCCAAGGATTGGCTGGGCCATTGAATCTGGTCTCACCCTGGAACGGTTAGGGAACATTAATGAGGAAGCTGCGACTTGCAGGCTACTAGGACTTGCAGGGTACTGTATTGTTAATGCAATCAGGCTAAAGAAACTATCTAAGTGCTGACATGCGTAGATAAAATGGAAGTGAAAGCACATTAATAATGCAGAACCGAATACCTAACTTTGGCACTGTAAGTGGCTGAGTTTTACAATGTCAGTGTTTATTTTCTAATTGAAATAATTGTAGCTCTCCAAGTCTGATAATGTACAAATGACTCAGCAGAAAAAAGGCTAGGTTTAATTCAAAATGTAATCTTTCTGTTTCCACTGTGTATTCACTTATCAAAGCAAATTGATTTTCAAACTAACTTGAAAATATCATTAGACAGTCAGCTAGGAAGGCATACCAGCATTTAATATATTTTCTTGAGATTGGTGGTGTTGTAAGAGAACAGTTGTATTGCAGACTGCTGAATCTGACGTGCAAGAACCAAATATGAAATCGTTCACATTTCTAAAGTGAAATAAATTGTTTACAGAGTAAAACAAATAATTAGTATTATGCTCTCATACTTACAAGGGAATACTCATTTTTCCAATTCTCTACACATAAAACAAAACTGACAAAATTTAGAGATTAGAGGTTACAAGGCACCTATTTAAATTTCAAATAATTGTGTTAATCCAGGCTTTTCTAATCCCAATTTACATTTTAAACTGCAATTTAGGTTAGCTTCATACAATTTGCAAAACTCTGGGGAAAAAAAGTATGCAAAACTTTGAGGGGCACTTAAGTCCATACATTTTACAGTATTCAAATCTGACCATCCCTACCATCCCTACCCAGTCCAAGAAGAAAAGCATAAAACTACCTAATGACTAAAGAATGTAAATCCAATGAAGGCATTTCCTTGTAACTGATGACCTATCCCCAGGAAATACAAACTATTCCAAACAGTAGCAATAATGTATTTGATTTAAACATACTTTCAGTGAGTATTATCCTTTAAGATTCCTGAAGTCATATGATGTTATTATGTATTTTTAATACCCTTAGAGAAACACTGACACATGGTCCTGTGTGAACTGCTTTTCAGGGATAATCATTCTTCCACTATACGTCCTGTTCAATCCCAGGGATGTTATATAGTTTATTTGTTTTGTACTTCAGATGCTGACTTCATGGCCTGCTCTTTTGTCTGAAGAACTGACAGCTTGAGTTTATTGTCCTTCAACCTCACATTTCACTTATTGAAACCAGGTATCACAGAACTGACTTCAGGATAGGCACAAGTTAAATGATTTTGATGATCCTAGATAAATGACCCATTGTTTAACACAGAAACACACAATTGCTTTTATTAATCATTGATTAAACTGACATATTTACGAGTTAACATACTTATTCTGACACTATCTGCTTTTTTACTCCCTCTGAAGTACCTGGTAAATGAGTAAGCATACCAAAGGCTTGCATTATAACACCATTACATGGACACATTTCTGTTCTTCAAACATCCAAATATGGGGCAGCAGCTGTTAGAGAGCATCTTGAATAAAACAAGGGGGGAGTACTTCAGATGCTGCTAGAAAGACACTGCTATACACAGGATGTATTTTCTTTTTAAATAGTTTTAGAAGTATAAGCATTACATTACTGTATAGAATGTAGTGAAAGTCACTTAAAGCCTGAACTTGTTCATTGGATTCTGAACACATTTACTTACTCAAGTGCATACATAGCAGACAGACAACCAAGCAGAAAATGACAGGGAGGCTACAAAGAACCAAGGAAAGCTTTGCTGCACCCCTTCATAAATACTTTAGGCCTTACCAGTCTTATTCATGTTCTACCAATCATCCATTTCTTTGTTGCTGTACATCACAAGGACATCAAATGTGTTTCAGAACTTTAAACTTCCCTAGTTCTAAATTGGATACATTTCTACTATTATTATTATGATTAATCTTATTAATTTCATTGGCATACTGGACTTTAGTACAAACAACACTTTGACAAAAGAGATACCAACTGGGGGAGTCTGCTATTCGCTGAGCTCACCAGTTACAGTATACGTGTTCCCTAAGGCTTTACACCAAGTTTGCTTCCCTCAATGCACACAACAACACCACTATGGTGAACTTATGTATACCAAAAATGAATAACTTAAACAATAAGAAATAGCTGTTGTGACCTATTTTAAAAAAAGTGCAAACCACATTTTGTAAGAGAAAATAAATAAATAATTGTAATGATATTAAAGGGCAAGAACCAACTTATTGCTACTATTGAAACTTTCCTATCCACCTTTGAAAACCTTTTTCTGTTGCCTTGTTTTACACAGGTCCTTTATCCTTTGCTTCTGAGTATATGGATCACTTGTTTGCCCCAATAAAACCACCTGTTAAGAGAATATTGGTGATTGAAAACATCTCATTCAAACAAAACATTTTATCGATACAGACACTTGGTTTTTGCAGTTAGGTCTGCAGTCTATTATTTACTGACAGTCAAACATGACAAGGATCAATTGGAGGACTTCTAGGGTTTTCGATGTTAAATCTGTCATTATGAAAAACACATAGAGACAAAGAGACTGCACCATTCAAGTTGGTGTTTGTTCATTGGCAGACAGCAGCCCTGGTGAACCTACCAAAGGAGAATGTGGATTTATCTTATCTACATTCCCCTCCACAACACTAGCATATTCTGCAGGCTTATTGACTCCTGTTGTCCACCTTCTGCCAACAATGTGTGACCAGAATTTAGTTTAGCTTTGTCCTAACAACAACTCTGGCCATCTCTTCATTAAGAATATTTAACTAGTTAACTTTGATGGTCTTCGTAAAGGGACCGTGCTGCAATAGCACAAACACTTTTAGCATATCCCTATTGGATAGTGAGTTGACATTTCAAGCTGTTCAATGTACTGCCCTTGAGGTTTGCCAAGTACATTTACATGTCTAAGTATCGGTTTTGCTGGCATGCTTAACAGCCTTCTTATACATCTCTGTAAGCAAGACAAGTTTACTATCTCACAAGAACACAATTACACATTTCGATGGGTAAAAAGAGTGTGGTACTCTATGGTAGTGTCACCAAGGGAACAGTCGTAAATCCCTTCCTTCTGTTTGTTCAGAGCTCTACTGCATGAGGTCTTTCTTACATTTCCATCTGCTGTAGGTACCTTGAAAAGTGTGTCTCATCTCTTTTCAACATGGGTGGGCAGTTTGGTTCTCATTTACTATGTGTAAATAAGACACATGTTTAGCAGCATGTCATGAAAAAGAAAACAAATGGCAGGCCACTGCAGTTAATTAATTCTGGTGGCTAATCAGGCTGCCTACTAAAAGCAAAGCTATTGTATTTAATGCAGAATATAGCTCAGATATCTAGTTTATCTGATACAAATCTGTACAATTACTACACTGAAATGAATTATTATTTTTGCATTACACCAAATGTATTGCAATGGTTTCTTGGTAACTGGCAATGTTACTAGCTAGAGTTTGGGATGTTGTACAATATTTATAACAAATTAATATCATGTACAATTTTATATGTAAAATAAACACTTATTAAGCCATGCTGATCCCAATAGTGTTTGCTAAACACGATCACATGCATTTCTAGTCCCCTGGTCAACCAAACCCTCAGGACAAGTCAAGACATGACAAAACCAAAGTATATAGCTAGAGTTGATTTTACCTTCCAAAAGCTGTGGATGAAATCCTATCACTCCACAGCAGGGAGTGTTTTGAAGAGGCTTTTTCACTATTTCCATGTGCTCAGCAGTCAGTGTCAATGCTTGTTTCAAAACCCTTAGCCAACCAGTCTCTTCCAGGAATGACTGTTAAAGCAAGTGAGTTCCAGTCTCCACAGTCTTCTTGTACTGGAAACAATAGGCCTAACCCCTCAAAAAGTGTAGCATGGCATGGTCCTGCTTGAATGCCTGAAAACTGACTGAGGGATAAGGTTACACCTACTGCTCTCTAATGTAGTCTGAACAATAGAGAGATCGCACAGCTACAGAGTGGCTTTGAAGTGCTGTATTATATCAACTATGTTTGTAGGCCTGAACAAACAGATCACTTTTTTTTTTTTTTTTTTTTACACAGACAAACCACACCCCCATCTCCCAAAAACTGCCCTACTCCCTCTGCTCTTCAATTAGTTTAGTGTTTTGTGGATGAGTGTGGGTGGATCATGTAAATAGTCCAGACCCAATGAGAAACTATCCTCATATGTGGTTGCTAAGGAATAAAAAATAAATAAATGATATATAATATGTGTGTGTGTGTGTGTGTGTGTGTGTGTGTGTGTGTGTGTGTGTGTGCGCGTGTGTGTGTGTGTGTGTGTACAACGTGCCCAGAAGAATTACAAACAAGAATAGGAGAACTACACAAGGCTAGCATCAAAGTGGGTTTGAAAATGAACCTGAAGAAGACTCAAGTCGTGTTCAGTAAATATCCCACTACACAGACAATTGAAGTCAATGGGATCAAGATTGTAGAAGTCAATAACTACGTATACTTAAGATAGCTAGTTTCAGCAACGGAGAACCAAATGTGCGAAATCAGAAGAGCAAAAATATGCTGGAGTGCCTTTGGAAGATTTTGCATGCTTCTGAAAAGGAAACTACCCTTATGCCTCAAGAGGAAAGTCTTCAACCAATGCATGCTGCCAGTGCTAACTTACGAATGCGAAAAATGGAACCTCAATGCAAAAATGAGTCAAGAAGAGGCAAGAAAAGGAAGGAATGGATAAGAGTGCACACAAAAGTATGCAATGTTATTATAAGAGCGAAAAAACTGAAATGGCAGTGGGCCGGACATGTAGCAAGAAGAAAAGACCATTGCTGGACCAAGGGATCCCAAGAGATATAAAATGACCAAGAAGAAGACCTCCAGGTAGATGGCAAGATGAAATTATGAAACACGATGGAGCAACATGGATGAGGGACACAGCAGACAGGCTTCAGTGGAAGAATCTTGGGAAGGCCTTCATCCAGGAATGGATTGAAAAAGGCTGAAGATGATGATGATGACGATATATATATATATATATATATATATATATATATATATATATATATATATATATATATATATATATACACACACACACACACACACACACACACACACACACACACAGTATATACAATAAACACATAAATAAACAAGTGGGGTGTACAACAAATTACTATACACTAGTGCTAAAGAACACACTAACAACAAAAGAAAAAATGCTTTGCCCCATTGACTAACTGCTATTATGCCCTTTATAATAACTATGCCGACAATTGATTTCTCAGTGTTTTTTGGGGGTGGAATAAAACCCCATAGTCTTTTAAAAATACCTTTATAAGAATCTATTCATTATACTTTACCAAGATTTAAAAAAAAATGTGCAATGGATATTCTCTATGACAATATAATATCAATAACTCTAAGTACTCAATCATATTCAGCAATACTACTAAGAAACTTGATAAGAAATGTAGACAATCCTTTTGATGGGATGACTTTTTTCAATGTATTTATATGTTAAAATGTTGTGATTTTATAAGGAGAACAGTAAAGCAGTGTGAACAAGGGCTGCTGTGAGATACCAGAAAAGGTTTAAAGAAGATCAGCCTGTAAAAATAACCTGTTCTTCAAATCTGGCTAAAAGCACATAATGTCTCTGTCAAAGAACACAGAGGTGCAACTTTTCTGTAAAAAACAAACAAACAAAAAAAAACATATTTATTGTACTACTTCTAAGATGTTGCTACTGTAACAAATTCAGAAATGTTGGTGAAACAACGTTGGTAATCTACACCACACATTTCAGCCTCATATACATAAGGTAGTTATAAACTACAATAATTGATATGAACAGAACAATAATTCCTTTTGTAAAAAAAACAAAAAGAAAAGTCAAAAAGAAGGAGAGAGTCTGGAAGAAGACTATGGGACAGAAGGGAATCTGTTGGTCAGCAGATGACAACAGATGAAAGAAATGCCTAAAATACCTAATCCAATGACAATACGAGGTTTCCAATTCACAGGGCACCACACCAAAAAGAGCCACGCATGGGGGAGGTGATCAAAGGGCAACTCTAGAGTGCAAGAGAATGAACCCAATGCACTGAGGACAGGCCAAGTACCTGTGAGGGAAGCAGGTGCTGTGTTGCATTGCAGACTGGATCCATCAACATTTTGGACAGTTTTACTTAACAGATGGAGTTGATGAAGACTTCTGAACTATATATAGCTCTTGTCGGGTCATATTGACAAGGAATGCACTATGAACAGATTCCCACACATCATCCAGGAATTCATTCTTTTACTGATGGCATCCACATATTGTGCCATCAGAATGAAAATCAGTGCAAACCAGGCAAGCAACTATGAGTTTAGGTGCATTCAAATGTGGATTTACATCTTTTCTGATTTATAAAATCACCTGAATCATAATAAAAATCCACATCTCTTCTTTACATTTTCCTGAACCTATATATTATCAGTATCTAGCTACATTTTACTAATCCCTGTTTTACCACCAAATCTTCTCTACTGAATACTGTAAACAGAATAAAGAGCAGCATTAGTACTTGGGAGTGTCTAGAACCATTAGCAATCAAATGTTACTGATGAGAAACTAATAACCTGATTTGTGTTAGGTGGTTTGCATCCAGTTTTTCAGCAGTATAACAGGGTGCTATTTTTATTTATGACTTTTGCAATCAGGGTGTTGGTCTTTTAAGACAATTCAAAAGATTTACAGTACATTTTTTGTTTAGTTTGCATTAACCAGTCAGCTGCTAAGATGTATTCCAGTTACAGTGTCTTAAAAATGAGTTAACAATAACATTCTTCACAGTGAATGTGGATTAGTTTGGCTATTTCAACATTGATGTCATATACAGATGCAGTCTGCATATTCAATGGACATTCAAGGAAGCTACAATAAAAAAGCAGATAAGGAAGAACATACAGCATTGTTCGTGCTGTTATCTAATAAAACATTACCACAGCGAGACAGGTATAAAATCACAAAGTGCATTTTGTGCGTTAAAAAGATAACTTGGCCATATTTACACCAAACAACTCAACCATGGTGAAGCCCATTACAATTTTTATCAGGATATTTATGACCTGCAGCCTTTCAAAATGCCCTCCCAGTTATCATTTTAACAATCATTTTTTGTGAACATTGCCATTTAATCTTTAACCTTTTTTTATTGATCAGGACCCAGTCACTTTGTATTCTTGTACCTTGACATCTCAGACTAGCCAATATCTTCTTTATTATTTCCCACCATGCTCTTTATGACCACACTCCTCCCATATTGCCTAAAACCTTGTTCTTTGTGATTACACAGCTATGACCCTTAGCTTTTAATAAAAATAGTACTCTGAAAATACAACATTCTCTACGTAATCATAACTACATGGTCAACCAGTCTTCAAATATTTATTTGCTTAACAAATTTCTTAAAAAGTACATTTATTTTTCATGGAATCCACATCGTGACCTTTTCTCTTATATGCAGAATTGATTAACATACTACATGTCCCCGGGTGATATAAAATTCACATTACCAGTGTCTGTTCATCCATTGCATGGTGAATAGCAACTTATGCCTATGCATCATAAAAGTATTTTCCAAACTGTCCTTCTAATGGCACACATAATGTGTCAGTACCCAAACAAAGCCTACAGTCATTGAGTAACTTCATCAAATCTGAATGAGTAATATAGCCTTCAGTACCCAAATATAATATGCTAGTATGCATGCAAACAATAAGGTCAACCTCAAAAAACCTCTAATAACAGTGCCCCACTGTCTTTGAAAAGCAAGGTCTGATCAAATTGAACTTCTCAATTCAGTTCCACCACGATGAGTCAGTTTTAGATATGAAAGCTTTTATTGCATTTTAAAGTCTTTCTTTTTTATGCAGGGCTACAAATAGTGACCGGTTCCAGAACAGTGAGTACAGTTAAATATCAGATTTAGGACTACGTTCATATTGCTAGACTGTAATGTTGTTAAGAGTACACAATCAGATTGTCCAAACAAGGCGATGTTGCAAGCTAGGTATTTACTAGTGAATAGGGTGGCTTAATGTTATTACTGCATGTATGTGCACAATATATCAACTCCCCCATTTCACTCCACTGCCACAAAATTCATTTACAGTGCCAAGCCTTTTGTTTTTCAGGGGCACATAAATGTAATTGTCCTTGATACCAGTACATACCACACCATTCACAAAAATCTCAACAGTGTCTGGTTGAGTGAATTGTGCTGTTAACCCATTAAAGAGTAGGTAGCGGGTCTCCGAAAAATATAGCATTCCACGTCCCCCCGTGTTGCTACAACTGTTTAAATAATGTACCTGTCATTTCTCTTTTCATTGTTAACATCCTGACAACCTTTTACACTTAACTTTAAAGTCTGTTTCAAGGCTATTTTCAAAATGGCCACTCTAGTACAATGGGGTTTGAGAACTCACACTGCAGGAAGACAACAAGAAGTGCTCTGTCTTTTCTGTTCTGTATCACATCATGGATCATTACCTGTTTGACAGTGTGGGCAATAATTCTCACACTATCAGTGCACTAGAGTAGAAATTTTGAAAAAAAAAAAAGCCTTTGAAACAGACTTTAAAGCTATGTGTAAAAAGCTGTCAGGATGTTAACAATGAAAAGAAAAATTACATATACGTTATTTAAATATTAGCAACACTTGAGGACATGTAACGCTACATTTTTCAGAACCCCGCTATTTACTCTTTAAAGTGTGTAGTTCCCCATACAGTTATTAAAAGTTTTTATACTTCCTTATCCGGTATTAAATGTTTTCGATACCGGAATATATCTGCTTTTTTATTTTCTTTTTTGCTTCCTGAGCGACTGTACAACAGAGCTTGGAGATGCCGTTGATAACCTACTATTGAAGCAAGTGTGGAAGAAAAATGTCAATTAGGTCCACAGAGTAAAGTGGTGGCACAGATTTCTAAGAGGGCGGGGGCTTGTTTCCTCACAGACAAAACTACCTTCAGGAAGCCCTGCTTTCCTTAACAGGTCCTGCTTTCTATAAAGTGCAGTGCACACATGTCTAATCTATGAAAGAATACACTAATCATTGGCATTCAGTCTATACAGCAAATGTGTGTTTCAACCACCACCCTGAAATAAGAGTTTTGATAGAAAAATGCAACAGAACTGCTTGATTTTTTTTTATTATTTTGTAGATGTATTATGTTGTTTTCCCTAAGGTGGACTCCACCACTGACCAGCACTGGGTGGTTTGCTGGTTTTCATGCAGGATAAGGACATATGGTGCTGGTTATGCTGATACAGGAAGAATACATCTATTAAAAATCCTTTTGCTGTAAAATTCCAAAGTAAACTGTTGTCTGGGATTGTCTATACCTGTTGAGGGCCCAGTAAGAGTGTTGACAATATCTAGTTTCAAATAGCCAACCTGTTTATACTTGTCATTGGGCTGAAGGGGTTAAGCTTTGCCTTCTCCAGAAAATAAAACCAAAAGTCTAGTCAGCTTTGTGCCAGTTAAACAACCTGTGATAAGAAATGCATGAAGTATTGATTTTAGAGCCCTGTGTACATTCTTCAAAAAAATGGCATGGGGTAAATGAATGAATATCTTGAGCAAAAATGCTGAAAAAGTGGGAAAAATGCAACTTGTCACAATATCTACAGACACACTTGGGATATTGTTCTTTTGTTGAGCAGATGTTAAATTCAAGCTGAGATCGAGATCAAGGGAAGAATGTAACTTTGGCTAATGGATGCATTGATTTTCCTTCCTTTATCTGCATTTGTTTGAAGGCCTATGGAGAAAGTCAATCCATACAGTCTCGCATAAACAGCTTATCTGCTTTCCTTTTGCCAATCACTGTAAACACCCAGCTTTAATCTAGTTGTGATCCTCAAAACTCAGCAGGGGTCAAGGGGATTCTGAAGACCATGACACCTGATGCAACCAATGTGCAGGCTTTTTTCCATGTTGGTTATCTTAATGAAAAGCACATGTGTTGTCGTAGGCATTTTTGACACATTTATACATTGTAATATATTTATCTATATTGAAAGATGGACACATAAAAGCAAATTGTTAACTGTATACATCTAATTCCAAGCCAGAATTTAAAGGGTCAAGATTTTATTTATTTTACTATATTTTTCATCAGTACATGGTGTCAAGTGGTAATCTGGCAACACCATGGATACATTTAATTATCAATTACTGTTCAAAAATGAAATCTGAGATGGTAGATGTTTACAGTCAAGGGAACTATTACTGTACAAATTCTCATGGTATAAATCAGACAAAGCTTACAAATCCATCGTTTTGTTAGAAGAGCACAAATGGAATGCAAATTTATTTCCCTTAATACTAATAAATGAAACACATGTTTGATACATTCTCCCACTGTACTGTAAATGTACAAGTGAAGGTATAGAAAACTGCAAGCTAAAAACTCAGAAGGCCATCTACACTGCTTTCAACGTTGTAATCTATCTCCGATTCATTAGCGAGAACTGAAACAATTACAATGATGTGCGGGAATTGATTTTCTAAATTAAAGTCAATACATTTTCCATTTTGCAAGAAGCCTTCTTCCACTTAAGGCTACATACCCACGGACTCATACTGGCACTGCCTTGAAAATAAAACAACGGATCATGTGGCGTTTGTCTTACAGTCAATAGTGTGCTACCACTGCACTGGCAGCTACATTCCAGAAAATTAATACATTAAAACAGTACAGACTTACTAACAGTTCTCTTCAAAACAATATACAATCCCATGGTGATTTTGTAAGTATATTCTACATCTGCATGCCAGGATACTTACTATAACAGTATGATAACATATTCTACTACTTAATTATGAGCATGCATTTGTTACTCTGTGGGGAGGATTGGGGTAGGGTTGGGGGTGGGGTGGAGGTGGGGATAAGCAAAGAGACCATTGTTTGCCTCCAGAGGCATACTTTACCTAAGTGCAGTTTTGTCTCTTAATGTTACAGGAATTCATGGAAAGTTTCAACATAGAAAAGGTTAATGCATTTCAGAAAAGAGGTCAAGGACTTCAGAGTGTAAAACATGCAACAGCATACATTTACTAGCTCTGTGCAACAATTGCCCTGAGAATACAATAGTAGCTGCATGAGTTCAGGAAAGTATTCTATGAGGAATTGTTGAATCATAAACATCATTTTCAATGCTTAGGATCTGTCTTACTGTGCCAATGTATACTGATCTTGCCACATACATACTGTTAAACAAATACATACAAATAAATTCTAGTCACAGGGGAAATACAGTTAAAGTGAGTCAGGGTTAAGTAAAGAAAAGGGATGCAATGCTTCAGTGAGAATGTTTCCTTGTCAGTACTAAAGACTGAAGTCAGCTACTGTTTCTCTGTCTTTTTTCTTTTAGATATCAGTAATTCAATGCACGTGCTTTTAACACGCTGTAACAACATACTTAACATTGGTATCATTAAAATATTTCTCACAATGTACCTATTTCAATCATTTTAATTTGTACTTTACTAACTACCATTAGAAAACTAGAAGTATTGTGCCCATTTAGAATTTACACACACACACACACACACACACACACACACACCTGGAGAAAACACCTTTATGATTTCAATGTATTTCAGTGTACTGCGCTGTGTTAAACTATGTTAATCTTATATTGTTACTTTTCTCTGTAAAGTAACTGTAAATGTAAAGGTTAGGTTCTCAACGTAACCCTGGTTCCCTGAAAGAGAAGACGACCACTACTTACATTGGTATGGGATATTCCTGCTCTTCAGGTAGGTATTGCTGAGCTCTCTATACCAGAGCTGCCGAAAGGCCCCTTACTATGTTGACACACTTGGTCCTGCCTACCAAGGGAATAAAACCATCACTCGCTGGAAGAGCCTCCTCTTTTTCCATCGAACCTGTGAGGGCCAGCGAAGCGACCGAACGAGTGGTGGTCATCTTCTCTTTCAGGGAACCAGGGTTACGGTAAGTAACCTAACGTTCCCTTTCAATTGAAGACGACCACCACTTACATTGGTATGGGATAATGTATACCAAAGCCGTCGCGAGGGAGAAGGAACGGCAGCACATGAGGGACGCACAACACTGCCTAACCCAGAGGTTAGCGGTAAAACTTTACACCTTCAAGGACCCTTGTGCCTACAGAAGCCAAGGCAGGGTGTACCACATTAATCCGGTAGAACCTGGAGAAAGTATGCAGTGTAGCCCAGCTAGCCACAGTACAAATATCAGACATTGAGGCACCTCTGAAGAGGGCCCAACATGTAGCCAACCCTCTAGTGGAGTGTGAGGCTACCCTACCAGGTGGGGGCAAGCTAGCCCCATAGTACACCTTCAAGGTGGAGGGCGATGTTCCAGCATCGAGCAGTTCTTGCAGAAACTGCTAAATGACTGGCATAGGGCAGATAGTGGGGTCATGGTTCCCAGCCAGACACCAAGCTTGAAAGTACTTCCATTTACAGGTATACAAAGACCTAGTGGAGTCTGCCCTAGCTCTCTGAATCGTTTCCACAACCACGTGCCAAACGGCGTGCATACCAGGTACTGTACACTATGTGAACTGCGTACCGTGCGTAATTGCACTAGAGGTGGTGGGCCTGTGCAGCCAGCAGGGTCTACTCAACAGCAGGGATATGTCAAGGCCTAGCCCCGTGGAGGAGAGCGCGGCTGGGAAGGTCACTCAATAACGGGGGTATGGCAAGGCCTATCCCCTAGGAGGACACGTGTATTCACAGGAGAAAGAGAGGGTACACTGTCTACAAGGCCAAACTCACTGAGGTGGCGGGTCTGTGTGGCCTGTAGGGTCTACTTGACAGCGGGGATACGGCAAGGCTCAGCCTCGTGGAGGAGAGCACGGCTGGAAGGTCACTCTACAGAGGGGATACTGCAAGGCCTAGCCCCAAGGAGGACAAGTGTACTCCAGGAAGAAAGTAAAGAGAGAGAGAGTACACTGTTTACAAGGCCCGACTGTGTGGCCAGCAGGGTCTACTCGAAAGCGAGGATACGGCAAGGCCGAGCACCGAGGAGGACACATGTACTCTCAAGAAGAAAAGACAATCATTCGTGGATGACTGCACAGGCAGTCGCTCACATACGACAGACAGATAAAAAAGAGCGGCCTACCACTCAAGCAAGGAGGCCTCTGAAAGACAGAAAGGACTCAATCTTTTAAGTTGTTGATTCCAGGAAAGCGGCAAGCCGGATTTCAGCACAAATGTAGGGGAAATACAACCGACTCGAATCGACTCGAGAAGCTCTTTCCTTATTCACACTCAGCTAGACATAGAGGTCTTACCTTACCGTCTTGAGAGGGAAAAAGAGGAGGATCTTTCTGCGAGTGACGGTTTTATTACAATCGGTAGACGGGACCGTGCGCGTCATCACAGGAAGGGGCCTTTTGGCAGCTATGGTATAGAGAGCTCAGCTATACCTACACGAAGGGCAGGAATATCCCATACCAATGTAAGTGGTGGTCGTCTTCGAATTGAAAGGGAACAAATAGAACTATCCTGTAATAAAACCTAACTCTTAGATATTTTTACATGTCCCGTACTGTTAAATGTACAAGAGATCAACAGGCAGATTATTGTTTTCTTGTTGCTTCAGTGTTTATAAAGAAAATATACCAGATTTCTGTCAGGGCTGCTTAATATGATGGAGTAAACAGGGACTATTTATTTTTTCCCCATAAGGAGTTTTGTTCGCATATGCTAAGCAATGTGTGCCCTCAGCAAGTTACAAGGAATTAATTACTGTGCTACAGCAAGCGCTAGAAGATAAACAGGCAATAGCTTGTTCCTTTTCAAATTAGATGTATCTACAAATAGAATGGTAGTCACAAAGACTGAGTTACATGGAGGTAAATATTCCTTCATATCTCATCTCATATCCCTTATTATCTTTTTTCATTGCATGAACCGAAGAAGAACTGTGTCTGTTCTGAATTTGGATGTGAGACCTCGAAGGAGGCTTAAAGAAGTAATAAGAATTATTTGTTATAATGTAGTGAAATATATCACACAAAAAATGGTACTCAGATCATTGCCCTTCCATATATGAGATAATATAAATAGGAAAAAGTAGCTTCAGAGTACATTTCCAAATGACAAGGTTCTTTTTTTTTTTTTTTTTTTACTTTTTGATATTTTCTTGTTAATGTGCTTTGTAAGCCAAAAATGTCTTTATAGACATAACAGCCAGAGCCACCTATTATCTTCTGAGTCTGACCTCAAGGGTGTCAATTAGCTCATGACAGATGGCTGTCGCTATTGACAACCCATTGTGGTTTGAGATTCCTTTTTCTTTTTTTTTTTTTTAAACTGTATTAATGGGGAGAGGAGATCCCTGGACGTTGCAGCCCAATTCTGTATTAAAAGAATACACTAACATTATAGTGACTATCTGGAAGTCCATCAACAGATGGCAGCACGTAACACAGCAAGGCCCTGTAGTTCTTGGGTGGATTATCAAATCCAAAACCTTGTACGTAAATTAGAAATAAATGCATCATGATAACGGACCAATGTGTGTTAAATAATAAACTAATAAAAGAGTTGCATGAGTGTATTGGAGCTGTGATAACTAGCTAGAAGGATGCTTAATGTGTTCTCTGTGTCAAGCACCCTCCTATAGCTTTCACTAAAAAGGCCTCTGTGTCAGTAAATAGTGTTAGCCGTTGTGTTGTTATTTCATTTGACCTTCTCTGCTTTTTTTTCAAACTCAAAAGTAGTGAAACAGATTACCAGACCCAATCGAACCCTAAGACCCCAGAACAGTGTGAGTGAAAGGCCGAGCTTCTCCCTAGGCCTCCTGGGTACTGCATGCTGCAACGCACACTGGTTTCAGACCTAAACAGATTGAGAATCACATCAGATATTCCTGTTTCGAATTAAGTTTAAAAGAGAGTGAGAGCGAGAGAGAAGGCATATGATTACTTGTTGCTATAGTTGTTTCACATTCCAATAGCTTAATTGTTTTTCCTATTCTAACACAAGTCACAGCACGTTTTGTATTTGTCAAGGAGTACTGTGGACTAATTTGTCGATAAGTTTATAGCATTGTGTACTTATTTATTTATTTATATTTTTATTTTAAGAAATATCAAATACAACCCATGCCCATTTGGTAAAATCACTGCCATGGGTAAATCATTTCTAAAACAACCCCCAAAAATAAAAATGGACGTGAAATGGACGTGATTCAAAAACGGATTGTTTTTTTTTTGTGCAATATGAACATATAATTTTCTTGTATAGCAAGAATGTAAACTGAATTATCTCATTAGTAATCAAGACCCATTGTCAGCTGCAGAAAGAGCAAAGATGACATGGACTGTCCCTTTACAACAATATCCAGTTAGAGATATTTGACTTAAATCAAATTACTTGAGCAATACAACCTGAAAAGGAGGGCTTGATCGTCTGGTAATGCCCGTCTCGTGTTGTTAAATGTCCTGAAGTTTTAGTAATTAATAACATCTAGTAATCCAGTGTAAGTTGTATTAATAATATCTAGTAACTAACATGTGTTAATGCTTTGTTATGGGTAGGAGAACAGTGCTTGTTATTAGGATATGCTGAAATAAAGTTGCTGAAAGTAATCAGTCTGTATCCAGTTGTTTGACTTCTACAGCTTGTCATTTTTTGTAACTTTATTTGCTATACTACATTTAAATTGATATGCCAAACATATAGGACAGCGAGGAAGCAACATTTACAAGGCTTGTACTAGAATGGAGATTTTCTTTCCAGCAGAAAAAAGGCAAATTATATTAATGAATACTGTATTTCTATATTTTCCAGCGGACTGGTTTGAAACAGAGATTCAACACAGTTTGTAAGACAACATGTGAGGTCCTTTGGCAGATTAGGGACCTCTTCTTGAACAAACAGCTTAAAGGACATCTCAATCCATTTTCTAATACACCTCCTGAAGGACCAAAAACCAAGGATACTAAAACTGTTGGTCTGCTGTTGATCTTTGAACTTGATTTTCAGTCATAGTACAGTAATCCATTTATCCCCTGTCACAACGCAACAGTTTTACTTCCTGCGTTACAACTAATAGGACACCATCTGCTGACCATAAGCCAAGGGGGTCCTATTACCTGTAACACAAGAAGTGAGCTGCGTCAGGATACCTGAGCTTGAGTCATAGTAAAAACGAAGAGACCAACGAGAATGTTTCAATGCAAATTGAAGGAAGGAAATGTTTTTTAACTTTGATCACACCTTTAATTACATTAATATGCAAGGCACAGGGTTTGTGAAAATCCCCGGTGTCTGGACTGTGAAAAATCTGAGCTATATTGGGATTCCATTGGTGAAGGTGTTACAGAAGTGGGTAGAGTGGCACCCTGCACGCCACAGTGTTGTCTGTGTGTGTGTCCCTCTCTGGACAACCTAATAACTACTCCAGCAGGGTGAAGCAGTATCCAAAATGATGGAGAAAACAATAATACCCACAGCTTTAAGACAAAGGGCATCATAATTATAAAGATACAGATTTGAAAGACAATATATGGGAGCAGGATATGTTCTCTACAAAAATTCCTCAATTTAATTTAACATCATTAATCTCTGTCTTGTAGGTTTGGCTTTCAGAATATTTTTCAATCTGTATTGGAAAACTGGTTGCAAAATAGATTGAAAATCTGAAATGAGTGAATATAAACCTGTATAGTATGATTTAATAAAAATACAATTTTATACTCTGTCAAATACAGTATATATATATATATATATATATATATATATATATATATATATATATATATATATATATATATATCCTTAATATTATCGGGGGGGGATTAAAATGTCTTTGTCGTATTGAATATGCAGTCTATAACTTACACAGCACTGTAAAAAGCATATTATAATTTACAGCAGCTGTCTGGCTACCAGTCTCACTCCTTAATATCCCTCATGAGCTAATTATCAGCAAAGCTAAATTCTCAAGCTTCTAGGCGTGATATTTCTAAAGGACAAAGACAGAAACAAGACACGTTTTTATTCTGGTGCAGCTCAAGCCTTCAAGCCTTCAAGTCTTTGGGTTATGGGTTTGAAACTGGAAATCAGTATTCTAAACAGTCATGTAGAGGCAAAGGCTGTCACCTTCGCTCAGGTGTGAACCACACACCAACACCACAAGAGGGAGTGCACTGTCACTCAATCTTTGAGTTCACCTAGCGGTCAAGTGTTGGTCAACTAACAAGGCTTTAGCCTTGTGTCACCCATTTATTTCAATTAACTCTAATTAAAGGTATACTGTGTGGCTGCTCAAGCCTTAAGTAAACCTGTACTATCTTAGAAGGTAGCTATTAGTCATGACATTAATTGCACTTTACTAGCAACCCTGACCAATTCACAATCTGAAGAAAAGAAGCATGCTGTATAACAAATTCAACAAAAGCACTAATTAAATAGTCAAACCACAGACAGCAAAGATAAACGACACAGGATTAACAAGGAACATAGGGTAAGGTACAAGAGAGACAGACACTGTGTAACCATGCACCAAGTGCCAAAACAACCAGTCCGCCATCTGTACACTGATTTAAGATAGTCTGCAGAAAAATGAGGCGCTCTAGTGCTTTTGAATAAGAGCCAGTGTAAAGCATGAGTTAATTCTACTTTATTATCTATGACTATGGGAGATGTCTGTACTGCTTCAGCAGTTGTATACTGTATGCCTGATGAAAGCCTCTGACAAACCAGTATGCAGGCATGGTATAACAATCTTCATCCACTTCCATTAAACTAATTAAGGGTTTTACAATTCACAAACCAGTACTGGAGTTCATCCACAATCTCTCTGTTAAATGATAATCTTGTACAGGATGCAAATTACTTAAACAGAAGGTGTTCGGGTAAAATCTGTTCTATGTTATTAAAAGTAAAACACTCTCTATTTTATTGGTACAATCTGAAAGCTACAAGTTTACACACTCTTTGGTCATTTGCTTTTGATCCACACAGCAAATATGACTGTGGGCAGGTTTCAGCACCCTGCTTGTTTTATGTAGCTGTGTACCTTGCACATTATACACTAATGGACCCCACTGAAAAGCAAAGCTGGGTTGGTATGGTGCTGTAGACCTATCTAGCACTTGAAATGTTTGTGCGTGTGGCGAGTGGTCGCAGTGAGCAGGAGTAGTGACGTCACAAACCAGGAAGAAGCAAAACCAAACAAGGTATTTTTCTGTTTGAAATGGCCACAGCCAAATCTTTAATAAATAATAAAACAAAGAAGTGAACACAAAACAGGACATGGCACTCTAAGCCAAATTAAATAGACAAACAAAACGTACTAACACTAAACGAAACAGACACTGACACACGGACAAACACTAAACAAAACAAGTACAAAACGTAGCAATTGATTTTTTACTTTTTATATTTTTAATTCTCCTTCTCCACACCCGTTCCATTGCTCTGAACACACAAACCCTGAGTAAGTGAAAACATGCTGCTTTTATGCAGCTGTACTGAGACTTGATTACTAATCAATCATTCAATTGGAGTCTCAGTACAACTGCACGTGAATTAAGTTAGTGCAGTTGCCCGTGCTCACATATTATTACATCTTACCTGTACGTGAAGTGCTGTGCAATCCTGGTGCCTAAATACAAATATACATTTTAAATAAACTGGTGTTACACAGACCCATTTACATCCTGTGTACCAATGACTATACACCTACATTAACACACTACACGTAACATACAACACAAATAAATAGCACAGGGGCGGGGCACTTTGCCATAGTGCGACCACCAATGAATGTCTTTAAACAGTATGTGTGCCCTTAAGTTGCACTGTGCTGATGGTTCTTTGACTTGGGCATATGTGCATCCGGATCTGGACTGAGACGATTAGAACTCCCATGCCTTATATTGTCTAGTGAATTGAACATGTGGAACTAATAGGGAGGGGTTGATATCATCAGAAGAATCAAAGAAGCAGCAGTGATCTGTGAGTTTACAATCAGGCGCTGTTCTTGACACCCAGGCAATACATACATACAGTAAATACAATTTGAAATTAAGAGGGATGGTGACTTCTATGTCGTATTACATCTTTAGCTTATTTCTTTAATGTTTTAGATAATTTAGACATTTATTTCAGCAATCTACAGATATGTTGTGGAAACTAGAAATAAAAAAAAAAAAAACTACATGAACATAATTTAGATATTTTATTAAACATCACATAATCAAAGAAACTCCAAAATGATATTGCAAAGTCTACCAGAAGCCATAATAGCAGTACAGTATTTCATGATATATTTCAAAATGTCACTTTTTTCAAGTTTTTCATTAAGTATGTGGAAACTACGAAGTGGTATGTAATTTAATACATTAATGTAACATTATTCAGCAAGTTTCATTAAACTTTATAAAGCAACATTAGATACAATTCTACTGGGTGATGCATAACTTATGGCCTTAGCTGTACTGAGCTTGACCTCAATCTCTTTAGAAAAATGAGAACTGTGATTCTGTCTGACACTTCTCCAGTGTTTTAAAAAAAACTTATTTACAGTCTGTGTTTGGTTTGAATGCATCAGGAAAGTCCAATTTATAACAGACGCATACAGCATGTATCAGCTGCTATTAGGAATCTCAAGTGGTATCTTCATAAATGATTCTCGGTATTACAATTTTTAATGGCACACTTCTAAAATGATACTTATCACCTATGTAGATGTAACCTTAGCTCAACAGGAAGACCTTTTTAAAACTTATATTATAAACTATTCAATATAGAATAGGGATTAGTCCTATCGGACTGGTGCTCAAAGCGCCAAACAGCACTTGATCTTTCAATTGATAACCCATCAGCATGCCTACACGATTAGATAAATGTGAAAAATACGGCTTTAATGGCATTAGTGGATATCATCTGGAGCATCACTCTTTGATTGAGCCCTTGGAGTCAGCAGTTTTGCAGCCAAATGTGCAATTCAAATGGCCCACTAAACTCCAATTACATTTTTTACAGTCCCTTTAACTGACACATTAGGTGTAGCTCAGAGTAGTTAAGCCCAGGTAGTTGGTTTAGATAAAGTCACAAAATGAAACAGAAAAACCAAGGAAGAGAGACAGAAGCAGCAGAGAGAGTCTGCTTCAAGTGAAACCTTTTGTCATTTGTCTTGACGACAGCTGCCTATTTTTTTTTTCTTAAACAGCCACAAATTTGTCAAAATAATTGCTGAAAGAAATGATGTTTCAGCTTGCCAATAAGGGCTGCCAAGTGTGCATTTAATCTTAAAATCATGAGCTGTCAATAGACAGAGACTGATGCACTGCTGTGCTGTCTACCTGGCATCAATGATCACAAGGTCCCACATCTCATTGCCAGGTCTGGATCTAAAGGCTGGAGGTCAAGGATTCCTCTCAAAGTAGCTTTTTTACCCCTGATATGTAAATTCCCAGGAAATCTTAAATACCCAAATATGCAGTATCACAAACACACTGTTTCTGATTTTAGGGGTTCACCCAATAAGCATGGTTTGTAACTCAACGCTAACCTTATGTTCACCCTAAAATGGTAATAGAGTTATTAACCTGACAGATCCCTTCATTCATGTTATTTAGCTTTTACAAATCAAGGATACTCTAGTAAGGACATTTTCACTGGAATAGTTAGCAATGGTTTTTATAAACTATAAAAAATAAATGAATAAAATAAGGGCTTTCTATTTATCTCATTTTATCTTCCTTTCTCTTCTTTTTGTATCTATAAAATGTTTTTTAACATGGCAACTGTATGTTTTCATAGAAAACTGTAATAGAGTTCTGCGTGTTAAGCATGGAATTTAACATTTTTTCTTGTGTTTATTTTTACTGTTTGTAGCAGATCAGTCTTTTGTTAGGACTATATCAATTCTGTACAGTTATAATATTTCTGCTGTTAGTTTCTCTGCTGGTTCCTTAAAAGTTTAAAAAAATACTTCATTTTTAATAGTGTTTTTTTTTTTTTTTCCCCCTGTTCTTGGGCTCAGATTAAATAAAACTTTGACCCCACCACCCCCAGATTTGCAATTAGCGAGTGGGTCAAAGTTATAATTTAATCCCAGCCTTGGTCTTTGAACTTTTCAAAGGGGGTGTCTGTGGCCTGCATGTTAAAATGTACTGTAACACTGTTTTATTTGTGTGATCAAATACAGCCTAGTTATCCCCTATTCTGTGTGTATTCTAATGATCTAACCGCCCAGCATCACCACGGGCACTTTTCAATGAACATTTTAGTTGGTCAAATAAAATTCTGTTAATACAAATTCATGCAATAAACAAAGTGGATGTGGAGATTTTTATTTTTATTTTGCTGCCTTAATCAAATCAACATAAAACCCCTTCCATATTGCCCGTGTAATACAGTGTAAAGAAGTGTGTGCGCAGTTACACATTTAGTTTTGATACACCTCTTCCCTGTCTTTCTGAAAGTCAATGACGTTTTTGAAATTTAAACTTATTCAAGACTAGATCAAAAATGGTGCTGCTACTGGAGGTGATTTGTGTTCTATTTGCAGCTCCTGTATTAGAGGCTGCGGTATGATTGCACAGTTCTGGGTTGCTATGGGGCAGGGATTTATTCCACCAATATCAAATGAATGCATTGAGAGTTTACATGGATGGCTGTACATGAGGTGCAGATAGCTTGAATACTGTAACACTGTAAACCACGTTTTAAGAATTAAGCACACATTTTATGCAACAGATTTTAAACACATTTTAGTATTTATATAGTTTGAACTGTCATTTTGCTATATTCTCAACAATGAAAATAAACACTAAATATTTGTTTTATAAGATTCATGTTAAATTCTTCAACATTTGGTTTTACATTATACAGAGTATTAGCTTTTGCATAAAGAATACTGACATAGTTACCAGCACCTCTTCAAACACAAGATGCCTCTTGCTGATATAGGCAGCAGAGTGCCAGGGCAAACTGACCGAGCCGTCAAAAAGGTCCATCGATATTAATAATCTCCAAGCCTTAATGGGTCTTAATAATGCTACCTTATAATTTAATATCGACCTGTTCGCAATTGCATTGTCGTGACTGGGTACTCCCTGCCACTGTGCATATTATGTTTTGTATTTTTTTAAGTATTGTGTTTGGCAGGACTAGTGAGATGCTGTCCACCATTGTTTGTTATTGCTTTGTATTTTAATACCTCATGAGAATGCGTGACTGTCGGCTAGTAATTATTTAATCAGCTGACAGTCACACATATTTATTAAATTTATCAAGATAATTAATAGCCAATTAATCCCTTGGCCATAATATAAAATACCTGCAGCTTTGGCTGCACAGAGTGGTTTGTCCAGAGAAGGAAAGAAATAAGTAAGAAACAGATATTGAAACAATTGCTGCCCGTGCTAGTTTAAACTAGCATGATACGTCTTTGTTCCATGGTCTGTTTATTTGTTTTGGCCCTCGTGCCTTTTATTTTGTGAAGGTCTTTTGTTTTGTGAAGGTCTTTTATTTAGTTTATTTATTAAAACCCGCCACAAATTTGTATTGCATTTAGTGATTTAATAAAGGGGTCAATAATCCCCCCCTGGGTAAAAACTCAAGCAGGGCATGTTTGAATGATTAAAACAGATCCTATGTTGTGTTTGAAATGTGGATATACCTGGCATAATGTGTAAGTAGATTGTTTCATGTTAATTCAACTTTTATATTGTAGTGTTTTTCTAAAAAGGCACTGTTAACTAAATATTTACCTGAGGCTGTATGACAAGCAAAATAACCAATATCCCGTACCTCATAGTGTAAACTTTTCAAACCTGTTGAATATGAATTAGAGATTTGTGTGAACATGTGTGGAATCTGTCATGAATTAAGTTAATTTGTATTCAAAGTAGTAGCCACCCTTTTAGAGCTAATAAAATCTGAGTTATTACAACAATGGACAGCATATCCCATACGTAATGAGATCACAGTTTAGAGAAAAGCTGGAAAATATATCTTTATACAGTAGAGGAATTTAAAATAATAATTCTTCATATAAAATTTTAAACATCATAATGAATTACTTTTTAATAGAACATGCTGGCTATCAACCATCAGCATTGAACTTACAAGATATAAATATTTTATTAGACAGTGACATCACCTCCCTTGTTAGTATTGATTAGCTTGCATAGTAGAATTTTATATTAGTCTGTCTGCAGTTAAAATAGAACAGCCATGAAATATTACTGTGTACTATAAACTACAATTTTAACTTAAAACTCTGTACACTTAAAGCCCTTCAAAATGGGACCTAAAATACTAAGAAAACAAAGCCTGACAAACCGCATAAGCTACATTGTGTACAGTAGCCAATGCTCTGAACATTATTTACTTTCATCAAACTCAGTATTTAGTAGCCAGAACAACACTGGGGCAGTTGTGCAGCTTCTGCTTTTTAACCCTCGGCTGGTGACTTTTGTTTCCTGCTAAATGTGTCTGCCTTTATTCTTGTTTACACAGACAAGCCTCTGGTGATAGCTTGGGAAGTCAGCTGAAAACATACTTGTCATATCAGTTACGATACATTCTGATAAATGCTAGCAAGTGAGAAAATATTCAAAGCTATGGCAGTTAATCTGGTCCTGCGCATTAAATTGTCAAATGGACCATCCATTTATAAACACCTTCTTGTTTTGTATAGGGAACTGATGTCCCTCTATTAGAACCAGCTCTGTTTTTATTAATTCCCATTGTGTGTTTATAAAATCAGTCAATAACCTTAAAAGTAAGACAGAAGACTGTATTTGTAAGTTGTGCTGATAAGCAAAATACTCGAGAATGAATTGCTGGTTCAATATTTAGGCTGGTTTAGTCTATTCCTATAAACTAGCCCATCAGATATCACAGATACAAGGAAGGAAGATTTGATAGAATCTAAAACACATAAAAACACACAAGTTTACAGTAATCTATACCAAACAACCTACAACTGCCTGTCAAAATCAGAACTTCAATATGATAGTACTGTATGATATATCATTCAACTGAAGCACACTAACAGAAATCCTTGAAAACCTGAAGAAAAAAACACAACAAAACACCAAACTAATACCTTTTAATTTCTCCCAAAATTTACTCTAATTCCACTCACCTTGATTAAAATTATAATCCATTTAGAGTGCAAGGGAGACCCTTCTCTGGGTTGTGTGAGCACAGGCTGCTGTTCTGAATTGGCTGCGCTCAGCTATGCATCTGTTCCTAGCATTATCTGCCTGCCCACTGCAGATTGTCCAAGTGACTCCTTCACCCAGGAATGGGAAACACCTCCAAGTGCTACCATGTACAACTGCTGCTGCTACTAGTTGCCTGCTCTTGTTGTCAAAACCAGGTATGGAATGTCAGCCACAAGGTCACAGCAAGGGTAGCGCTGCCCCAGACCCAGGCATGCACGAAGGATTGAATGAGGGAGCCAGTGAGTTAGTGAATGGTACAGCAGTAGAGCATCTGAGTGAGTGAGTGAGTGAGGGCTGTCTCCAGAAAGTGGCACTGTGCTGTGCAAATCACAGGCTGAGACAAATGCATCCCAGAGGAGCTGGAAATCTGATAATCGAACGGTGGCTTGCGGCCAAGTTACTCACCCGCGAAGCTTCTTTCAGTCCATAAATGCGATCAGTATACAGCTTCTACGACATGACAACCTGTTTCATTGTGGTGAATCGGTCTGATTGTGATTAAAGATTTTTAATGGTGTACACTTTCACTGAGTAATCTCATCAAGGTGATTAGGTTACTATAAGTTATTGTCATTAATTGCCAGTAGGAGAAGAATTGAAGTGATATTATATATGCTCTGCATTAGTCTCCCTCTACACAAACACTGGTGCCAAATTATACTGAATGACTTAATATGTTGGCCAGCTGCACCTGGAAAGTTTTAATTTATATAATAGATTCTGTTTGTTTTGCTTTTCATGAGAAATTGTCAACATTTTAATTTAATCCTTGCACTGCACTGAATTGAATTATCAGTAGAATCTTTTATTAACCATTGTAGTCACCCAGTCAAGTCTGATGAATTGCAACCTATAAATTCTGCAGTGCACAAAAAGGGGTCAGTATCAGCCTGTGACCTCCATAAAGAATGACTCCAGTGCCAGTAAGGAGCCTTTAATCAGACTGACTCTAAAGCTATCTTTCCTTTACTGGATTTGAAGTTAGGGAGTTAAGGAAGTCAATCAGCTGAATGCCTGTTAGCGATGGTACCATACTGTCTGAATCTAATACTCCCATATCTGCCTCTTAAAACCTCTCCTCTCATTGACTTTTTGATCATTAACTCATTCCAGCCCAGGATCGATCTGATACATAATAACCTTCTCAAAGAAAACTGCTTGTTATTATTACTAATACCTACATTTATTACTAATAATTCCTGCAGTCATCACTATATTAGTTTAAAACAACAACAAAAAACACATATTAAGCAAACCAATGACAATAAAACTAAGCCCACAACTGCTTAACACTATAATGTATCTCAAGTTAATGGATTAAAAAAATTTACTGCCAGTTTTTTCACTGCAATATTTCTTGAACATTGGGTATATCCTCTTGATCTAAATGGCCCCTATTTATCATTTTAAAGATGTACTTCCAAATTATTTAGAAACTTAATTTTGTGTTTAGTAAAAGGAAAGACATCTAGTTACATAAATATACCATAGTTTCATCGCTATATAAAATTACTTTTTTAACTTCTCTTTAAATATACCAGTATACCAATCAAATAATTGGGAATTAAATAATAATAATCAAATAGCCAAATAACATGCAAATTGATTTTCTAATTCAAATGGATTACACTCATTGTGACAAGATATACATTAAATAGAACTAGCATATTACAGTAGTTAGTAAATCACTGTATCTTCTGCCTATTTCTTGTTGAATAGACTCAGTTAAAGCTGCTATACAGTAACCTTGCAGCTTTGATTACACAAATGAAGAACACTGTACTTATTAAAGATGTATATCAATGCAATGAATCCAAAGTAAATTAAAACACTTGGAGCGTTATTAAAATAAGATTAATGACCAGCAGCCTTCGATTTGTTATTCCAACTTAAAAATGAAACAGTCCTGCACTAATTTGCAAATCTAATTTTCTAATTTAAGAAATCTATTGCATCCTACAGAATTTCTACACTGACTGGCCACAGAGTTACAGCATGGCCCTAGTAGTGGGCAGGACCACGTAGCTCCCGGCACACACCTGCTCGATCCACCAGGACTCACAGGAGTGGTGTTTTTCGGTGGTGGTTTTTCTACAAACGTAAGGATACCCTGGAGACTTGATGAACATGTTGGTCAATGCAGACCCTGGATTTCAGGGCAAGTCGTTTACACAGGGCCCCAGTGACATGCCCCTTGTGAAGTCACTGAGATTCTTCTGCTTTTCTGCTGAATAGTTGCATACAAATCCTACACAACATATATAATGTCTAGTGTCACATCAAGTACATTTGCATACATTGCTGACTAGGGGATTTTATTTTTGACCAGTCAATGAAATACTCCCTGAGCTCCTACATTCAATTTGCTGACAATCTGAATGAAGAGGATTACATTAAATCCCTTCAACAGCTCTGGTATATATAGGGCTATGGTCGTTACAAACACTTTAATATCACAGCATACATTAACAGTCCCTTATAGATTATTTAAAAATAAATTCCCTCAGTTAAAACCTCTAATAGTTTCCAAATAAGTCATCTGTGCTTTTAGGAAAAAATTTGCTGAGTTGTCAGTGGTTACCTTTGAACTGCTCAAGAGAAGGGAAAGTGGCCGAACCTTTTGAATCAATCATTGATTCAGATGAGGACCCTTAACAGCTAGTAAAACTCCATGCAAAGTTCCCGAGCTAACCGCCGAGTGACAGAAAGAAAGGGTTTCTGACAGAGGGTAATATCTGTCATTTCAAACCCTCTGTAGAACATGAAAGATGCAACAACACGAATAAGGAATCAGAAGCTCCCGTCACAGGTCACTTCCACCTGTGGATGCCTTTGGGGTCTCAACCCTGAGAGGTTAGCGGCCTGCATATCAATAAAGACATTGCTTTTCAGCACTGCCAATCCAGACCCTTTCATGACAATAACATGGTTTTTCATTTCTGGGAAATGGGATGGAATCCAGTTATTATTGTTATTATTATTATTATTATTATTATTATTATTATTATTAATAATAATAACAGTATATATATTATATATATATATATATATATATATATATATATATATATATATATATATATATATATATATATAGATATTGATATGCTCTTGTATGACGAGAACATAATATGTCTTTGATTGGTTATGTCTATGTAGGGTGGTTGTCTGATGTATAAAAAGTACATTTTAATCTCTATCTATCTATCTTTGTGATAGATAGATAGATAGATAGATAGATAGATAGATAGATAGATAGATAGAAAGAAAGAACATTTTAATGAAACTCTTAAGATCACTGTGGCAGGATAATATCACGGTCAAGAACAGATACCAGCTGGAAACAGATCCAGAGACACAAAAGCTGCAGTTTAAGTGAAGATGCACACGTTTATTGCCAAAACAGGCACAAAGCAAATAAACACAGGAACAAAATAAAGGGTTAAACAAAACTCTACAAACACTTCAAATAAACACAGCCCTCAAGCTTTGCCATGGCATTGCCTTTGACTAACCTTTCTCCTACTGTTCAGGCAGGGCACTCGCCTTCACTGAACCATCCTCCCCAAACAACGAGTTTGGCTCCCTTTTATACCATTTGGCTGGGGCTTGATTGGCCATCAATTAATCAATCAAGATTTATCCACATTCCACAGTGGATTTGGCAGGCATGGTATTTTAACCCAACTCCTACCAAACTTTAATTCAAAATATTTAAACTTTATTAACACAATACACCAACAACACATTATTAAGAAGTGCAAGGCCTCTCACCTGCTACATTCATCTTCATTTTTTTTTTAAACTACTTGACTAACAAAAATCTGCAAATCATATCATGGCCCCAGTCCAAAATGAGAGGTGCAATTAATGAATGATCTGCAAAGCCAACTGTATTAAAGCTGCTGTATAATTATTATTTTTTTTTTTACAATGCTTAATGACATTTAATCTTCCTAAACTTCAAGTCCTCTTTGTTTGCAGCAAACCTATTTTTATAACTGCTGACTAAATCTAATTTCAGCATAATGCCCTGATACAAATGCAGTGTGACTACAAAGGGGTACAGCAAGCATGGATAAATGACAAAAGCTACATAACAGTTAACGAAGTGCCTAAAATAACCTTGTGCACAAGTATATCAGTGACTTATAGCCCTCTCCATGGCAAAGAGTACCCCTGCACCCCGCAATGCTTTTACACTCTATAAATATTGCATAGAGGCACTCAATCCAACCCAGTGATCCTACATATTTGAAAAACCGACATTATATATGTAGTTGTGGATTCATTTCCAGTATCTAGTTACAGTTTGCCTCACAGAGTTGCCAACACGGAGATTCCAAAATTACAGTGGCTGGAAATGTCACACTCAGTGTTGGAGGCTATGCATTATACAGTATGCAGCAGGTTTCGCAGAAAAGAACTGTTCATGGTGCATTTTAACACAGAAACAAGGTTTCCCACCATATTATTCAGAATCAGTATGATTAGTATAGTACAGAATAGCTTTTTTGATGTCAACTTCAGTGCTAGCCATATATTTACTGTTTCCTTTTTCATAGAAGATATCAATATTACAGAACCAACTATCAGTAGACTACTGAGGCAAGTAGTTTTGTGCAAGCAGAAGAAATAACACAAAATATAGCATAAGCATGATGTGATGAGAATCTCCTTTATATAGTAAAGTACTTGAATTTTTCTGTTGTCCACATGATGTCCAAAGATTTTGATTAAATGTGTTTCCGCTGGAAACTAAAATATTCTCCATGTTCACATTTTTGCTACTCTTTTTATCATTTTTAAAACCAGATTTTGGACACAAAATATTGAAAATGCTTTACCAACGAATCTTATAAGTTCAAAGCAGTTCTTTTGTTTCTATGACATCCTGATTGAAATTCCTGGTAATATACAGCAAATCCCCTTTCCAGAGCTCAACATCCACTGGAGGTGTTTGCAACTTTATTTTGGCTACTTTGCAGCATTTCTTGAAGTAATTATCACGCATGGAGACCACTGGGAATAGCTTAGCAGACGTGATGTGAGTTATGGGCAATTTTACATGAGAGACTGGCTGGTACAAAATGAAATACAGTAATTGCAATAATTCTACGGGATGTAAGTGTGATGCTGCTCACAGTAATATGTTAAATACCTTTGTAACCTTACAAATTAAATCAAAGAATCAAAGAGCAGTGTAGATTTAGATTATATACTAGTACAGGCCATATGCTGGGCATTTATATTAAAACACACACACTGAAACATATAGATTATATGATGGTATCAATGGGACTATTTAAACTGTCAAGGAAAAAATGTACTATTTTTCATAGACACACCGTGAGTATGACAGGGTGACTGTTGCGCATTGTATAAGGGATGTACTGTGTCTCAAATTAAATACAGAATGTGTTTATTTCTAGCTTTGTGTGTCATTTATTGTGCTTGCTCTTTGCAATGTGTGACAGCCCTCCTGGGGAATGAAGGAGGGAGTAAAGGAACATTGCCTTTTTCCTTTCTGGATATTAACCAAGTCTCTTAGAGAGAGGACTGAAGTTCATGAGGCAACAGTGTTTCAATGTACTGCTCTCAAAGTGATGTGATTTCAGCTGACTAGTTACAAGCATGTACAACCTTGCTACTGTTAATGAAGAAGGCAGTAGGATCTAATTAAGAGTCTTGAGGCTGCTGTGAGAGAATGTTACAAACACACTGATTACTTAAAACAACATAGCAGACATGAGTATCGTAATCACTAGTGATACGTCCCACATCAACAAAACATGCCTGCAAGAAGGAAAGCTGTCAGCAATGAATACATTCAGTCTCAGCTGACACCCTAGTGATGCATGGCTGCTGCTCATGTCAATCAACGTGTTCCAGACTTGCTTTTGGTCTGAATTACAATGTATCCACTGGAAAAATGCAAATTTAGCTTCGAACAGTAGTTAATCCCAAACAAAAGCTGAATGAATCATTTAAATACAACGGCATTTACAACTTCATGGAACTGTGTTAACCTAATAATGACTCTCTTTGGGCTTTGAGAAGTGACATGTGGCCAAGAGTGACCTTTCACTAAAATCTCTGGCGTCGATAGTAAACATGTACAGTATATACTGTGGCAAGCTGGCGGTGCAGTGCACCCCTCTATCACCAATGGCAATTGTGAGAAAGCAGATTGGCAGCTTCAGGGCCAATATGCAAAATGGTCATTGAGAATTTGGTTGATGATGATTAGAAGTTCAGAAGTTGAGGGTAAGTGGGCAAAATATATATTATTGTTCTTAAAGTCCATATCTCACATCCTTTTTTTAGCTTTTGGTTCACACTTGGTTTACTTTAACAATGAGCAATAAATTAAATCTCCATGATCGATTTTATGGTACTGAGAAGCATAAAACTATCAATAATTCTAGAAAATATTGACAATGCACAGATGATGCACAAAGTTGGCGTAGTCTGTATTACAATAAGGATAGCATTAGGGTGGTGTGTACTGAAATAAATTGTGGAGAGGAGGAATAAGTGGTTTGAGGCCCAATTCCGAACTGTTTTGAACCTCCGGCAGAAAATAACCACACTGGCACGCGAAATTCGAGCGACCCGTCCCCGTGTTATTAAGTCAGCAATATGAAAGCCGTGCTCATGTTTATTTTCTTTGGGTAGTTTTCCAACACAAAGTTTATTTGATAATGGTATATTGTATAATAATAATAATAATAATAATAATAATAATAATAATAATAATAATATAATGAATAATATAATAATCTGACATCTGAAAAAACTAATGCAACACTTGCAGAGAACTGATTATGTATGTGCACTGGATAGCCTAGTATTGAACACTATTGAGCACTAGTGCACAGGGTAAGAAAAAAATCTCTGATAATCATTTTTATGTCTGTATAAAGTGTCTTAGAGATGCAGTTATTTAAAAATGTTTTTTGTTGTTGTTGTTGTTGTTTTAATAAAAGTAAACGGTACGAAATTGTTTAATTAAGGCTGGTTAAAAAAAGGACTGCGGTTTGTAAATGGTTCCGCTGTTGTCAGGGGAAAATTAATCAAAGGTCACTCCTTACTTAATTGTCTTCATGAACAGCTGTCTTTGTAAAGACCTGCGTGTGTTTGTGAACTTGTGTACCAGTGTCTTACAAAAGAGAAACAATAAATGTGTACCTGCCAGAAACCAACAAACAAAAGCTTTGGTCTCCATGTTCCATGCGGTATGAAGTGATCATTGCATTTTTTCATGCAATGCATTCTGTTGCACCTATCTGAGGTGAAATGTATTTTTGATGTAGGTCTGCATGTATGATCATTTTGTTTATGCCATAGACATATGCATTCATGTTTATGGTTTATGGTTCATGGTTCCCCTAGTGACGTCACAGATGTCAAGATTTGAAATCAGGGCATTTTGGCAGAAGCACTCAAAACAAGCTTTACGATTGTAAATTTCTTAGTTACAACGAAAAAGTATAAATTATATATATAGTAGCAATCTCGGTTCCCGCAGGCAGGTGCATCACACAATGTGAGGCAACCCACACACAGGCGGAGGGCGGGCGTGAACCTGGGATACCGCTGCACAAAAGAGCCAGCTCTCGTGCAATTAGAACACTATTATAGTGCAGTTTAATAAAATACAATCAGATTGTAATGTGAAATAAGTGACATATGGACTTTAAATACACAGGTTATACAACCAGGCATGTCAGTATGACCTTAGGCTAATGTCACATAACATCATACTGTGTGGCTGACGGCCCTGTGACACATTTCAGTGCACTTGGTTAGTTGAAGCACTGAGAAAAACAATAATGCGCTGCAGGGACTCAGAGGCATTACCACACTTTCCAATCAATGACAAGCTTCAAGCAATTTGGATCGTGTATGTAATTGGTTTCCTTTTCCTTCTTTGACATTCATCAACTTCGGAAGCTTACTATGTACACCATGTTACTATAGCATTCTGATATACACAATGCTCCAGTCTACTGTATTGTGTAGGATACTATGGATGTGGACAGTGGTCTTTACCAGCAGCTGAAAACATCCAGCTAGAAAATCAACAGCAACACCTAGGCCTGCGTGATTCAATAATAATAAAAAAAAAATACAGCATTCATGTTATTTCCCTGTTCTATTGCAATTCAATCAAACTATGTCTATAATAAACCATACCAACCTAATGTCAAAATGATAGCGATCATCTGAAAATATGAATTGTACACTGCTATCACCACACCATGGATTCACTTCATTTATACACACTCCGATGCTCCGATAGTGGTGTATTTTTAGTGGGACACAAGACTTGATTATGGTTTGATTTACAAAGAGCAAGGACAGCCGCAGCAATAGCAGTGGATGTGGAGCTGCATTCCAAACAGAGAACTGATTAACATTTATTTTACAATAGGTATTTATAGGGTAACAAGGACCGGGAGCTGTGATTGACTGTGAAACCAAAAAATAGGAAAGACATGATACAGAGCGGTAATCTGGCCAGTCGAAAGATTGAACTGTTAAAGGCTAAAGGCTATTTTTTCATTTTCTAATTTGCATTTTCCTAGTCAGACCACATTGCTGATCAAATTACTTTTCCTTACTGGCCTGTGACAATTCAGCCTACAACGCCTGCGATTCATTGTTTTCCAAGCCTGCCAACCCCAGTAAGGATTGCTGCCCATATTCCTCTCTTCCTCTTGTTTCAATACTCCTAATTGTGGCATGCAGCAGAAACTAATCTTGCTTGGTAGCAACGAGTTCCAGACATTAGGTAAACTTCTTTACTTAGTGTTTAAACATATTATAAACTTACTTGGGCCCACCTGTTTCATGTTATTCTTGATTTTAATCAGCTACAGCCATTAATCATTTTGTATCAGAATTAGAATTGATGGCTGGTATATGGAAACATGACAGGGTGTGCCCTACCTCTATCCCTGAAACTCCGTTAAAGATTTGCCATGTACAATATCTTAACAAATTCTGCACAACCCCATACTGACCTCACAACGGAAATTCCACCTTGCAGAAGCTTGCTGCCCCAAAAATCAAATATGCTGGAGTCTTTATCAAACATTACACATCTCCATGAGTACTGAAACAGTAGTAAATGATAATTAATAACATATACAATGGGATAAAACAGGTACAAAAAATAAATAAATATATATATATATATATATATATATAAATTTGAACAGTATATATATATATATATATATAAATTTGAACAGTAGAGTATCAATTCAGTGGCCCTGAAGCTGCGCAAGCAAGAATCCACCAGGGTCACTCTCCAGGGTGCTGAACCATCCAGGTCACCAGTAAAAGACACGGCTGTGATCTCCCAGGACATGACCTCACGGAAGCCATCATTTTAATTTCTACACAAGTCTTGCCTACAGGGTGTTGTATGTTTTTACGACCCATGTCGGGCAGTTTGTTTTTGATTATTTTGTGAGTCACAGTGGAGGTTGATTGTGCCAGAGACCATGATGCATTTTATATAATACGCATTTTTTTAATGTTTTATGTGTGGTACTGGTAGCGTTTGATACTCACAACATCTTTCATTACTAGGTACTGCAAAGAAAGGTATTGGATTCACAAGATTTAAAACATCTTATTATCATAATTTGTCTTACTGGTGAGTGACTTTTTTTTTTTTATTCAACATTTAACTGTAAGTGAAAGAACACATGACTGAATACCACCAATAAAAAAAAACAAGAAACGGTAATTTAAAAACATGCAAGATGTCTAGAATACTTAATGCACTTCAATAGGCTTCAACTTCAGGCTCCAGGCTTCAAAGCAAAAGCGTGTCATTGAAATAAAGTTTTAATTAGTGCTTCTGTGTTTGAAGAAGGCTTGTCTCTTTAGAAACCCAGACACCTCAGGGTGCTCAGGTCCCTTTGAGGGTCACAGTACAGCATATTGCAAATTATAACTTTTTTGCAAAAATACCACTGAACAGTTTTATAAGACATCCCAACAAGAAGATGTATAGCTTCCAATAGAAACTGAACACCTTTCTAACCAGCTAAGTAGGTTTGATTAAAGCCTTTCAGTTTCCAGTACTTCCAGAACACCGAAGGCCACCACTTATCTAGTGCTCTCGTAGCTGGCGGAGCAGTGCACAGTGTGCATCGTCCTTCCCATGTGTGCTGTTATTTGATTTGAGCACTTGTCAGGATGCCTCAACATATCAACATTTCAAAAGTGCCCTTAAAAATGTGGTACAATTCACTTTCAGAAGGTATAACAAAATAAAAGTTTTACCTTCATCAACTATGAACCTTTCACTATTTAAATTAATATGCCTGGGAACATGAGAAATAGGAAATCCCTGCACTATTTCTAATAGAAGAATTAGGCCTTGTAATATGGCACAACAAGTTATTAGTTAAAGCTTCATAATAGTACAATGCCAGAGACAACCTTTCCCCAGTTAACAGTGCAAGCAGACAGACATCACAGCAGACTTTTTACTGGTGCTGGTGCCAAATATGATACAGTGTATAGGGAGTTTAGACAGCTCTTCAGTTTTTCATGCAGGCCTCATTTCATAAACCAATCTTATTATGCAAAATATCTCTTGCTCTGCTCCATATGCTGCTTTTATTGCGTTAAATGCTACATTAAATATCACTTTCTTGCTTATGTTTGGCTTGCTTGACACATTTTATAGAATGTACTGAAACGGAATTCTATTGCATGTTAGTAGTGTCAGGAAACCGCTGTAGGAATGCAAACCCAGAACCATAATGATACAGCATTAGGAGAAAAAACAAACAAAAACAAAACCCATTAAGGCCACATCCAAAGCAAGAGGAGGGATTTGATTTCAATAATGTTTTTGTAGCTCTTGTCTAAATTAATAATTTAGAAATGTCCATTAAGTGCAGTATTAATTATGCATTTGATTTAAGCAGTAATAATGGTCAGATGGTCTCACCTCTAAGCCACAGTGATATCCATATTGAGACAGTTATACAACTATGGCCAAATGTTTTGCATCACCCTATAAAATGAACCAGTTTTGCTTCATATGAATGAAACCTGCTGAATAGTGTTATGTTAACATACTGAATTACATACCACTTTGTAGTTTTCCATATATTTAATGAAAAACTGACAAAAAATGAAAAATGTTTCATTTCGAAATCTAACATGAAATACTGTACTACTATTATGGCTTCTGGTAGACTTTCGAAGTTTCTTCGATTACATGATGTTAAATAGAAGATCTAAATTATGTTCATATAGTTTTTATTTTAAAAATTATATCTCAATCCTAAAATTCTAGGTGATGCAACACTTTTGGCCATAGCTATACATGTCATTGTGCTGGATTATAAAAACAATTTTGCTTACAGTTTTTTTTAGCCCTATTAATTGACCTACAATTGGATGATTACAAAGACTCTGCCATTAGAGAATGGTAAAAATGTGCTTATCTTGACAAGTGGTCTCACTTTAACATCTAAAAGCGACACAGCCCAGTTATGCAGTACTCCGAAAGGACTTGTAAAATGTATTGTTACCTGCTGGATTTAGAGCCTTGTCTTTCTGTGATTTCAGACAGTCCTATTATTCAGTTTCCTGGTCACTTTCAGGTCAGGTATCAACGTCCTCCATGCAAAAACAATATCAAACATTCCCAAACCTCTTCATTGTAACTCTGAAGCAGATCTGGATAGTTTTCCAATCTCAGTCTTCCACCCACCCCAACTCCCAGCTACAGCCACTACCTAAGGAGAGCCACACACACTTGTTTCCACACATGGCAAAGTAATAAAATACCTGGCAGATCACATGTTGTCTGCTTACGGCTGATGTGTTTTGCAGAGCCATGTGTTTGCATCTCTTTCGCTTACAGCTAGCTTACTGGTGCCTAAAGTCCTGCTGTTAAAAAATTGCATTTAAACTGCATTACTGTGTGTATGCTGTCAAACAGCAGCAGCAAACTAAAATATATTCAGAAATGCTATTGATGTGACACTCATCAGATGATAGATTAGAAATTCATCTGCAAAATACTGTCACCAGGCCATTGTGGAATGGTTTTCCCCTAGAGAGATCCCTATTGTTATGATGTGTATATAGTACCAATCCTCCCAGTATCTCATAAAAAAAGGATTTCTTAAAAGCTGCATTGGTATTGGCAGTGGAGTTTTCTTCTTGGCTCATAAGATTAGATAAATAATGAATTGGTTTACAAAGACTGATTGCTGCTACTAGCATAACAGGTAGTGTAAAAAGTATTGATCTATTGATCAATCAAATGATTTATTGAATGCATTTCTTCTTTTAAAAATGATTCAGTGAATATCCTTGGGTTGTCACATGTAAAATGTATCTTGGTACATCAGGAATTAAAGTCAGTAAAAATGTGGTTTGGGAAGATTCCTGGAGTGATGACAGTTTGAATCATATGTTACAGTGGAACCTGAATGAGTATTTCACTTGTTTTTAAGCTAGGTTAGACCCTGAAAACTGGACTTCAGTTTGATATGCTGCATAAACAATGTACTTGTTCAAACAGATTTCAGAGGAACTAAGAAAACATGTATCTTAATATCAGAGTTTATGCCGCATTATCCTGCCTTCTACTGTACACTGGCATTGTACTGTATATTGTCATCATTGATGTAAAACATATAAGGAAAACACACTTTCTGGCTACTGCTTTTATCATAGTACTTTACTTGGTTTGACTTATATTTGTTTTGAAACCATGTATTTTAAAGTTATGGATATATTATCATTGGTACTGTATATGTACCACATGCACTGAACACACCTTATACGTACATTGCAAGTAACATACAAATCCTAACAGTGGACTATAATTTAATTACATGCACATTACTGTTTATTTAAAATAAATAAATAGGGTGTTTAATTGAAAGAAGCAACATTTTCTAAACAGCTGTAAAATCCGAAAGTAAAATGGAATTTAAAGCAAATTAAAATATATTTTTAGAGAGTGTCTGACTCATGAAGGTTGGGATAAATAACACGTAATTGCTGTTTATTTGTTCAATTACAGTTAACAACAAATAGAAAGCTGGCCACAGTCATTATAAATACTGAGTGACACAATATTCATCCTCAGAGAGAAAAAGATTATTGTTACACCTCCCTGAACTCAAAGCTCCTGTTTATATAAGTGAGGAGCAACAGGGCTAAAAACAGAACAAAATAAGCTATATATAGTTGAGGGAGTGATCTTTCCCTAAACAAATCATCACTTAACGCTTGTGAAATGAAATTAGTTTCCATTATGTGCCTAAGGACTGTGTTCTGCTGGATCGGTATACATGACGGTATAGAATCTCTTAGATTATGTTTGGCATTTTTTAATTACGTGTCAGAGGCTTTCATTACTTTTCAAACGCTGATGTTGAGAATGAACACTTAAATATGTCAACCAAATAAATAGGGGACAAAAGAATCTTTCATCAACATTGAAGGTGCATTCTCGACTGAACAGCCTTATGGCAGTAACTCACAAAGTATAAATAATGGCTTGAGTTAGTGTTCCTTATATTCATTCATTAACTGGAGTTCTCTAGCATTGGTATCCAATACAATGGCCATTCTTGCTTGAAGATATTATGAACTGGAAATGTTTGTATATCATTCCACTTTACATTTTTCTTTCTTTTTTTTTTTTAATTTAGTAGTTGCCAATTATTTTTTATTATTTTCTCCCAGTTTAGAATATCCAATTATTTTTAGGCTCAGCTCACCGCTACCACCCCTGCACTGACTTGGGAGGGTGAAGACGAACACATGCTGTCCTCCGAAGTGTGTGCCATCAGCCGACCACTTTTATTCACACTGCAGACTCACCATGCATCCACCTCAGAGCTACATATCATCATTATCGTCAACTTCTAAACCTTTCCAGCTTTTACCTAGTCTTCAGATCGTAAATCACCCCCATTATATTTCTGCAGATATTATTTGCTTTCTGCCTTTACTTGCTTTTCCCTTTTTATGTCTCCTCGTTAATGTTCATATGTTGACTGTTCTTTGCTGATCTACAATGGTATCAGTTACCCTCCTCCCTCTTTGTTGTTACTCTATACCCTTCCTGTATCATTACCTACTTCTTGTCTTGTGTGTTTGTCTATATCATTTCCACAGCCTGTTTTAGGGTCTCAAAGTGATTTAAAGCTGAACAATGAGATTTCAAATGTAAGACATAGTACCGGTATTTAAGTACTGGATCAGTAAAACAGGGGCTGTTCTCCTCACATATGTATATTAATGCCTTTTTAAATTGCACTGTTCATCACACATACTGCAGCTTGCAGTGCAGTCCTCAAGGGTTCCTGGTCATCTGATTGCAGATGTCATTCCTATCTATCATTTCTGTGAAGCCTCCTGATCAACAAATCAGAGCTTTGTTATCAGGGGGAATACTGTGTTTTCAGCCTCTGGGGTCATTTTTCACTTGGAAGACGTGTCGATACCTAATTAATGATCTCAGCCAGAGCAACATGGCACAACTGTTCAATACAAGTCACATTTTAGTGGCTCGTTCTTTGTGCTTCTGTGTTGTGTGTTGAAAGTCTCCATGTTACTTTTAAACAAACTTGCCCACTTTGTGAATTATAATTCCACACTGATTGCTGAGCCTGCTTGGAATCAGGCATGTCACAGAAGTGGGGACATTGCTGTACTCAATGCTGAAACCATGTATGCTTACTATCATATATCTTTCATTGTGTCTCATAATGATGTTCTCCATACTGCATATGATGCCCATTGTAGCCTTGTCTGTTTGGAAAATAGATGGATTTGTTTGAATACATTCTATCAAACTCATTCATCTTATTGTTAATGTCTTGTGATCCTATTTTATGCCATTCTTTAACTTAGCATGTGATTGTTAACTTTTCATTATTAAGCATGTATCATATCGAGTTACAATGTGACTCATAACCTTTAGTACTGATGCATAAGAAAACAATGAATGACATGTATTAGGTAAAAGGTAAAAACCTTTAAAAATCTATAGTGGCTATGAATTTAAGTATAGGTTGAAGTGCTGAAAGTAAACACCTGACACATTTTAATTTATATCAGATATAATGCAGGTAGCTCCTTTTGACCTGTGACCTCTAGAAAGATTCTATTATACACATTTACCCCAATAGACCAAGGGCATGTGACCTATGAATAGTGACATTTTAATTTATGGTACCCATATGCTCTTGCTTTTATGAAAGGCTAAAGGTCAGCAGATAGACCTCTTAAGGCACTCAATAAAGTGGTGTTAAACAGGTCACTGAGTGTTTTACACACAACCTCATAAAATTAACTGGGGTAAAGAAAGGTAAAAGTGTGTCATGCAGGTATTAAAGTGAAGTAAAAATCATGAAGCACGAGGGGGAAAATAACAAACAAGACTGGGATAGACCTGAATACATTTTCAAAATTGCTTCCTACCCAGATGCCATTAAAAGTCCAAATGTGTTCAAAGCTTTAGCACCTAAGAGGGGATTTCTCCAAAAGGGCCATATAACTAGATTACCAGGGGAAGCTCTATTGATTGGTCTAAGTGGGCTTTTTTTATTCAAGTGATTAAAATAGAAAACACAGCAGACTGTATCAACAATATCAAACCCTTCTCAAAATATCTTCCTTGTGTACTCTATACATGTTTTCTATAATAATTTTACTGGCCAAAAAAACACAGTAAGATGTGCATCAGCAAAACAACACTCAATTAATACGTTACCCTTGGTTTCTCAATTTGACATGCCCAACCAACAGGTCACTCCCATTGTAAAGCTAACCATCTCTTACCTGCTGAACCCAAAAAATAAATGTTTCCAATATACTGAGCTCTAGAGGCGAGGCCCAGCCTTGTGGGTCTGCTGGCCTTGCGAGCGCTTCAACAGTTGTTCTGAAGCAGCACAATGAGGAGAACAATCCCCAGTCTTTACCAGGTGAGCCACTACAATGCATCTTTTCTAACTTCATTTTAAAAGACCATATAACCCTGTGGCAGGGTGGACAGGTGTGTGGGGAATATTGGGTTGGCAGGGAAGGGGTTAAATTCCTCTCTGCCAGAACACAGGTGGGGATGTGGCTGGGCCATAATGGAATAATTGATGATTAATTAGGCTCCAGCCACATGTGTATAAAAAGGGCACAAACAGCCTTCAGTTCTACTGACATGCTCTGTGAGGAAAGGCATGCAACTTGCATATGCATTTTAATTCACGGGTTAATAAGAGGAAATCATGTGTTTCGCAATACAGTCCTCCCAAACTCCATGCCATTAGACCCTAATTAGGTTATTGTATGTCTCTGACAGCATGGTGAGGGTCCTTTACTACGGCTTTGGAAAAGCTATACTAAATCTTTAATATTCTGTCAGTCGATAGCTGTGGCTTTGAAAAGCATTTCCCAGCAAGACTGGCTGTGACCTTGCAAACAGTAACCTTGGCACATGTAAGATACAGACATATCCATTTCAGACAGACCTTAACTGTCATTTGGATTTACCAATATTAATCTAATGTCCAATGATGAAAAAGAACAGGTCTCCTGGTTGTGTTACACATTGTTATAATTCAAGGGTTATAATTAAAACTGATGCATCTTATAGTGTTGGGTTGTGGGGTATTTCGTCAAAGGTGAGCCACCAGGAGCCCTATTCACAAAGCTTTAACTCATGAGCTGTTAACTACACTGTTGTTGAAGTCTACAGTCCAGAGCAGTTTAATAAATGTCAAACTGTATTTTATCCATAAAAACTAATAAGCTATAGCTTTGAGCCCATTATTTTTATTTTTCACATATTTTTAAATGGTGTAAATGTAACAGAGCATGAACAGACGACCCCGCACACTGAAAACGATCATCGTAAACACAATGCAAAAGAGACAGGATTGCCTGCATTCTTGGTTATAGAGCTTTTAACCTCATCTCATCTCACCGACAGGACAGAATCCGTACCGGCAGTGAATCACACAACGCTGCCCGTTACATGAATACTTTAATGCCTTCTCCCTTGTTGATATATTTGCATAATAGTGCATCCATTTAAAAACTATTGAAAAAGTAGTGATGAATGAACTGGATAAAATGTACTTTAGCTAAAACTAAAAATGTTTCTCACTCATTAACTTTTGAAATGCTCACTGACGGTTGTCGGGTCTATTAATGGATTTATCATTTTATTATATTTTTTTATTGCTGTATATTTAAGGCATTTAAGGGTTAAACTTGTGGTCTGCTGGCAAGGCCCTCCATTCTAAAGAAAACAAATCAGGGCTACTTTAACCAGAACACATAATAGCACTTCAGTATTCAGTACCAGCGCAGTTACCACAGTCATACACTAGTGGGAGACTCTTACACTGAGATGGAAGCTGCAGTTTTTTTTTTTCTGTTTTCTATAAGGGCTTATACTGACTGCACCATTCTCTTTTTACCAGTAAATTTGGATAGACAGATTACACAGAAATCAGGTAATTTATATGTATATGTAGCAGGGCGGTAGGAAAGCCCTGCTGTTGAATGCATTTTGTTTATTTTTAGAACGGGGTCTCCCCCTCCGCCCCTGTGTTATGTATGTATTATGATTTATTGTATTTGTTTATTTTGTTTGTTTTGGATTTGTGTATAAGGGTAATAGAATAATTACGAACTAGTCAAACCCTTCGGCCACTGTATTTAAGCCTGCAGCTCTTCCTACTCTGGGTGGGGTGTTCAGAGGACGAATGAGAGGAGCGAGGAGAGTTTAACTTAAAAAACCTAAGGATCAGTGAAGGCAGTTACTCAGCCTGATCATTTAGTGTTCGTAATTATTCTATTACCCCTCGGCCACAATCTGCACGAGTTTATTAATATGTGTGACTGCCAGCTAGTTTACCAATGCACTAGCCGACAGCCACAAATTCACACGAGGTTTTTAAATAAAATACAGACAAAGCAAAATGCACGGCCACGCCGTCATATATACAAATACAAAACAAACACAATAAACAAATACAATAAATCATAAGAGATAAATAACACAGGGGCGGAGGGGGAGACCCCGTTCTAAAAGTAAACAAAATGCATTCAACAGCAGGGCTTTCCTACCGCCCTGCTACAGTATATATTTTTGTGTATATATATATATATATATATATATATATATATATATATATATATATATATATATATATATAACTCATTCCTTCAGTATTAAAACTGTTTTTGAATGGGCGGCTGGATAGACTCCTATCCACAGAACCTCAAGATCGAGTAACAAAGCAATTGAAAAAAAGGGTGTGGAATCTAAAAAAACTCTTAGAGATTTTTACAAAAATGACAGCATAACATCATCTAACATTCACTTTGTCAATCCACGTTGAATCTGACACAATAATGTATATATTTTTATTTGAAAGGGATGCAATACCTTTAAACAAAATAAAGCTTATGGGCTTTGTTGTTTGTAGAATGGCGTTTCAGATGTAATTGGTCATTGCTGTCCTTCCACACATTACACATAACAATCTTTCACTCAGTATTCCATTCCTCAGTATGCAGCATAGAGAACGCAGGGTGCCAATATATTTGTTAGAATATTCCACTGTATGTGGAATCCTTCAATCCTTGTGTAATTTATTTTATTGCCAGAAGAGGGCCCTCTTGTCACTGTCATGAAGGAGCCGCACTGCAGAACAAAAGCCTACCTTTCTATATGCATTTTTAATGAACTTTTTTTGTAAGAAACTTTTTATTATTTTTATTTTAAACCTTTGCTTTTGTCCAGAGGAAGACTTTTTTTTGTATGCCGTTGCAGGGTATTCTCTTCAGGTATGTTGTTATGATTTATTTCACTAAAGATGTAATAATGTATATTGAACACACTAAGATAGATATAGTAACACCTATTGCACATAGTAACACATCCCTTCTTTTACATAGGGCTAACATCTCTGATTCAAGAGATTATTATGCTTTTTACAGTACTGTACTTGGAATTACAGACTGTGTGCAGACTTTTCTTCTATATGACTGTTAGGAGCGAATTAAATTGTAAACTAGGGTCTGGAACATAAAGTATTAAAAACTTCAAAAGCTTTTTAGTTAATTAAGCCTGCATTAAATGCTTTATATGGCCACAGCATTATCTGATGAAATTAACTGCTTAATATGTCCAACATTCAATGAAGGAAAAGTTTAAATCATTGCATGAATGTGTTGCTTATAAATGGTACTGCTGTGCACTCCATTTACTTTCAAAGCATGGCCTGAATTTGCCTCCCTGAATCCATTCCACATGAGTGTGTGCAGGTGTGTGTAAAGCACAGGCAAGGGCAGGTTGGTTTGAAGCCAGCTCCCCAGTGCTATGACTGTCTATCTAGTGACAGACACTGATTGTTATTGGTGTACAGGCATTGCTGCAAACTGCAGAATTGTTCAATATTGTCAGGCTTCCTTTTTTCACAATTTAGTATTCAAAACTGTTGCAAAAATACTTTTTTTCAAGGCCCTTTGGCAAGTTTCCCTCATAAATGTGCTGTCTGTAGCTGGCTGAATGGACTTGAGCCAGTAAACTGTAACATCAACCCTTATTGTATTATGAAAGTTAATTAGGAAGTAGCATAATAACCTTAGGGAGCAGGAAGAGAACCATGAGCTGGCTACAGAAATACGGTTGCAGAAGACAAATGATGCTATGCAGTCTGTGCCCACAGTACCTCACCTTTTGTCCTTGGGATCTCCACCTGCCAGCTCTGATGCCTAGATGCTAAAGTGTGGCACATTCTCTAAATTTGGGAGGAAAATGTCTGTATGATGCTTTACTGCATGCCGATCTTGATATCCGCAATTAACAAGCAATTTGGGTAAGAGTAAATTCATATGACACTTAGGGAAAACTTGATTGACAGTGTATTTTATTTCCTGCAATGAGCTTAACATTGCCCAACAATTACAATCAGAGCTTGTTGATAGACTCTGATGAGCATTAATTACAGACCTCCTAATGCTACCTTAGGTAAAGTAGACCAAGATTAGTTCTAACAAGGATCTGTGAAACTGGCTGATAAATAGTGCTAATCAAAGTTTTGAAAATCTATTTTCGTATCAGCACTACAAGTATTATAATAATCTTTATATAATGCCTTTCATATTGGACCACCATCACAAAGTGCTTTACAAGATACAAGAGTAGGGTGTGTAAACTATGCATTAACTGCAAAGTCGCTTGCAACAACTTTTCACTGAAGACGGAGCATCAGGAGGTTAAGTGACTTGCTCATGGTTACACTGAGTCAGTGGCTGAAACGGGATTTGAATTGGGGACCTCCTGGTTACAAGCCTATTTCTTTAACCACTGGACCACACAGCCTTGTTTCCACGTTTGTGCTGTATTCTATATTATTTGGAATATTCAGATGTTACAAGCACAACACTAAAGAAAAATGTTTACTACTACATGGGACCTAACCCCTTCATGTGTTGTTGCAATCAGACCACATATAGCAAAGGTACCAGGGTGCAGCACTTCCATATCATAATATCTATAGCAAAAACAATGAAGATCAGTAATGTTCATAATACTAATAAAAGATAAGGTGTTATCCCCATTGGTCCTCCAGATCACCACTATTATAATTATAGTAGTTTATTTGTATTAATTAAAAGCACAGGGTAAATGTTACTACAACTAGTATACTCTGTATGTTAAGAATACTTAGAATTGAACTTTAAAGGAACCTTAAATGTCGGGAAAGACTAGATTCTGAATCAAGACGTGTCACAGTATATTCACAAAATGAGCCTCCTGTGCTCTGTCCTGTTCAAGGACATTACAGAAATGTCAGACATTTCAGCTGCACGTTCCTCCCATCCTATCTCCCTACAGCACAGATACCTGGCCCTGCTCCAGCCTCTATTGCTGAGGTCTAAGACAATAACTTGCTCTATGCTCTTTTGGCCAAGTCCTGCCAAATGGTAGCAGATGGCGTCTTCCTTACAGACTCTGCACTCACTGCACTGCAGTTGCCGTGCTGGAACGATATCTCTAGCAGGATAGAATTTCTGCCTGTTTTTTTTTTTTTTTTTTCAGACCCCCCCCGACATGCATGCCATTACAGAACATCAGTCACATTTTCCGTACTGACAAATCGGTGCTGTGGAACAGCAGACTCAGTTTTGGCACGGTGAGCTGTAAATAAGATGACAGGAAAGATGTTGTGTTCTGCCGCGCTGTCTAGCAAAGGTCAGTTACTGTCTGCTGTTCTTACTTATTATGTAGTGAAATCCTCCATAACCAAACTGATAAGCTCAGTTCTGACTCTGGATACATACACTGATGTGCAGAAGTCTGATATGTTGAATTTTTCTACTCTGATGCATTATGAGCATCCACAATTTACTCAAAGCCTCCACTAGTGTTTCTACTATTATAACAACCTTGCATAAAGAAGGAAAAACATTGACCTTGCATTACTCGATTTTCAAGTCGTGGTATCCAAAGCCATCTGTAATTGACAAACCCAGGACTGGAAGACCCAAAAAACTGTCTAACAAGGATGAGCAATACTTGAAGATACTATCCTTAAGGAATAGAAAGACGACAAGCGTTGAATTGACAACAGAACTTTGTTCCTAGTCCAATTTCTGTGTTCTTATATCTGTGGCATATTTTAGCCTTTTAGTCTTGTTTCCCATTCTTAACAGAGGTATTCTTACTGCAACACATCCTTCAAGTCCTGATTTCAGAGTGACCTTCGTACTGTTGATTTGATGGACGACACCTGTGCCTTCTGCCAGTTCTGTTGTCAATTCAAAGCATGTCTTCCTTAAGGATATTATCTTCAAGTATTGCTCTATGAAAGGCACTATATGAAATAAATATTGATTGATTGATTGATTGAGGGTTGACATGGAGAGCAGTACTTGGATCACAGGAATGGTCCATGTTTATAATACAAGCTCTATGCAGCCTTGGGCTAGAAAATGCATGGACTTTGACTTCAGAGCCATTTTCACATGTTAGTCATGAAGTCATAAAAGTATCACTTGCACATGAAATAAAACCTAAGAATGTAATGTGGAAATAGGCCAGCAAATATAATTTAGCAACAGCTGGTCTGCAAGTATGATTCTTTCCTCTAATATTCAGGTCATCTTGTTTAGTAATAAACACACATTACAATGGATGATACGAGGGTAGAGTTGTACAGAGCAGGTGCTTAATTGTCCATGCAGACACTGATTAATGCATTGTTCAAATATTCCTATGAATCTCTAGGCTAATGTCACATATGCTGACACTCTGCACTGCTACAGCAATAAATCTGCAACAACCCAGTACTCACATTTCAATATTCTATAAGAGACTAATTAAAAGTAGTGAGACAGTGAGGGTGACAGGATAGGAACTGCTACATGTAGAACTGACTACTGCAATCAACGTGGGTCTACGACCCAGGAAAAGTTGGTGACTTAGTATACAGCAATGTTTAGGTACACTTGTTCTTAGAAGACATCTTAATGTTATAGAATCCTTACATGTTATTGCAGGGGAATAGTTTGATGAATGACATCAGGAGGGTTCAATGATAGACAATTTAAATGTTTTAAGCGTAGCTCTAGTAAATGATTGCAGTGGCCTTGTGTGGACAGAGTGCTTTTTGACACCATATGGTTGATGACCTCTTCTCTCTGACGCTGGCTGGCATTGCTCCTCAGGAATTCTATCACTGCTCACCACAATTAAGCCTTAAGTGAAGGTGACAATAAAGAGCACTCTACAAACTGGCATTATTTTTCTCTTAAAGTTGTATACTTCCATCTATCTATTTGCAGATTGTAACCCCTGAAATTAACAGGAAAATATAATTCACTGCATAGCAAACATGGACTTGGTTTGAGAACAGGACATGCCATATTAGTTTTGCAATTTCCCCTTACCTGAAACACTCCTTGTGTATGATTATTAAGTTTATGTCCCTTCATAAACTGTACAAAATTGTGTAAATACAATACAAGGACGGAGTTGTTACACCCGAAACGTTGCCAACCAATAATAGCAACGTATTGACTGGGTGGACAAGTTTATCTGTTACTGTTCTGCCTATTTAGTGGGCTTTGCAACTCAAATAAGAAACACAAATTAATAATATAAGCTTTTAGAATATCTACTATTACAAAAGGTAAAACCTAAAATGTATGTTGTTTTGTTAAATTTACATTATACATTTTAACGCAATTTATTTTAAACTTTTAAACATGGACCTTTTTATTTTATTGTGTTAAATGTTCCCATGGCTTCCTACAACTACCCTCATGGACCTCTCAGAATTACATTTCCCATCATCCTCCTGCTCACTAGTAAATCCATCTCAGTTACAGATGTGAGCAGGAGAATGATGGAAAATATAGTTCTGAGAGTTCCATACAGGTACATGGGAAGCCATCTTGAGGCAGGGAATGCAATTTAAAAGTTTAAAAAAGTGGTCAAAATGTAAAAATAATTAATAAATAAATAAATAAACAATACACACACCTTAAGTAAACAGTTGTAGCCACACATGGGAACATGAAACACAATAAATTAAAAAGGTTCTTATGTACCCTACTGGTAAGTAGTGAAAGTAAGTTGCAAAGCTTAAAATCAATCTTGCTCTAAAGATTGTGAAGGTACAGGGCTGTTAATAACGGCAGGCCACTTGAGGCTTTTTGAGGAGGCTTCTGTGATTAAGCTACAGATCACTCAGATGAGGAGAGGCCTTCTGATTGGATTCCTAGCGGTTCTGGATAGAACTGGTACAACCATGTTTTTTTCAGAAAATGGAAATTATGAAGTGTTTTGACCTGAAAACTGGAAACAGCAGGTCTCTGAGGGTTGCCACCGTGGCTACCTGCTACAGTAGGGTACTTTTCAAGATATCTTTATAATATTTATATTTGATTTTATAGCTCTGCCGTGTAAGTTACTACTTTTTATACAACAATGTCCTCACATTGAGAAACACATGTCGATGTTGGCAATTTCCAATTATTTACCTTCTAGTATCTCATTTCAAAATAATTACCTAGCAGGCCTAAATAGCACCGGTGCTGTAATGTCTTTATCTATGTTTAGCACTTTGACATTAATTATTGAATGGAACAGCCTTGTATCATGATACAGCACATGGAGCAAGAAAAAGGAGAAGCATTTCTTCATGGGCCAGCACGCTACACAGTGGCTATGCTGTTAGTACAATATAACTGTTTTGACCTCTTTTCATAATGACACGTTGAGCTGCACATAAATCATGATTATCATGTACTGTATTTTCCAAAATATCCTAATTGAATACAACAGATTTTTTATGATCAAAATGAGCTTCATTCAAGCTTACATCATCCATTAATTACAGATATGCCCTTGATATCCTGCAATCCCAAAAAATGGCAATTACGAATCTGCAGGATGTCACAGTACTTGCATATCAATCCATTCTTAATTGCCAGACCATTCTCTCTGTGTGGAGAGGGCCGCCATGTGAAAGAGAAACAAGAGCGGGCTTCACTGAGGCAAAACATAATGATAATCACATAGTTTTATGTTTCAAAATTGTTCTCTCTGTCAAAAATGGAATTCATTTTAAGAATTTATGAGCTGTTCCTAAATAATAATGAACCTGTTACAGCCCCAAAAATGTGTCTTTTGTGGTTGAAATACAGTGTATTTTCCATGCCACACAGTGCCACACAGTCAGCTGCTTGTTTTTAGTAAGATCTTCATAGTGTTAAACTGACAAATAAAATACTTTGATTGAACTGCTTCAAACTGCTTAGTCACTCATCCATTCTTATTTAATTATAGCATTTTAATACAGTTAAGGACAAAGAAGACTAAGCTGATCAGCAAACAAGAAAGGGCCCTGCGAACAGCTATGTAGTAAAACAGAACTTCAATTAACCACTTTGTTCACTAGGCATTGTCAGTTTGAATTCTAGGTTAGAACTTGACATTGTTTCTTTTAAACTGCAACTTCCACCACAATCATTTTGAAATAGCTTGAAAAAAAAACAAAAAACAACAAATAAACTAATTCAGCAGTTTACTTTTCTCAAGGTGGTTTGAGCTAAAGACACACATGTAAACCTGCCACCTCGTCAAGGTGAAGTGAAGAATTTTCTGGGTGGATGCTAACAGCATTTTCTTAAAACAGCCATAAACACATCTGGGGAGGGAAATCAAAGCATGCTATTTGCAAAAGCAAATGGAGGAGCAGTTCAAAAGGTACAACTTGTTCATATCCGGTCTAAAAACTCTATTTTGTTTCCTAATAGGCTAGTTCAGTGATAAGTCTCCCAAACTAATCCTCTATCTTTTCTGAGAATGTTCCTATCAGCACTGTACATACAGGATTATCTTCCTACAGGAGTAGCTGAGCAACGTAGTGCATGAGAGTATTTTATATCAAGTATCTGGAGCCATTTCTACCCAAAATAACTGAATAAATAGTAGGCCTGATATTCAAAGTTCATTAACCTACAGGTTGGGTGAAACTCTTCACATGGCTGAATAATTTGTTATTCAAATAGGCAGCACTCCAGATTCCACAGACTGGTAGTGTGCTTGATTGTCAGGCAGCTCTGTATCCAACTGTACGTTTCATTCTAGGAAACAGACTTCGCTGCAGATTCCCAACACTGAAGAAATTGAATTTTAACATATTGCTTTTTTTTTCAAAGAAAGGTAGAGAAATCATTCAATACTTAACATTAAATGATTTAGAAAAGGCTCTACGTGTGAGCATTTCATGGCTGTTTGCCTTGTCATTGCTGGTTCTGCTTTCAACTTTCACCAAAATAAATCACCTTTCAGTCATCATTTGAGCTGTTATCAACTGTTCATCAGTGAATCATAGTTGTGCTGTCAGTGACTATTACTCTAGCAGTTAAAACAGCAGCTTAACAAATTTAATAACCAACATATTTTTTGGCAATATTCTCAAAGGCAAATACAGAACAACATCCAATTCTGAAAATAAAGGTTTTATTATTGTTCAGAATTTGCTGAGAGCCTCAGTAGTTGGCCAGGTCTCGCTGAGTAATGCGCGGCTCATTTGATTTCATGGGAGAGCTGTCTACACCTTAGACAGAGTTACAGGTTCCACACACGGAGCAGGAAGAGGGCCAAGAGACAGAAAAGCTGAGCGCATTGCCCTCAGAGACAGCGAGTAAAGATGGCTGGAAGACAAGGCTTTAATCAGGGGGGGCATGAAAATGAAATGTGTTTGGGGGGGGGGGGAGCAGGCAAAGAGCTAAAGGGCAACTGCAGTGGTAATTTTAGACAGAAAATCAGATATGTTTTAGACAAGATAATGGTGTGGATAAGAGAAATCTCTGAGGGGGAATTAAGAAATGTTCTCCTCAGACAGAACAGTCGTTGATCATTCTGAATGTTTTGTGAGTAAACCTTATAGGAAGCAGCAAGAACAATGAAGATAGAGAGGCCAACAGTATATCAATGCACAGAATTGTGGACTGAATAGGCAGATATTAAAGGGTAATGTATACAGGCAAAGAAGCAGAGCTGTGCATGGAGTGAAAAGGGCAGAAGTCACAAATCAAAGATGAGGGGCTGAATAAAGCATTTGCCAGTCGGACAGACATCAATCTATAGCATTTGATTCAACAGCCTAAAAGTTCATCTCACTAAGGACCAAGCAGTTAACTGTGTGACATAGCCTGAATGATTTCAATCTGCCAAATAAACCCTCCATTATCCATACCGTGTCACCCTGATATACAGTAGGACACAACTGAGCATGTCCATTTTCACCATCCTGGGCCTGGCTATACCAGATCAGTTCTTCTACCAATAGGTTGTGTCTTCTCATCTCCACCATGCAGCATTAGACTAGCAATCAGTGAATTATCCTCTGTCAAGATGCAGAATTGATTATCCAGTAAGTGACTGAAACTTGCTTTAGACCAGTGGTACTTACTTGTGGCTCTTCCAGTCCAGCACATGTCCTAAATGATGTATTTGAATAGTCCTGAGCAGGTGAATGAGTACCACTGCTTTAGATAAATGTTAAAACAATGACAGGTCCAAGGGGTAAAGAAACATTTTTCAGCATAAAGATGTGTAGGACTTGGAAAAGGTGATTTGATTTATTCAGGAATTGATTGTTGTAAACTAAGCCACCACCACACATGCTATATGGTAAAGTGTGTGTGTGTGTGTGTGTATATATATATATATATATATATATATATATATATATATATATATATATATATATATATATATATATATATTATATTATTACACACACACACACACACATTCCAAAAATGGAAAAACAACTGAGCATATCTGATTAACCTCTTCACACTTAAGCTGTATCGATTAACATTTGGTCATGGATTCCACTGTGGCCAGCTGAACTTAATTCCACAGCTGTCTTTGTTTTGAAATCCTTTCTTTGGTCTAACATTCCAAGCATTACTCATCTTGGGGGGAAAAAAAAAATCTTTTTTTTCCCCCTTTGTGTTGATCTTTTGTTATAACCAAGGAAGCTTATCTCTACTGTTTAAGGAATACTTCAGGAAGGGTCTTTTTAAACACATTTGTGAACGACACAGTAATTGACAGCTTACTTTCTTACAACTCATGGCTTATCTTCAATGAAATATACAGTGCCAGTACAGCACTCACAATCAGCTACAGAAAACTTTAAGTCTGAATAAAACAAAATGTTCCTACCTGGGGCAACTTCGAAAAGAAATTTTCCAGGTTCTTCGCCATTGTTTGGATGCTCAGTGACTCTGTTTCCAGGTAGGAAAATGGTTCCCTGAAAAGAGAAACATAAGAATCACATGAACTAAATAAATCAATAAGTAAAGCTATGTTGACTTACTGTAAAATCAATAATGTTGCTGTTGTACAGTATATGACATGTAATGCTTTTAAGTAGTTGCTGTAATACTACAATAATCAATCTCACAGTCTTTTATGCTTTAGTAACACTGAAAATACTAGCTGACATGCTGTATAGTTTTTGGTTCCATTTGTCAATTGAAACAGATAACATTTTGCTTGGCTGGCAATTGTTTGCGACATAGTAAAAAGGATGTTATCTAAAGAAACACTGGTTGTTCTTTAAAATCAAATCCTTAAATAATGAAGTGTTAAAAAATTACATAGGAATGTGAAAACAGTTTGTATATAAGTAACTAAGTCAAAGCCATGTATCCTCAGCAAATTCCCAGATTTCTCTTTATGATCAAGGCAGGCTATTCTCTTTGATCTAAAAGCACATCTTGTCCTTTAACACTGCAAGAGCAGTCTATCTGGAGCCAGTGGGATATTAACTGCCCATAGGAATCTCAGATCCTTGGATACATTACATGTGATATGCCTTTTTATGTCATTGACCTGCAATTTATAATAGCTGCTCTATGGATATATAATTCTTCTTAAGAGTTTAGTCTAGGCAACATTAATAGGAAGCACTGGTGGCTGGGAGGAAAGAACCAGCAATGTAAAAATAGGCAAACATGCTTCACACCTGGGCAGACCAAACTCTAGGTCAGAAGTATGTCCAAATGATCTCACTTTCTGAGGCTGTGACTGATCAGAGCCAATTATTATGAATCATGTGGTTGTTTTGTCACCTGGACAATTACGGTTGAGATCATCAAACTTATTTCATATGTGAGCCAAGCTGGATTTACTGAGACGAGAAAAAAGGCTGCGGCATAACCTTCAGTGGCATCATGTCACCCCTTGATTAATTAATTATTTAATTATGACGAGCTATCATCAAACAAAGAGTCATCCTTGGTCATTGTTTCTACTTGCAATCAAACTGCTGTATGAAACTTAAAGTCTTACATGCAAACACTTTCCTTCCTTTTTCATTTAAAATAGTCCTTGACCTATAATAGTTCACAGCTGACAACAAAAAGGGAAGTAGCAAAGTGTGCTCTTCCGTGTTTACAGCCTATTTATGTTTACAAGACCACAAAGCTACATCTGGCAATAACACTAATAATAATGAAGCATGACCACAAGGATTCCAAAGCGGAAACCATACCTGCAGCACATAGAAGACAAACTAAAAGAGCGTTTATGACCGTAGCATGTGGGTGTACTTTAACTACAAGCACAAGTGTTGGACCTGGGCTGTTGTATTCTTTGACTCACCTTCACAACCTGTGATGCTAATTTCAGACTGGTAAAGTGTCCTAGTCTGCATATAAGTATGTATTTTTCATTCACTAAAGACAGGGAGAGGACAATTTAACAAAGCTCATTCATTTCATATCAAGGAACAGAGTAAAGAGATCTTAATAGAGATTTGGTACTGCTAGAGGAGATCTTCAGATTGCCTCCTCATTGAGAGAGAGAGCTAGCTGAATGGTAAACGGTACTGTAAGCAGCCAAGGGGTAAAAGACATGTTTTATTTATGTTGTCTTTTTTATTAACAACTGTAAACTGTAAAGTTCAGACAGGACTGCACCTATCACACTTATTAACATTTATTATTCAGCCAGGATGGTGGCTAAGTCATATATAAGCCCTTTCAACGTTACCATTACTGCATTCTAACTATGCCTGCATGAGAAATTAAACTTGCTGTCATGTTATCAGTGCTGTGCGTTTCTTGTCCTTTATCACTCTGGCAGGGGTTTGACTTGCCCCATTCACCATTTGTCAGCAGGATAAACTGGCTGAACTATGAGAGAGCTTTAGCAGGTACTGTGTTTGTGTGTGAACTCACAGTTCCTAATCTTTGGCTGCTCCCAGTGGATGTTATTATTAGCTACTGCAGATAGAGACGTTATATGAATCGTGAGTGGATTAAATATTGCCACAAATTCTACATTACAAATAGTATATAATAGTATAACTAATTGCAAATAGTATATTGAAATATACCATATACAATTGACAACTTGAACAGTTGAGAGGCAGAGGAAAAAATAAAACACAATACATAATTCACAGCAAAAAAAAAAAAAAAAAAGCTGTAAGATGTTAAGAATATAGACGGTTGTTTATATGTACTAATTGGTACCCAATACATTGCTTACAAATATTGTATATTTTGTATCAGTCTTTTAATGAGATACATCAAAGGGAGTTTTTGTTTGGAGGGTGTGTTGAGGAGTGCATGAAACCTCAAGATTTCCCCTTTGTCAGATTCAAAGTGGAGACTATACAGTAGTGCATAGCGGTGATTTTTATTGAGGGTATTTTCTTACCCTTGTTAATGAGATATTTCCTGCCAGTGGGATTTCTCCTGGTTTCAACCTAATGAATTGTTTAAGCTGTCAAATCTTTACCATCAGTATATTAACCTTTACCATCAGTATAGTTTTTAGTATTCCTTTAAAAAACAACCAACAGTAAATCAAAAGGTCTAACAGGCTTGCTGCTTGAAAGTTGCAATTACAGTATGCAATATGCCATCCCTGCTGGACAACTCACAGTGCTAACTAAAGCCAGCTGCTTGCTTGCTTGCTTCCCTGCCTGTCTACCATGTTGGAAATCTGAATGGAAAATTTTAGTTATCTGTTGCGATAAATGTGACTAATTAGTACCAGTACAGCTTCATATAATGCACAGTGCATGAATTTCAATCTGCCTGTATATCCCCTAAAGCAGGAATTGATTAATTGATTTTGTGGTAACTGTGACATGATGGCGTGTGTGTTGACGTCAGGCCAGAAGCAGGACGAGACAGACACTGCAGGTACGGTGCAAAAAGGCGCTTGTGCTGTGTTTATTTCAAGATAACAAAATAAATATTTAAACAAGGCAAACGCTTGCTCAACGAGCGAAATAAAAAGATAAACAAAATCACTCACGAACACTAAACACTTACTTTTTCTTTATCTTTATTTTTAATTTTAATTGTCCCTCCTCCCCATTCTCGTTCCTCCTCCTGTACACCCCCCCCGCCCCGCACAGCACTGTTGTTCCCTGTGGGGGGTGCACCTTCCTGGCAGTAGGGATACACTGGAGGCATAAGTACGTCACACTAAGGGCCTGTCTTTAGCTTTTATAATAGTGACCGAGGGATTAACTAACTATCAATTATTCAATAATCCCTCAGTCACATTCTGCATGGGGTTTCTAAATTATACTGGCAGAAGACAAGCTGCCAAAACACACAGTGGCGGCGGCAGGATTTAATTCCTGGCTGGGCCCCAAATTTTCATGGATGGGCCATTTATGACTTAATGATGTAAATGTAATGACGTAATTACCAATATGCGTACTGAGGACATTCTATACTGTCAGAAATAGCACCGTATTCTCGGACTGTCAACATTTTGACAGTCAGATATCCAATTTACCACCAGCAGGCATAGCAGCACAAATTCTATAGCGTTAGCGAGCTGTAAGTCACTACCACACATAAAGAAAATGATTTCTGACAAAAACTCTCAAACGTGTATTCGACTTCCCAAAGTGAGCTTAAATTTAAAAAGCTGTCATACAGTGACTAAAAGATAATATCAATACATCCCTTTGAGCTTTAGAAAAGTGTCAGTTATATGTGAACAAAAACAAAACAGGAATAGAGGCACGAGTTGAACATAACATACATCTCAGCTGCATCAGTCAACTGAATTCAAATTGATAAAATTAAATGTAAGTATTTACAATACTGGCGCATTTGTTGATCATAGGTTCATTTTCTTTTTACAAAATGTGTCGTGACATAGCTAATGCGTAAGACACAAATATACTTCTGGTTTACTGCAAAGTTGGCTAAACGTTCTGTATTATTATATTTCTTAGCAGACACCCTTATCCAGGGAGACTTAAGATTGTTACAAAATATCACATTATTTTTTGTCTGTTGCTGCACACCGTCTGGGGTTGCCTGCTGCTCTTCATCGCCTGGGGTTGCCTACTGCTCTTCATCGCCTGGGGTTGTCTGCTGCTCTTCATCGCCTGGGGTTGTCTGCTGCTCTTCATCGCCTGGGACTGCCTGTGGCTCTGCATCGCTTAGGGATGCAGTTTCTTTTATGTCTTCCAGTGTTGCTGAGGTCTGGCGGTGGCTGAGGCAGAGGCAGAGGCAGCTCTTACTGCTCTGCTCCTGCCAGTGGAGGTGAAGGAGGCAGAAGCAGCTCCTGCTGCTTTTCTCCTAGTGTTGGAAGCAGGGGAGGTGGGAGCAGCATGTAGTCAACCTGGCGACGAAGGTGGGAGCAGCGTGTAGTCTCCTAGTGACGAAGGTGGGAGCAGTGTGTAGTCTCCTAGTGACGAAGGTGGGAGCAGTGTGTAGTCTTCTGCTGTTGCAGGGGACTGGTGCAGCTCTCCCTCACTTGCAGGGAACAGGTGCAGCTCTCCCACATTTGCAGGGGACTGGTGAGCTTCTCCCTCTTACTCTGGAGACAGTGGTGGGACCACTCCCTCTGGTGCTGGAGAAGGCAGCGATGGCTCCTCTCCCTCAGACACTGGAGACGGCTCCTCTTCCTCTGGCTCTGGAGGCGAAACCAGCAGGCATTCTTCTTCTGCTGGTGGAGGTAGAGGCAGCAGGCATTCTTTCTCTGCTGATGGACATGGGGACAGCAGGCATTCTTCCTCTGCTAGTGGAGGTGGAAACAGCAGGCATTCTTCCTCTGCTGATGGAGGTGGAAACAGCAGGCATTCTTCCTCTGCTGGTGGAGGTGGAGGCAGCAGGTATTCTTCCTCTGCTGGTGGTGATGGGGACAGAAGGCATTGTTTCTCTGCTGGTGGAGACGCTCACGGTTCCCCCAGCCTGGGCGCTGGATGAATGGGCTCCTCCCACTCAGGTGCTTGTTTCGGGGCCTTCAGGTAAAGCCACTCCTCTGCATCCTCCACCCCTCCCTGTTCAAAGGCCTTCAAAAAGAGAGGGTCATCATATGGGCTGACATCCTAGAGGTGCCCATACTCCATGTAGGAGACACACCATGGAGCCCCTCCTTCCTTCAGCTCCTCCTGGTGATTATGCTATGGCTGGCTTTCTTCCTCCCATCTCATTTCCACAAACAAACAACAAAAAAAAAATTCTTCTTCTTCTTCAAAAAATCACTTGCAGTATTTCTTTCTTGGCTCCGACTGGAGGCATGGGTTCAAATCCCACTCTAACACCACGTGTGACAGGATGACATGTGTGGTGACGTCAGGCCAGAAGCAGGACGAGACAGACACTGCAGGTACAGTGCAAAAAGGCTCTTGTGCTGTGTTTCTTTCAAGATAATAAAATGTAAGCAGATACCCAAAAGGGCTCACAAGCAGACGTGTCAGTCCTATTTAAGTAAAAGCTCACATTTACAAGATGTCAATCACCCACCAAACATAGCAAAAAACATTATAGAGTATCCTTACCATGTGGCAAATCAGTTGGTAATTCTCACAATGTCCAGGTTTCAGTGGCTTCATTCATACTGAGCCCATCAAAACAAAGACCTTCTAACTTCTAACAAAGCTTCATACCTTCTAACAAAGACCTTCTTAACCTTCTAACTTTAAGGCCTTCTAACTTCAGCTGCTGCAGAAGCAGATATTTGAAACACAAGGGAATTGCTAGGGTCTGTGAAGGGGCAGGAGAAACCCATACATTTAGACTCACTTCATGCAGATCTTTACCCAAGTATGTAAAGTAGGCCACAAGTAACTTCTTTCACATCTCTCCCCCTCTGTCTCTCTCTTTTTCTCTCACTGCCTTTCTCTTTATTGTTTTAAGAAATGTGAAAGCTTTTGCTAGAGTGTTTTTGTGGTTTCTATGGAGATGAAAAGAATGTTTTCCATTGGGGCTATCCAGGCGTGAAAAGTGTGCCAGATGTGACCCAGTGATATCGAACAGTGGAGAGCTCAGTGACATCCTTGCTGCCCTCTATGTCTGATCAGAAATTATTTCTTCACACTGCCTCTCACAGCAAGGCAACCTGAGAAAAAAAAACTCCCCCACCCTCTTTATGTCAGGCAAAGGCATAGCCACTAAATTATACTGCAATAGTCTCTGTGTATAGGAAAACCTCTTAAGAGAACACCCTTGTGGTGAAACAGATTTTTCCCCATTGTAAATGCTCTGCCTAAAGGAACAGGAACTTTGCTTAAAAGAACACCTTTTTGGCACCGCTAGTGATTCGTTCACAAAGAATACAGTACAGTTTTGTAACCTGATAACACATCATCAAACTTAAATTCAAATGGTTTATTCAATCTTTTCAAATGTGACTTGTCATTGCGAGAGTGTCTTGAGGCACACCGATTGCTTTATTCAATCTTTCCAGAACCACCGTCATATCATTGCCTCGTTTTGTATTCTGATTTCCACGAGTGGACCTCATCACTACAAAATGGCATGTAAACAAACGACAAAAAATGACGCTGTGTCTCCTGCTACAAAAGGTTGGAAATTGTTCGATCTCCTGAAAAAACCCTGAATCATCAAAATTTGTTGTTTTACGTTCTGGTGAGTTGCTTTACCATTTTGTTAAATAATGTTGTGCATGTCTTGAATATTGTTCCTGTACAGTACAGTTATTCAGAATATTCTAGAGTTTTTAACGTGAGTAGAGGTGTTGTGTTAATTTAGTTTCACAGTTTGTTTAGTAACATTAGTTTGTTACTTTATTATTATAGTTTTTTTAAATACACTTGCCTATTGCTTTTCTATTGCTTATTGTGTTCATTTTATGTGATGATGCATGTACTTCATGACAAGTAAAACGTTTATTTATTTATTTGTTGACTCATATTATGTCTGGTGGTCAACTCTGTCTTACAGAACATTTCGGCTCAGAGAACACTTCGCTTGCTTCCCTAGGGGTGTTCTCTTAGCCAGAGACTACTGTAAAACACCTTGTGGCCTATTTACTTTATAAAAATGTAGCAAAGCTTAATACCAGTGGCAAAATACATCTGTAGATATAGATAAGCCCTAGTATTGCTTGATAGGTCTTGTGCCCTTGGGCTTATTGCAGGTGTTCAGTATGTGACTCAAAGAGAAGTATAAGAATATTCAGTAACACTTTATTAAGGCGACGCTTATTAACGTTTTATAAATATATAACTAATGCTTAATAACTATGTTATATAGTGGTAATAAAGCATTATAGATAATTTATAATACTCAATAGCCATAGACGTAATTATGTTTAAACATCCCAAAGTACAGTAGATGGCAAAAAACTGCAATTCCTTCTATGGCTATTGCATGGTTATAAACCATTTATAATGCTTTATTAACACTCAACTGCATAGTTATTAAGCATGTATTGTATATTTATAAACCATTTATAGAAAATTAATAAGCAGCACCTTAATATAAAGTGTTACCAAATATTCTGTAGCTTTTTAAAATCACAGCAATATTGTTTAAGGCTACCACAGACACATACAGTACATATTGAACAGGGATTTATTTACTACTGTAAGATCTCATTGAGTTGAATCTAACAGGTAGAGAATTTGTTTCTCCAAGTTTGTGTAACACAATAAATGCTCTGATTACCGTTAGTGTATATAAACTGTATTTTATGATAAAAGTTAAGCACTGAGTATGAATGGGCAATGAGAAAATAGGCATTTAACAGTAACAGACAACTGAGAAAGTGTTCAATATCGTAATTATTTCTATTTGGTGATTCATTTAAAATACCACTCAGGAAGTCAACAATTCAAAAGTGGGCTTGTTAAAGCACTGAGTTAACTAGCCTCTCTCAGTCCTTCACCCCTGGAGGACTGCTTTCACTGGCTCAAGTTTGTGATTTAAAAACAATAATGTGTGATACTGTATTATTATTATTATTATTGTTATTATTATTATTATTATTATTATTATTATTATTATTATTATTAATATTGCTTGTGTTCATTCTTTCCTAATCCTTAAGCATTATGTTGCTGCATCTCATATTCGAGCACATTGACCTCTGCAATATGCCATTACAGCATTGAATAATAAAATACATTAAAAGTTGTCAATTGGTGTTCCAGATGAAAATCCCGGTGTAAATCAAATAGCATTTTTATACTCATATCCAAGGCGCCTGTGTTCCTGTAACTACTTCAAATAAAATATACTTTTTTGCTGAAACTTCCTCCTCTGGATTTCACACTGTCTGACCTTGGCATCTCTGCTGTATGCCACTGATCATCTCTTTCACATCATACATGCTTCTCTGCAGAATACGCTGTTTGCATATTTATTACTACCAACCACTGACAGACCCAATGCGTCAAATTTTTCTCAGAAAAAAAGGAACATCTAGACTACTGCATACTGTAAACTCTTAAGTGAACCTATGGATTATTCATTATATGTAGCACAACAAATCAAATGTCAAAACTTTCTATCTGAAATGTTCTTGATTTTGAGGTAACCATTTATATTTCCCATTGCATGTACATTCTCTCTTGTAAAACACAAACTGTGAGAATGTATTGTACCCTTGGTTTTATATGAGGAATCTGTAATAAATCAATTTGAGAGTAACTAGAAAGATGGTGTATTCAGATCCATGCAATTCTATTGGAATTAATTTGTGGCCATTATTTTAAAGTGTTGTCACCGAATACATTTCACTTGCTTATGGGAAATACAGAACTCTTGATGGGAACCTGCAAACATGGAGATAGCAGGTTTTGGCATTGTAAATACAGGTGCATTAATGGACCAAATGGAGCTTCAAAATCCCACTTAGAAACATTAAAGGCCCATCTGTACAAACTATAGTAGCTATTATTTAGTATTTCTTGAGTTTTATTACTAAAGGAAAATAAGAATAATTTAGAACAATACATGCAGTAATTTGGTGAACATAATATTTATAGAACTGTGCCTGTACAATACTAAAATATTAGTATTTTGAAAAGAATTGACTTTTCTGTGTTTATCTGACTTGGAACAGTTAATTCAATAGCAATATTCCAAAATGTTTTCAGAAAACTACATTACGTGACTCATGAATTCTGAATTACTTTTCAGAAAACTGAATTTACCAACCAGAGTTCTTGTGTGCATGTAACAGAAAAGAAACAATGTGGTTTTGAACATGATTTTTGTAGACTGGTGTGGTTACCTCTGCAGCGTGCTCTTGTTTAAGCACATTTTGTTCATTATACCAAGTAACAAAAACAAAAAAATCCAACTAAATTAGAGCACTGTTTATCTCCACAAGTTTTTGCAATAGCTAAAAGATTCGTAGATCTCAGTTTAAGAAAATGTTGGGCTGTGAATTGTTAAAATGTTTTGGATTTTGTACTGAACTTACTACAATCAGGAAAAGAAAACACTTGATTTGATTTGTGTAGCATTTGTGAATATCACAGAATGTGACAATATTATTTTTGGTAGTAGTTAGTTCACTGTATAATAATTAATGAACTGTAAATAAATATGCTTTTAGCTACGGATGGCTGAAACCATGACATTAATTAGGAGGTTGTGACGCTGTGTTCACTAACTCCCGTTCCTTACCAAGATGACGGGACCTTAAGTCTTGCCATATTGGTAAAGGAAAACCGCACATGTGCTACAGCCACCATTTCCTTGAGTCATTGTTGGATCAGCTGCACCTGTTCCTTAGGTGTAGGTGCAAGACTGATTCAAGGTTTGGAGTCTGGAGTATATATGGGAGGTGTGTGTGTTAGGGAGTGAGTTGTGCTGGGGGATGCCAAGAGAGAGGAGTGGAAACATACTACACAGCAAGACAGAAAAAATTGTTTGAGGACATAGATCCCTCTTCAGACTTGTTACAGGGAACTACCCGACTCGTGGTCGATTACTTTGGCTGATGACTCCGGCTTTTCCTTGGATCCCTTGCAAGCGCCATTGACTCATTTACAGGTTTATAAAACCAGTACCTCCTGTTACCGGCATGTTTTGTTTGCCTTGTTTATTTTGCCCCACCCCTGCAAATATCCCCGTTACGAGAACTGTGCAGTCTAAATAAACGCTTGGTTTTGAACTGCAGCTTTGACTGTCTAGTTTGTGTACATTGCCTGACACTCACTTTAGTGCAATCTTCCACACAACACATATTTCAAGACATTGGAGTCATGGCTGCAGTGTAAACAAATGGAAAAAGCCAAGATAGATTAGTTTAGTTAGTTCTTAGGTTCTGCAGAACCTCTTTTGTAGTGTTTTGGAGGACATTCTTTAGAGGCACGAGATACATTATTTCAGCTGCTTTGATGTGAAATAGCATTTTGATGTGGCTTCTTGCTTTATTCACAATGGAGATTTTGAAAAATGTTTCATTAGGTTTAAAGCTTTAAATTTAATTTGTAACATGAATTATCCTATCTATCCAGCACAGCATCTATGGCAAATATCACTTTTGACTTTTTCAGTCCATGACCTTCTTCCAGCCATGTCAGAGCCGTTCCAACCAGGCCCTACTTGATTAACTGAACCTCCTGTAGGACCAGCACCTTGGAGCGAAGTGCTGGTCTGGAACTGACTGAACCAGCATGGCCAGCATAGCGTGGCCTGCTCAACAACTGAGAAACAAAACCACAAAATAACTTGTTCTCTGTAACCTGTTCATTCAAGAAACTAAATCGGAGATTAAAAATCTTCTTTTTGAGCATGAAGTAAAAACATTTCATTGCAGAGGAGACATTAGTTACACAATATTAAGAAACTCTGGCTCTTTCAGTCGATTCCATTCCAAGACTTTGTTCCAACCAGCTTCTTATTTACCTACTTGAATTAATCTTCAACAGGGTAATTTAAATATTATAAAGTCCTGCAATGGAATGGACTGAAGAAGCCAAGGTTGCCTTCTACCTCTGTGTTGATCCACGCTGTCTTGCTACCAGTTATTCAAATCCTTAGATACCAATAACATTTAAACCTACTGTAACAAGACAAGACATGTAACTAGTGTATCTCTAATGTAACAGAGATTTTGTTTATGTTTGTGTCATGCTTTTTATCCTAATGGAAACAGTGGAATAGTAACTACGGAAGCACAAGTAAACATATGATTATGGATTGTAACAATTCCCTTTTGTAGCAGTATCAATTTCTACTATTGTATGAACCTAATTTGTCACACCTGGGCTTAATTTGACATGCACTTAGACACAAGCTCAGTTGTAATAAATTAAGCTCACAGACAAGCCTGAAATTGCTTATACTGCTTTTCGACTGTAGTCTTGTTATTAGGGCTGCATCAAAGGGTATATTTTGACCTTCGAAGGTTCGGAACACATTATTGAAGGAAGGTTAGACCTTCGATGGTACTAATTTGCATATTTTACTGGTAATGTCACCATAGCAACTCATTTATAATCCATATAAATGGAATACAACGTTCATATGTAGTTTAAAAATACGTTATATAGAAGAGCAATTATGTTTTGATCATTTAAATTAATTTAAAAAATACATTTTATGTTTATTTACATGTAATTGATGCTGCTTGTGATATATACAGTAAGCTTATATATACAAATATAATTGGTTCCAACTGCAGCAGGCTTAGGCAAAAAAGAAGCTTTAGTTAAGTCATCGTTCCGAGCATGTCTATCAGTCACAGTCACATTTTACTATGACTACAACTACTACTACTACTACTAATAATAATAATAATAATAATAATAATAATAATAATAATAATATGAACTTATGCTTGTCAAGTGACCCCGGAGATTGGTTGTGCATCTGATACATCAACAGTCGCTTGCAGTTTGCATTCAACTTTCTTTTTGCATGTCTGGGTATTTAACAAAAAAATCCCAAACAGGAGGGGTTGTGAGACATTTCTTTCAATACAACTTACGCTATACAACGCTTTGCTGTTGAGCTGGCGAATGAAGAAATTGAAGGTTTTTCTCTGGATAACACGAGCTGGAGTAATATCAGTGGCAGGGGCGGCCTGGATTACAGAGCCTCCCATATTGATCACCAAGTAGTCAGATATTAATCTTACTGGTTTGTTATAAATAAAAATTTTAAAAAAACTCACAGCACAGACCTTCAAAAACATGCAATTAACTCCAAAAATCCTAAAAGAAAACTTGACTTCCTGCAATAGCAAAAACAGATTCCCATGACACTACATTTGTATCATAGCCATGGAGGGGTGTTCAAAGTTTGCTTACTATTTCACTATGCTGCTCCCTTGAATAAAATGTTGAAATAATAAAATACAAGGTTTAGGTTGATGAACACAATTTAGACAAGTGAGAACAATTTTAACATGATTCTTTTCATGTCTTAAACTATTGCTTTTTAATTATCTGTACTAATCTCCAGTAAACTCAGATAGATCAACATTTTATGCAGAAGGCTGTCTATTTTATCACCACAAGTTATTATGCTGGTAGGGGCCTGTTGTAAATGTAAAGAATGTGTTTAATTTAGAGGAAGTTAGAGCTCATAAAGATAAGAGTAATAAAAGCAATGCAGACAGTTGAAATAATTCAGCCAGGTACAGACTGCAACCATATGTTTGTAGGCAAGAAAATTCCATTGCATATTTTTTATTTTACCATGGAATTCCAAAGCAACATTTTAAAATGGTTACCCATGCATATGCCAGATCTGATCCAGTTTATATGGCATGAGCAGATTCCATAAAAGGACAGTTGTTCCTATAATTTGTCCCTTTGTCTTTACTTTCATTTAAATTTATTGAATGTAGTTTTAACAGAAATGTGTAGTTGATCCTTTTATAATACATACTTTCCTAGAGAAAAAAACAAACAAACAAAAACATGTTTATTGTACAGACCTGTAATCCTATAATCATTTGGAAATGTCAAAATAACATAAAGAGCTACATAGACTCCTGTATTTCACCATGTGCTTAACATACCCCATGAAGAGGCCATAAATATACTAGTGGCGAATCTGTTAGAAATGTAACACATCCTTAGTCTACAATTCTTCAAAAACATCTGGGCTAAGCCTTAAAGTAATTTAGTGCACAAAATTATGTAAAATGTGTCTTAATGAAACTGAAATTGTAAATTCAGTATATATAGAAGGTGTTCAAAAAAACAAATTGCAATCTAATAAACAAATTAATTAACCACGTGGGAAGCATTAATAACTGAACCCGTGCCCATTCGGAAAATGAAGAGAATCAAACAACAGGACTCCATGCCCTTATAGAGAGGAGCAAATGTTGGGCTGTAAATAGAACAGGTATATTTAAAGAAAATAAAAAAAAAAACAAGGAAAAAAGGCAATAAAATACTGCTTAGAAATCCACATAGCCTCAGATACAACTGCCTCCCTGGCTTGTATAAATGTCTAATCTCATACTGCTTGTATAAAGGTCTCATCTCATGCAGCTGTATAAAGGTCTCATCTCATGCAGCTGTATAAATGTCTCATCTCATCCACTTGAGAATACAGTTACTGCATCTGCTCATACTCCATGTACCTCTACTAATTAAGTACAGTATAAGGGAAAGCTGCAAAAACAAAGCTATGCAAATTTCCTATACCAAGCTTTCATCAGGGATATTTCTTATAGAAGTGGTTTTCAACCTTTTGTTTTTAAAACTCTACCCCTTCTGTTCAGCTCAAGTACTTGTTTACAATTTTCTCTATACTGAATGATACAACAGTTGCAATAAAACTAAAGACAGAATAATCAGATTAACACACACCCCCCATAAACCCCCCCCCCCCCCCCCCAGAACGCCAACCAATAATTCTTAAAACTCTTGGATGAACAGAATCAAAAGACATTATTTAGGAATCTCGTTGTAAACACACATATTCACTTTCTATTCAGCAAAGTTATTATAAATAATCCAAAATGGTCTGCACTGTAAATGTTTATCATGTTACCATTTAGTTCCCATCCCAGCATAATTATGTGTGCCATTTAAAGACACATTAACCTTAAGATAATAACTGTAATAACTAACAATAATAAGTTTTTTATTAAAGACAACATAAAATGGTCCAAAGGGACTTTCTGTCCCTTTGCACTTTCTGTAGACTGTTTTGGGCAGGATTTGCAAAAGTTTGTAAATGATAACTCTACTGTTAATCAACAAATTGTTATGTAACATTGATTTTGGCATTTTCAAGAGGTCATTATGAATATCTCGTTAGTAAATAATGTTATTATCTTAACAAGCAGTGCTTCATACGACTATTTCTTTTGTTTACATAGGAATTTAAACGCAAATATGGGTTCATTGTCATCATTTATTAGTTAATTTGCACTTGGAAAAGAAGGGTTTTAATTAACAAAAGACTATGACTCACCTTGAAAGAGAAATTTAACAGAGACCGGCTGTGATGCCAATGATACAGAGACTGCCTAGATAACTCAATATTTGTAGTTATGGAAATAGTTTAGATTTTTATATACTTGTGGTTATGAATGAGAATTCTTCAATTGTTTAGAAAATCTGTAATCTTAAGCCCGGAACACACTACCCGATGACATCCAGGAAGGGGAGCATGGATGCATAAAGTACAGCGGCAATGGGGTGAATAAAAAAAAAAGATAAGCCTATGGCAGTAATAAATAGCTACAATTTTGGCTAGAACTTAAGGCGACGTGATCTCATTCTCACAAACACTCACCAACTAACACTCCCAACCACACCCTTTTATAGAGGTGCTGCAGCTAATTGGACAATTCGCACCCCATCAGCTGCAGCACCTTTCATACATTCCTCACACAAAAACTCATTCACTCAGATCCACACAGCAGACTCACATCCACTCTAAACACTATAAAAACACAAAGACAGGCTGCACCCTGTCACACTACTTTTTAACTATTAGATTAAATATTTACAGAATAATTACAAATTGCTGTTATAATCATGTTTCATTTATTATTTCATGTATGATTCATCCCACTGCTGACACCAATATAGCGATCTGAGTTAACGCAGGCAAACTCATCACAGAGGGTGAGGCAATCCACACATAGGCTGAGGGCGGGCACGAACCCGGGACCTCTCGCACGAAAGCATAGTGCCAATACCGCTGTACAAAAGAGCTGGCTCTTTTGCAAGGAGCGTATATCGGGCTTATATCTTCGTGTGTGATAACGTCACCTACCAGCCCTGCTGCTGCCTTTTCCTGTGCATCCTACAATATAATTCTGTTAAAAATGTATTCCAGAACATTATTATCATTTACTTTCACATCATGCGCACCCCTTATGACCCTTAGAAGTACACCCAGGATTATGCGTCCCCCCGGTTAAAAAAAAACTCTGCCTTATACAGTAACATGTAAGCTGGCACTTTCACAATGAAAAGCATTAGTTGCTTAAACAATTAGCAGTGTATCAAGGGAATGGTTGCAAAACGTCACTTCTCAAAGACTATGTGCGATGCTTGCTTTGTTGAAGATCAGTTTCCTCTAGTAAACTATTTTACTTAAGCTCAAACATTACTGACACACTTAAAAATACACAAATGACACCTGAGTCTCTATAAACGAGGTAATTAAAATAACAGGGTTCTAAATAAAGCAAAGACAGGCATGACTTCACAGTTTAATATTAATCGAAAGCACTAGGTCTTATCCCCATATGCCATAGGGTTGCCACCTGTTCAAGTTTGACCGGAGAGTCCGGAAATTGGCATCTGTGTCCGGGTGGCAGGAATCAACAAACCCGGACACCGGTTTTAAGTGAATCTCAAAACAAACACCAACCTTCTTTTAATATTTTCTTTGACATACCATATACTGGGACATTTTGGAGTTGAATTTATTTAGGCTTTATTGGTGATTGATAATACTTCCACCAATCAGAGTGTGGCATACAATGCGCGATCCCACCCTCTGACAGACTGGTGGAATGCAGCACAGGTTAAAGAAGCGTGCACCGGACAAGGGAAAGAATGGGTCAGATGTCAAAGTGAATATGAGAATGGCAGCGAGTGATGAAGTCAATAGTTTGAAAAACTAAAAGCAGACCGGACAGTTCCATCAATGGATTTAGGAAATCTGGAATTGATGATGCAATCAGAAACTCTGAGGCTCTGTAAACTGCACCTACTGCTGTGTTACCTGTAGGACTGTTCCTTTTTATGTTAAGCAGTTTTGCGTTATTGTTTTTTTTTTTTTTTACAAGAGGTTAATTAAGTAGCAGCCAAAAGTTTATGCCAGACCTGTTAGAAAGTCTGTAACAAAATGATGCAAATTTGCTTGGATTGTTACTGTCGATATGAGATGCTAATATTAAGACACCCACCGTGCAGGTATCACAAAGTCCCTCAACAATATGATCAAATAAATTAGTTCTGCACCGCGTAAAAAAAGTTGATTTTGCCAGTGCTTGCTAGTCTATTAACCAGTTTAAAATTTAAAGTGTTTTAGTTTCTGCTGCATTGTTAAAGTTTTCACACGTGTTGCAATACTGTCCAACAATTTCTACATGATACTGTGATCATTCCACTGTGTTATGTCAGTGAAGCATAGCTAAGTTTTAAAAATATGAATTTCTCCGAAATTAAAAGTAGAAATACAAAACTGTGTGGCATTCTTGTTTGTAAACATGCTAAGTGATAAATATCAATTCAAAGACTGTCAAAATCTACCAAGATAGCAAATCCGTGAATTTAATACCAACAAAAATTTTCCGTTCTACAGTTCATTAGCTCCTTGAAGGATTTCCACTGTCTTATTAGAAATGTACTGTTTAGTATTGATCTGTACATTATACTGTGCCCCCAGCATTTTAACAATGGTCTGCATGTGATTAAAATATGGCCTACTTATGATATATAATTGTAATTATACCTTATGCTTGTGTCTATGTATAATATGCATTGCCATTAGTAACATTGAAAAACTGAACCAAATTTGAGTACATTTTGACTCATTTAGTCTCTTTTTACAGACACACACCCGATAGTGATGTAGTTTTTAACGTCTATTAATAATGGGTTAAATTTGCCATGACACAGTGGCTGTAAAATAACTCTGACTGTCAGAAACAATCTTTTTAGGCTTAGAAATCCAGTGACTGACTGGAAAAAATGATTTGTTTAACAAAAAAAACCCAAACAATAACCAGGTAGACATTGATTTGCCAAGACATTACTCATCACCACAGCTATTTGTTTCAGGTAAGATTAGCCTCCAATGTACCATGATATAGCTGCTATTTTTCTGGCTTGCAAGTTCAATTGCTAGAAATACTAGAAATATCAACAGCACACTACTGTGTATGTTGCATGATTATTGATTGATCTGGTGGGTATTGTGCTACACTGTATTACAAAATACTGCTGTTTTGATAGACCTAGACTGAGAAATATGTCCGGCTGTGGAAAATTTGACAACCTTAATATGCAAGCACAAAAAAAAAACAAGTTTCAAATCAAATTTTGTTTTCAGAGGTAAAACAAAATACAACCTCTACAACATATTTATAAAAAAAAAAATGGAAAAGATGTACCGTAACTAATTAAATTATACAGCATCATTCACTAGTGCAGACAGGGATTACAATTAAATACTTTGGAAATGCCAAATTGTACAGTACTGTACCAATGGGCTCTATTCACAAGTTACAGGTTTTAAGACAAATACCTATTTACAACCATAGTAGAAAGGTTACATTGCTTTTAGATGCTATACTTGCACAGTACTTCCTACTGTTGGTTATTTCACCTAAGCTACGTGATGTTTTCTCCACCTTTCACCAAAGGATGGGACTATGTTAAACTGAAAACCAATTACTGTGCATGTTCTGAATTACAGTCGGGTGTGACTACAATACAGGTCTCCCTAAAGTCAATCAACTGCACACAACACTATACCATCACGATTTACTTTACTGTTATTTTTAGTTTTTTTGTAATCTGTCATTTTCCTCGATGAATATTTTAACTAGTGTTAAAACGGAAAATAACTCATGGCTGCTTCAACTAACACTAGTAAACATCGGGACAAAAGTATCAGGACTGACACCTTGTATGCTAGTGAAACTCTCACAGAATAAAGAGTCTTAACATAATATGGAATTAATATCTTCCTGTGCGTTGAATGGATTTAATATGAGTTACAGAAATTGACACATGAATGTAGACCTAACCAAGTCTAAATGGAATAATATACTGTACTGTAGTCTTTACACAACAATCGCTAGGCAAATTATACTAGGCTGCCACCTGAGTAAATAGGATGCTTTGTTCACTTAAGGAGACAGATTAATTTAAAAAACACTGACGATGCAAATCCAATAATTGGTTTGAACTGTGCATTAAATTACATTTAGTAATTCTGTTTTTGGCAAACAACAGCTGCAGGAAGCAAATGTATCAGCATACAAAATTAAATCATTTAACTAAAGTGCTTGGGTTGGTCCTGTTTGAAAAATGTTGAAATGAAGGATTTGGCAGATGCCAGTAATAAAAAGAGTATTGTTGAGTACGCCATCTATATTAATCTGGAGAATTTGGTACAAAATCTTCAAACCTTCTGAGCTAGGAATGTGAGAACTAATTTTACAACAATTTCTTTGGATGAATTAAAATGCTAAACCCAATCTAATCAAAAAGCAAAATGACAGCGTATGAGGAAACCTAGTCTATATTACCCACTAAAATAAGAATATGAACGATGTGTTGCTTCAAGTTGAGCCCTGAGAGGCTTCATGCACTTGTTCTTAAGGATGTAATTACATTTCATAGGCAATCAATTTTAATTAAATTGAATGCAGTGGATGATTAGATTTTTTTTTCTCCTTTTTATTAAGACTTTATTTTTTTATGTGGATCCAAAAAAAAAAAAAGTATTCAAAGTCACTCTCCAGAAACAATTTATGTTTGAGAAATAATTACATTGATTCGAGTTTACTGGCAGCTAATGAACCTTAATGCATATAATAATGGTATCTTGTAGTACTCCTGCTGGAATTATTTTTGATATGGGTGTAAAATATTCAGCAGGACAATGTGATCCAGTTCATCCATTGGGTGCAAATGATCAGTTGTAACTGGGGTTAAATGTGAATCACAATGGATAAACACACGTCGAATAGTCGACTCATAAACCCCTAACTCGGAAAACTTGATAAAATAGAACACGTGAAATCCTAACACTTCCCATACCACAAAAGGGGGTAGTTGAATTAGCGGTCTGTCAGCAATAACTTATCATTCTACATCAGCACAATATGGACAATATGGACAATACTCTTCAACCAGACATCAAGCAACGGCAAACCTCAAGACAAAAAAGCCTTTTTCAATTAAGAATTCAAATGCATTGGTAATTATTAAATACGAATAGAGTAGGTACAAAGACTACAGCTTGTAGGTTTAGATTTCTGACCTACTACTATTGTTGTGCTGAAAGATTTTTGGGTTTGTTTTATTAATGTGTATCTAATAAATCGAAATTTGTGAAAAATAAAACAAAATAAAATAAAATTTGTGAAAAATAAAATGAAAAATTATAAATAAATAAATAATACGAATTTCACAAAGTTCTAGTTTAAACCAAATAAACTAAAACACCAATATATGAACAAGCAAATTCATACCTGTCCTGTACTATTAAGTATGTGTTCATTCTTCAGTAGCCCCTTGTTTTCCTGTTTACATCAAAGCTTAGCTTAACTGTTTAGCAACTGGGTTTTTAGTATCTGTATATAAGTTCTGTAAAGTTGTATAGTTTCCTGCTTGAATGGTCTTGCAAGATCATCACGTATGTTATGGCTCTCTAACAGTTAATCCTTGTCAGCTGCCTTCATCCCCCCATATTTTTTTCATCTTCTATTTTTCCATGTACAATAAACTCTTTTTATTTCAATTTCAATTGTCAAAAGTTTTCAACCCTGGTCTTCAAGTGCACCCAATAGTCCAGGTTTTTGTTTCAATCAGAAACGAAACATTTGTTTAAACATGCATTGTTTTATTCTTATTCTATTGCATCAGTTTGTGCTCTATTGTCCAGAGTGCTGAAAACCACCAGCCTATTTGGTTTATCTTGACCCTTATTATAAGCCTTGGCTGATAGTCGGGTGAGGGATCATGGACCCATTTCTCCCACTGATCAATCAATGGCTTTGTCAGATCAGTTCCTCTTTCAGAGAGCGGAGGTTTCCTTCTTCCCTTGAGATGCGGGACCAGCAGACAAATCTAGAAGCAATAACAGCATCCAGACTCTAAAGAAGTGACCATGATCCAGACACTGAACTGTGACCACTATTCTCCCCAGCTTCTATTTATTTCTGTAGCAGTTTCAACTCGTTCCTAAGACACACTAACACTGACCTTTCATTTTTCATCAGGTTTTTCACATTCCAACTATTTTCACCCCACACTCACTCATGCATTACTGCTTCAATTTGTTTTAAATAAAAAGGCTTGATAAGGCCACCAGGGACAAACTAACTCTAATGGCCTTACCGCAGTTCAATCCTCTTTGAGATGACCGGTCTAGCGCAGACAGCACAGAGGGCAATAAAACCTTGTAGCAACATAACCTTGCCTTGTTCTTCGCACAGCAGTGATTACCACCCCCTGCCTTTAAATCATTAGTCTTCTGAAAATGTTCCTATCATCCTTTTGAGTTAAGAACTGGGTTGTTATTAATTGAAACAAAATTAGTATGGCTATTGATAAAATGTCCATTGCCATAATGAAGCATGTTAGCTCATAGCAGGGGTAGAATAGTGTAAATCTCCCCACTACATAAGGAAGCACTAATGTAATAGAAACCACAGAGTAGCTACTTTGATAAAATATCAGCATAACATGAGATCAGACTAGATAATGTAGATACAGCTTCAAATACTAAATCCCTCAACATTTCCCAATTGTGGCTACAATCCTATAACCCACAATAAAACAATCATATTCTAAAAGGTACAGATAATCCTCATGCTGGAAAAACTCAATTTGGTTAGTAATGACCTTAAACTTCAAGGAGATGTTTTAATTCACTGGAATAATCAATTCCTTACATCATTCTGTTACCATTTAACGATCTGTAACACTGATACAATATGTGTGTGTGTTTGTGTGGGCGTATGCGTGCGTGTGTGCATGTTTGCTTTCATAGAAATAATTTTTATATCCAAACATTTTTCCATGTACACTGCAATGAAATGTCTTCCCTGGCCAAAACAGTGGGTTATACTAAATATATTTGCATGATTTGACGATTTTTCTAAAGTTTGGAGAATGCCAGATCTTCATAGTGAATTATATCTTATCTTTATTGTTTATCCCAGGATTTTGATAAAGGACACTGGGTAGTCCATTGGTACACTCAGAACTGAGGTTCTAAAACCAAACTTTGGTGCCTGTGCATCACAATAATGTTTGGACTGAATTATTTTAGTGGAGGATGGGTCAAATGGACATGGGGGACCAGGTAGTTGGGGTTTTGTTCCAGTTAAAATAGATCTCAAGGGCCTGTCTGAATGGTGGCTGATCTAAATACTGCCATTATTAACATCATTAAAATAGGGCCCTACCTGGCATTTTACATGTTTACATTAAACAAGACTGCCATGCACTGTTTACTTGCCATAATCTTGGTGAACAAGGGCTCTATTTTATTGATGTAAAAAGTGACATTATTTAGATCTCTTGCTGTGTAGATCAGTAAAATAGATTCCAGTATTTCTTTGCCTTCAAACAACAAAGCAGGAAACTATGTCTGGAAATCTAGAATTGGAAGCCAACAGATTCGTCTTTACTACTTTAGCCCACCCTTTTCAGCTCAGTTGTCCCACAATACCGCCTACACTCTGTAACAATGCAATGCAATATTAGTTTCAATTTTGTTTTTTTATGGAACCACATTAAACGATTTGAAACAGTATAATGGCAAGGAAACACAATAGCAGTAGTGTGCTATTAGAAAATAAGCTTGAGGGCTGCTCATGGCCTCCAGTTGAAATTTCTGAAAATTAGTCACTTTTTGTAAGAGATTATCACAACCTTGTGTAGTTCTCCTGTTTATATACATATATATAAAATCGTCAAACTATTACTTACACACATAGCTAACTAATGCCACTGTTTAATAAAACAAACCCAGTGGGGGATTTTTTTTTTTTAAATGCAGTGAAATGGCAGGGTGGGAGCATACATGTTTATGAACAAACCAGTCAGTATAACACGTTGCATGAATAGGGGTACCATGGTGGAATTAGCTTTTATTTTCAAAACAGCTTGGTTGTGGTTGTAAGGGGTAAACTTATCATTTATAAGGTCATATAGAGCAGATTTCAACGATAATGTGGCACACATTACTTTTTTTTATTTTTATAGCTTTATAGGTGTGTATGATTTGTTGAAACATAGTCTAGTTAACCGTATGCTTAGATGACAGATATGGTTGCATTCTTGTAGAACTTAAGGATATAACAAAATACATTTAGACAAGGAATTGCATTTGTTCCATTGCTTAGTTCAGCACAAGGTGGTTTCAATCACTTTCTGATTTAAATATAGGTCTACTATGTGATAGTTTGGGCTATTCAGTCTATTTAAAACAGGAGGTATGTTTTTATTTTTAAAATTTCGTATATATATAATTATTAGTCGAATAAATCTGTACCGAATAAGACCATTTTGCTACTTACTTTCCAGGCAGGTGGCAAATCCTCACTGCTGCCTTGCTAATGGCATGTCCTATCTGCTCTTGTGAGAGCCCTGAATGATTGAGTCTGTATAATGCCTAGGTTGTCTCTGAAAGGACTAACTGTCTGGATCTGAAAAGAATTATAATTACTAATTCCATTTTTGATTCCTTGTCAAAGCTACCTTACACCCAGCCATGTGGGAGCAACTGTGAGTTCAACCTTAATTAGAGAACTTTTCTGATGCACAGCTGTAACAGACAAATTGAAATAGCTGCATTCTTGTCAAGTGTGTCCTTGGAGAGATGAAGCCCTGTGGTTCGTGCACAAAGATTTTCATGAATTCCACCGATAGGCTATTTGGTGTCCGCCAAATAAACTAATAATAATGAATTGAACAAAATAAGTGTCACTGGCAAACGTTCTTATGCCTAAAAAAATACAATGAAACAGGACTACTAAAATGCCATAGTGGATATGCTGTGCATGTTCAAGGTGTACTGTAGTTATTCCACAAATGAGGATGGCTGAATACTCCTGTGGGGTGTGAATGGGTTGTTCACAGCAACCCTCACTGCAAACATTTGTCTTGTTTCCAGATGTTACAGGGAGACAGATTTATCAGACCAAGTGTAATCCTGGTTTTAAGGAGTTTGATCTTCCCGTGCCAAACTCCAAGGCATACACAGTTCACTACACAATTTAAAATGGCAATCAAAATATATAAACTTATTGGGGCCAATTATTATTACAATTACAGCAATACAATTCATAAACTAATACGAAACAACTCAAGAGTATTTATAAACCTAAAATAAATGTCTGAGGGGTTTATTTCATTTTTGGCACCTATACTGGGGGCCTTTTTCCTGCCTGAATCAAACCAAGCTAATAACAATTTGGAGTCAAACAGTACAAGTAGATGACACCAGAATAAAAGCAATTAGAAAAAATAACTAAAGCAGTTTCCTGCAGTGCAATCCTAACTCTGTATATCCAATCAGATGCTGGACAAATGTTATTTTTTATCCCTCATCACAATTATTAGGAGGATGATGGCAAAGGCTAAGAGGGGACAATGTTTTCAAACAGAAGCCAGGCTCCTTCACACACTTGGTAAAAACCCTTCCATCCTGTGCAAGTATCATTGTGTGTATTAAGTTGCGATTGCTTCACCTTTCCATTGAGACCACTCGTTGTGCTCAATCCTTGCATACCTCAGAACTGTCATACTGTTGTTATATAAAGCAACCTTTCATTCATGAAATGTGCTTCATTCTGCACTTTACTTTCAACATAGTAAACATAGTTTTATGATTCAATGAAGTGAGGACAGTTTAATAATAAACGAGCACTGTTGTTTCTCGTTTGGCTTGCCCTCTGATCATGACAGACACCTCTTGCATCTATCCAGGTCTTTATTCCACAGAGGTTCTCAATTATTTATTTGAAGTTGCTAAGGAAGTGGAAGTCAGGTCTACACCATAGAATCAGGCTCTGTTCTGGTTAGGATTATTATTACCTTTACTTAGTTATTTGTGCAAATTATGGATAGCAGACAGTTAGTTACCAGAACCATAATATTCAGAATATAAGGCTTACTTTTGTATAACATGCTCCTGTGTATAAAATACCTAACTATTTAAGAAGCAATAACTTATGTATATTAAATAAGCACATGCTTTTGTTTACTACTGTATTTAATTATGTGTCCTGTGTAACACATCATAAAAATCTTTTTTTGTTATTTTTTTTTTAAAAGGTATGTATTATATATGAAATATTATGGTACTATTGTAAATCCACTCGCTACTGGGTTCATTGGTTTCAGTTTAGTGACACCTGAATCGTTCAGATTTAGAGATTACACATGTAAACTGTTTCAGCAGCTGCTTGTGGGGATATGAATTTGTGACTATGCTTAACTTTGAAGTAACTTCATGTTTGCTCCCATTTGCTGTTAATTTCATCTACTGTATATGAGCTAAGCTAACTTTGGTTTAATATGTTTATTCAAATTTATCAGTGACTGGCTTAAATACATGTGAAAGAGAGCAAATGAATCCCAGTCAACAAATACCCCAAGTGGAAATAATCAAATCCTCTTTTTACATTTCTTTCTAGAAAATAGGCTCCTAGGCTTGGAGGTCTCATTTAAACCTCCTACTGATACAATGTCTATCCACATAGTGGCAAGCAGAAGGGAAGAGGTTTGTGCCCCTTAGCTCAAGTAAACTTCTTGGACAGATACCAAGGAATTATTTATTAGTTTCAACTTAATGTTCTGGGTTTCAAAGGCAATTCAATATTTACTAGTCTTTATCACAAACATTAATTAATTAAACATTAATTATGTTTGAAGCAATCTGAGTTACAGTGACTAACAGACAAAAATGAATGTTATGACTTGGTATTTCTAGACAAAGAGAACACATCCATTATTGTCAGACTGCATTTTTTATGTAGCTTCTCAACCATGAATGAATATTATAAGTCATGTCCCCATCAGCAGCTACTTTTATAATTCATCCTGTCTGAAAACTAAAACATCTAGCCAATCAGAAATAAAATAGATGAATCTGAAAAACTACTGATCTATAATTACAATAAAAAACAAGTTTGAGTGTTTTTTTTTAAAAAAAAACATTTTCTTTATAGACAACCTATTTAATACGCAATCTATTGAAAACAGTCAGTGTATATTCAACACAGCTAGGATAACATGTACAATATACAGACTTGTTTAGAATGTACTATTATCTCATTAAAAGATCAGTAGTTTCGATTACAATAATTCCATCCTCTTTTCAACAAAACACGGTTTCTTTGTGAAAGGGATTAGCTATGCAGACTGCACTAACATGAGCAGGCCCATGCTAGCCCCATTAGATGTTTCTCTTTCATACTGTGGTCTTATCCCAGCACAACATCACGCGTAAGGATCCAGTGAGGTGTATAACCTCTAAAGATCAACACGCATCTATAAACAGCTGTGGAAACTGCATGCTCGCTGTCATTTTTACACACATTAGATGGTATTTACTGTTATGTTTTTCTATATGAGGTTGTGGCAAAGTGGTTAATAGTGTGCAGGTGCAGGTGGTCAATGAACAGACAGACCATTATAATCCAGGTGCAAAGGTTTGTTTTATTTGGTTTCTGTCCAGTGCCTGACGGCAAAACAAACAATAAACAATAGAGTTGGTAAGTAATACAGCGGTGTGTATTACTTACTTTATAATCCCTGGTTTGGTCCTAAAATAATAGTCCTGTTTATTGTACCCCCACATTAAACACAAAACACATACACAAGCCTGTTAGTGCGTGAATTAGTGCTAGTAGTGCAAATACAGTTATTTGTGATACAGTGCAGTGCTGTTTGTGCTGGCCTCTGGCGACAGTTAGCTGTCTAATAACAACAAGCAACAATTAGACAAGACAAACAAACACTCACGATACGTATATTCACAATAGAGGTCCTGCCGGGTTCTTTTATCAATAACCAAAACGAAGGAACAGATTATATCGGTTCGACCCCTATTTATACCATCACTCATGGCCCCTTAGTAAACGATTGCAGCCGCTCCTCCAATCCGCTGCTGCCACATCATTTCTCTTCTGGGTCGATGAGCTAGTGTACTGAAGCTCCACCCCTTTTCATAATGACCGACTTCTTTTTAACCCTCGGAATGAAGTGTCAAGCCAAGTAGTCCAGGGTACGCTGTTCCCACTACTTAGCGCCCTCGCAGGTCGGGAGGGAGATTTACCACCAAGAATCATTGTCTTTCTGTCACAGAGGACTACCTCTTATTATTTTTAAGAGTGTCTTCAGCGTCACAGGCCTTGAATAAAAAAAATGATCAAATCAGCACTCGTAAAATGCCCTGGTAACCCTGCAACACGCACCAGACCCAGGGGAACACTTGCACAAAAATACTTTTTAATGATTGCGGTTCACAGCCTTGTTTATTTATTTTTTAAATTGAAAAAGCATTAAAGCTCAACAGCATTCTCTCCCACAAGTGTTTACCTGTTTGTTGTTGGGGTATTAAGCAGCAAGCGGTTTATTTTTAAATTCATGTTTTTTATTTATTTTTATTTAAACAGGATGTTTTAGTGGTTCTCTTAACGCAACATAACTTATCATTATTAAACACCCATTTGCACCGTGGTGGTTAGAAAAAAAAAACAAACACACTCGTAAAACAAAATCTAAGACCAAGGACCAGAGGAACTAGAGCAGCAGAGCCACAGGCCAATAACAGAGTAACACATTATATACTGTATATGTGCAATAAAATGAGACTACACAATGTAATAATACACTACAGAATGAAGAAATAATGCTTCAGGAAAGATTGAAGAGCAAAATCCAACTGTTAGTGTTAAGAAGAAGCTTCGACCTAAGTTGTTTGTCACCTGGACTTCTTCATAGATTTGGTCACAGGTGACAAAGCTGGAACACAGTACAGGATGCTCAGAATGTAATAGGATTTTGTTTCGAAACAAATCATCATTGCTGATATTTAGATTTTCTCCCAAAACAGTACACATAAAAAAATAAAATAAAAAAAAAACATGAATATTTTCACCTCTAATATGAATACCTCTATATATGATACCAGCTGACCTGCTTCTTACCTAATTTCATGTTTACTTTACTACAGCACGTTCAGTTTAAACATTAGCTAGATGATGGTGCCTTTACTAGTCATGCTGATTCACTTCCCTCATTGCTTGCCTCATGGAGTGAGACTGGCAGGAGACCACTTGCTTTCTCATTTGGATTTTGTCTTGCAACCTTATTGTATAACCTAAATTCAGGACTTGCAGTCAATGCAAGTCAAAGCCCTGCCTTGATACCACTAGAAATGGCTTTTGTCACACTGTCTTGCAACTGTGTCAACTCATCCTTACAATCACCCATCAACACTGAAAGCAGGGCACATCACTTGCTCTGCAAATGATGATTTACAGTACATTACTACAGACTAGTAAATTCAGACTATTGGATAAAAGCAGTGTGCTGAACTTCTGTACTAGTGTTGCAGTGACTATATTTAATAATCCTCTGTTGAATGAGTTGGAATAGGGCAGCAGCTGGAGACTGATCCATTTCCATTCTGCTTTTTTTGTTGTTGTTTTTTTCCTTATAAATTAAAGCATAGTAAAACCTGTTAAATCATTGAAAATCATGGTGAAAACACAGAGACGTATGGTAAAGTAAGGTAAAAAAAAAAAAACTAGTGTATGATAAATACATAGTATAAGCTTTGAAAAACCACGATAAAGCCTCAAAATGACTTTCATAAGGAATACCTATTAAAAACAGCCTACATTGTATGCATTCTGCAGAAATAAATTTTTATTTAAAAAAAAACAACAATTTACATATGCTGTGTATATTCATAAAATAAACTTCATCCTTTGGATGAGACATACAACCGAGGTCCTATTGTAAGTGACTCTGCAGTGATGTGATGCATAGCTCACCTGCTAGCCTCTGTAATTCATTTTGCATAAGGCATCTGCTAAATGACTAATTAATAATAATAATAATAATAATAATAATAATAATAATAATAATAATAATACAAGAACAATATTGACGATAATATGAGTTCTACCCCCAGCTGTGTGGAAGCAGAAAAGGTGAATACAACTGTTAGAAACTAAATAAAGTAGACACACATTTTTATTTCATAACTCTGATAAAGGTAAAAACTGCTTGTTGGACCAAAATATAGGCATATCAATAACAATCATTGTTCTCAAAAACACTTATCCTTCTGGATAACTGGTAGCGTAAATTCATGCAATCAGAATTAGAAAGGAAGGTTCTACATGCACTCAGAGAACTGCATTGAATAGAGACTCGTTGAAGACGTATTATTACAATATCTCATTACATGATGATGTTTCAATTACAATAATTTCTTTGTGAAATGATTTAGCTATGCAGACTATACATGAGCAGGCACATGCTAGCCCCATACCATGCCTACGCGTGAGCAAGCCTTTGACATCACTCTTCCATTCTGCAAATTCCACAGATTACAAAACCATAAAAAAACAGATTTCAAAGCTCCTTGCAAAAAACAAATCCGCTACTTCAGTAAAGTCAAGATAGGATGTTCTAAGGACACATTTTTAATATTACAAAAAAACAATGCTGGGGTTGTCCTGCATTTGAAATTTGATAGGGCGCTATCTGATATAGACACACTGGGGGACAGATGCCTAAACCAATGTTGGTCATGGTAATTAGTCAAATGAGTTGTGTAATGAATGAAGACATTACTTTCAATGAGTTGGCCAATTAATAGTAGTTTTTATCTTCATGCTTCATCACCTCTTAATGGTTGGAAATTAGACTAATTATCTGTTTTTAGACCATCCACCAGCATTGTGAATTCCAGAAGCATGACCCCTTTCTAATGCCGCAGGAGGCGGGGATGATTTAGAGCAATTGTTTTCATTTTTGTAAGTGTTACTCTAATTATTTTGGTAGACAATGAATCAGCTACGTGTCAGAAATCACTGTTCCATTGTTTTTTTTTTAATTCTATGTTGTTTAATATGATAGACTCAGTGCTTATAAAAGGTACCAGGCTAACAGAACCCTAGTGAGTACAATCTACTGAACAGGTATCTCGACCCTTGGAAGCCGCAATGAGCTTGAAGAGCTTTATGTACTTCTTTGAAGTCCAGTTGCCCACCCAACCTTATCTACAATGAAAGCCTGTCAAAGATACCAATTAGTGCTTGTTGCTTTGGGGATTGCTTTGTGTGAACACTTTGCCACTATTATCCAAAGTAATCTGAACAGCCCATATATGGAACTGGCTGTTCCATAAATTTAAATAAAACATTATCACATTAATAATTACATTAACATTGATCCATCAGAAATAAAAGGGATCATGGTGTGAACATTCCTGCTTTGATCCATTATTAACCGGGAAGGCCGTGTTCAAGCTACAAAGGTCGTGTTAAGACTAAGCATGTGGCCTGAACCACTGACCTCTCCAACTAATCTCAATACTACTTCCAAGTCAATTTCAATGCATTGACGGGCTTAGCATTGTGTCCTATATTTTTTTCTGCCCAGTTGACTGGCAGCAGTCACTTCCTTTACTTGGATAAGCAAATAAAAACATTTACAATGCCAAATGCTTGTCTAATTAACTTATCCACTGCAGTGTTTGTTTGATGTTTCAGGATATTTCCATTTGTAATCCACAGGAAATTAAGTTTCCCCATTCAATTCCACCTGCTCCACCAGATGCCAGAGTATAGATCAGGTTGACCAGTAGTCAAGGGTTACAGCAACTACTCATATCTAGTTACAAGAACAGACAAAGTAATGGCATTAGCAGACTTTTTCTACTCTCCTTGTCTTTGTGCTTGAATTTAAATACAACTTAGAGTGGCACTTCTACTTTTGATAGTTCAGGTTTCCCTGCCCACTTCCTAAATAAGGCTGATTCACTCAGGCCTTAATTGCTTTAGATCTAAATAGCAGCCTTTCACTGTATCAACCTTGTTAGTGTTTTACCCCAGTGAAGGTCAATTAACACATTGGTTAATGTAATAACTTAAACATGTGGTGGAGCTATTTTAGAGTTTGGTGGTTTAGATGTTTAAAAAATACAACTTTAGACCGTATTTACTAAGTTTCTGTCTTATTTTTGTTTTATTACACTATCATGTTTAAGCCACACTTTACAACAGGTCTAGCAAACATATCTGTGTTTTATACTGCCTCAGTACGACGACATGGAAGCAACATGAAGAGCTGAGAGACCTGGAATGAAATGAGAAGTCGGTGATACTTCAACATCAAATAAATGAGCGAGTGTAACTTGGTGTGGCAGGCTGGCGAGTGGAAAGAGGCCCAGAAACAGACTACAATTCAAAAAATCCTAATTTTATTATAAAAAAACCCACAAAAATAAAGTGCACAAGAGCAAAACAAAGCTCTTTAGACACAAATAAAGCAAAAACAAAAATAAGGTTTCCAGGCTGGGCAATGCCTTCACTGGATTCAAAACTTTCAAACTAACAAACAACCACAAACACCAACCTGCTTCCTCAACTCCCTCCTCCCAAATGAGAAGCAGAGGCCTCTTTTTATGTCAGGTGGCTCGGCGCTGATTGATCATTAATTAATTAATCATCTAATCAACCCCAGCCACCTGAACACAATGAACCTAGGCAGGTAGGGGAATTTAACCCCATCCCTGCCAATTTCTAAAGGGCTGAGCTGTGCTCTGCCACACTTGGCTTGGAGTTAAATAATGTTTCATTATCTGTTGCGTTAGGCTGTGATGTGTTTTTTTTTAAAGAAGAAAACATCTAAACAACTAGAGACTGGAGGTAAAAATCTGCTCTACACACTTTCATTTATTCTCACTAAGCCAGCAACCCTTAGGACACCACATTCTGCTGAGTTAGCTGGAATATTCCACAGATCAAAACGTATAAGGGGTTTATTCACCAATGAAATCCAGAACAACACTTGTATTATTTAACTGTACTAGTTCTTCGTGCCTAACGCCCACTTCCAGGTTTGGGATTCTTGACCTTCACATTTGGCAGCAAACTGACTTCCAAAGCAGTGGTGGTCTGAAGACTTTGCAGAGCTGCCAGTGCAGTGCTGCTGTAAAATGGGTACTCGTGCTGAAGTGGGCTGCCTAAATATGCAAACTGTGCTAAGTTAATACAAAACCAGTTAACAATGTTTCCAACACTTGCTGTTGTTTTCTACCAAGCCAAATGAAACACACTTCTATAAGATTTTATAACAAGGAAATCACATAGTCGGCTAACATATATATATATATATATATATATATATATATATATATATATATATATATATATATATATATATAGTTTCTGTTTCTTAAGTGTTCATAGTCAGCAGCAATTGAAAACTGTGTACTGTAGTTCAAAGGCCATTGACTGAACATTGATATACCTTTCTGTACAAATCACATGTTTTCAGAATGGTGCTACTTGGAATATAACCAGGAGTCACGAGTATAGATAGACTTCTATTATGGAGTATCAGAAAGTTCTCAGATATTTTCATTAACTTCTGGATGATCCAGTTTACTGAATCTCTGACACTTTGGTCCAGGGTCAGATCACAAATAAATACACAGACCCTTACGTATAGTGTAAAAAATCAATATACAATTTTTGTGGCTAATTAGACATCTCAACTATTTCGGGGGTAAGGATGGAGCTCAGTTCTCTAAGATTGCCTGTCAGAATGATTAAACCTGCATGGTTATAAAAAAAGCTGTCATGGACACAAGAATAATTTAGTGCAATGCTAATGTAGCTTATATGCCATTATATTTTGGACACCCAGTTGAGTTGACATACATATCTTTGAATTTAAATATATAACATATAGTATACAATATAATAGTACTAACAAAGACAGTTGGATTATTGTTACAGCAAATGTTTGTTTTCATTGATTACAAAGTTTCCTTTTAGTACTATGCTGGCGTTACATGACGACCTAATTATGGTTTAACGATGTAGCTGTGACTTAAAGTAAAGTCTAAACTTGCAATACTACCTTTAATAAAACTACCTTTCAATGTTGATATATGTCACCATCATGTGAAAATAGTAAGTCTGACATGAGAGAAGATTAACAATTTAACTGTACAAAATATATGACTTTTCAGCTTCTTGACAGTCTAATTGTTATTTTCAGTTAGGCTCAGATAGCTCTATAGTTGCATAAATAACACAGGTTAACCCTTACACCTCCAGAATCAGCCACGGTGATGGCAGGTCTGTCATGTTTCTAAGCAGCTGAAGGGAGTTTACTTGGCAAAGAGTTATCTGAATAAGTTTTGATGCCTTCAAATAAGAGTGCATGGAATTGTATGTAGGTTTGCCATTCTGAAATGCAGCCTTGGCTTTCAGGTGAATTGATAACCATCATCTAAATGGCATCCATTGACATGCAGGGCATTGTAGCTCATAAACACAAGAGAGTATGTAAAACAAATGGAAATTAGCCTCTGCTTGTCAAATCAGCTGTGGATTTTACCTGGTTCATTTAAAAATCTGTTTCAAATGTAATACCTAGATATCTCTTTTTCAGAATACAGGCCTTGTTTGACACTAGTTGAAACCTGTTTGTACCTATAAGTGCCAAGATAACATCACCAACTTGTGTTATAGTGTTTATTACCTGAACAATGGTATTGGTCTGTAACTTCAGTGGGATATGTGATCTTCATGGAGACTGTATGCTCAGTTTTCACACAAACGTGTTTGGGAGTTTTGGTAGGTATGAGTGTGCTTATGTTAGGAGGAAGTGAACCTCCACTATAAAAGAGATATACAACTATTATTAAAAATGTGTGTTCAAATACTTTAACATCAATGGCTGACATCCTTAATACAAACAATACAATGCTTAAGATATATACATATCTGATCTAAAGCTGAACTGCTATCAACACAACCAGTCTGTACATTTGAAGAAACACTTCCAGAGACTTTCATTTCTCATCAAAACAGTCTGTTTAACTATCAGTGCAAAACAGCTGCACTGTTAAATATCTCCTTATGACTTGCTGCCCTCATACTGCTGGATGACAAGTTAAATGCTTTCCCACTTGGGCGGTTGAGGATCTGACCACCCACAGGTACTTTCCGGTGCTTTTCTGAAAATAAAGCTGACAAAAGGATTTATTAAAAGGAAACACCCATAATCTATTATCCATATTCTTGGATTGCTCATATATTTTTTTAACCTTATATTGACCAGACATAATTAAATTAACATGCACAGCTTGCATGATTTTACAGTAGAACCTTTTGAACTGGAGGCTTCAGTTTGTCCACAATGCAGCTGCCAGACTGCTTTCTCATACTCGTCGTTCTCAACACATTATACCAGCATTTAGGTCCTTACATTGGTTACCAGTGAGCTACCAAATTAATTTTAAAGCTGCTGTAAACTTTTAAGGTTTTTCATGAATTAGGGCCATTCTAATCATCTGCAAAAATTCTGTTACTTCCTTTGACATGCCATAAAAAACACTGTATAAGTCGATTTTCTAGGCATATTTGCGGGGCCCTTAAAAGGGGGGAGTCACTAATACACTGGTGTGATGTACGTTAATATACCAGTGCCACAATTGGATTACACAAACTTAACTGTCAACAGCCCAATTTATTTCTTCAGGATCTACGAGAATAATTGTTTATGGATCTATAAAACTACACTGTAAAAGGAATCAGGAAAACCGCTTGCCTACCTCACAAACAGGAATCAGGTGGTACTGGAAATAAAAAGGTGCCTTACTTTACTCATGGCTTTTGGAAGATGACTAGCATATGACAAGCACCAAGGCTACATTGTGAGTATGGCACAAAAGTCTGATGGCCTACCTAATGCACATGCATTGCTTCATTGAACCTAGTGAATGTAAAGTGAGTGTACTGTACATTGTGAAAATAAATACACACAGGGCTCCCAAGTGGCGCATCCAGTAAAGGCGCTCTGGTGGGAGTGCAGGATGCGCCCTATAGCCTGGAGATCGTAGGTTTGAATCCAGGCTATGTTCCTCCTGACCATGGCCAGCAGGGGAATCTACAATTCACAACGCACCAGCGACCCCTGTGGCTGATAGGGTGCCTGCAGTTCTGCATTGGCGCTGTCAGATCTGTGTTGTCCTCTGACACTATAGGTCTGGTGGCCTCGCTGTGGATCCACAGTACCGAAAATTGACAGATTGGCAGGAGGACACGTGTTCCAGCCTCCATTTCCTGAGTCACCAGGGGGTTGCAGCAGTGAACCGTGATACAAATAACAATTGGGCATTCCAAATTGGGGAGAAAACTGGGTGACGACGAAATTTATAAAAAAAATAAATAAATATATAAACACACATATTCAAGTATATGAGATACAACAAGAGGTGGTGAAAAGTGGAAATTGAGAATATTATACAAAAACACAAGCTTACACCAGTCAATTAAAAATAAAGTACAGTACTTGCATAAGAGTTGCATTCAAACTCTGATAATTCATAAAGTCCAAGCTCCTGCATTTAACACTATCTATCTATCTATCTATCTATATATATATATGGATATAGATAGATATATATACACACAGTAATCCCTCGCCAACCGCGGGGGTTACATTCTTGAAAACCCCCGTGGTTGGCAAAACGGCGGTTGGTAAATACTAGAGCTTATGGAAAATAGGGGGTTAGGTTCTCCACAACTGTGGTTACACTTAGCAAAGCCTATCTAAGTTGCATTTTCCTTCATTAAACACAAATGAAAAACACAGTAACATAAAAACAATGCAAATACTATAACATACTGGGTAATGTAACATGTAAAAAGTAATACAATTATAACATAAAAAAACGTAATGTTTTATTTACCTTGAATCCTTAGAGTTGAAGGCCAGGTTGTTGTTGACGGGTGACAATTATGTTAAGTTAACACGGAGCAACAAGACCGCATGCGCATACTACTATGACGAGTACACGAGACTAAGCGAGAGGTGATGCTGGTACTGGTAGCGGGAGACGCTGGCGAGATGGGATCGCAGAAGAATACACAGCATGGTGTGGAAGCAAATGTAGATGCATCATATGTTTCCGTGCAAACCTCAAATACACAAATCTATATGCCGCTGTTGGTAAATTGGTATACAAAAGGAAAACCGTGTATACATGAATTCCACCTACAGGCACTTCTACTGTGACTTCAGTGAATGTTGATTGTGCTGTGTTAGGTGGAAAAAGGAGTCATTTTGAGGGAGTGACGCCTGTTTTAATATCACCATCAGTGATTATGCCAGCGATTAAGTCTTGGAAGGGTCAGCACGTCTGCACATAACTCAACCTCCTCCTAATGACAGATATCCTGTCAAACAAACTGTGAAGTCACTTGATTGAGGGTTAAAGAGTAGTTCCCAGCTGAGAATGACCACAATGAATATTCCCTATCCTTACCTAAGCTCATTTCATACATACACAGTACATATTCACCACAATCTAACCTTCCACTTATAGTTGAATCCAGTGCTAGCCAAGATACTACAGCATACATGGGACTCAGATACTTTAGTCTATCTTACAGTAGTTTGGCAGCAAAATTGAGCTTATTACAGACTGAAAAAGATCAAGGAGTTGTGAGAATATTGCAAAGCAAATTAGTGGTAAGAAAATGTTTTTAAAAGCTTGTTTATGACATCTTAAAAGTAAAACTATTTTCTTCCAACTTTCTTACAATGGCATCTTCCACACTTATTCCTGGCATGCAATCTAATGAATAACTTACAGTGAATAAGTATTCTGATTAATGCAAAGCACTTTCTGATGTTATATGGAGGAAGAACTTTTGAACTGTGTATTATTTTCCATAAACAAGACACCAACAGATTGAATCTCATGTTGTTTAGGCAAACTGGGTTTGATCTCAGATCTTGAGAAGCCGCATTGCACAACAGGAAACGTCATCAGATCTGAAGTAATGTTTAGTCACTGAAAAGCCTCTGACGTGCTTGCTCTCTACTTAACATGGGCACTGTCTATTTGCATGAAAGTTATCAAGCAACATTTACGCAGCTGTATGCTTTGAATTTCTGTGAAGCAACTGGCGCAGCATGCAGTGCTACAGAAATCCAACAGCAACATTGCAGATACCTTAAAGTTAGATTCAGCAGCCACAAGAGGTATCCTGGCTATGCTCCTCCAGATCAAAGTGCTGCCAAGCCAAGACATTACAGTAGGGTCGGGTGAACGATGACAAGATTAGGGAATGTGCAAATTGTGCCTTGGCTCAGAGTATCTAATATCTTGTTTAAAAATACTCCATTATTTATCACTTACACAGCTATTTAAAAACATTTAAAAGCATACAATTTATGAAAAAAATGACTATATAAAAGAATAGTCTTCATATTTGCTGTATTTTTGTTTCTGCAGGGCTCTAGCGCTTTGTCTCTAGTATCTTTGATACCACTGTATGTTCAACAACAACTATTCTTCCATCCAGGGGTTCATTTATAAACAAAAAGGTACTAAATCTTATAATTAAGGAAGATGGTTAGCACTTTTGTTTACAGACCTAATGTGCTGAGCTTGATTTACGGAAGTGTCCTTACTCATAGGTGTCACATCCTAAAATATATTGTTACAGTACACTTTTGTCAATTCATGGAACAGGAAAGCAGGTTTTCATTGTACATGTTATGTACATAGTACTTTTTTGAAACATGTTATTTATGTATTTTTTAAAATTTTGCAAACTGTAAAACTCTGGCCTGTCAGACAGAAAGGTACCGGATCAGTAGAAATTAACCCCTGCTTCCAGCCATAACTGTAAATCATTCCATCTTAAAATCAGTAGAAAAATAACAAGTACAATCAGAATTCATCTTCTGTGGTTAAGGGATAGACTGAAAAGAGTACAATTCCAGTTAGATGTATATTCCCTTCACATATGGAAGAAGTAATTTCCCAATCAGTTTTATGGAGCTAATCTCAGCACAATCAAAGCAGATGTGCAGCTTTCAGTACCTGGGGACGGAAATGCTCTTTCCAAAAGCTGCCCACTCAACTCAAGCTTTTAACAAAGCAGCTGGACATCAAACAACATTGTTTATTTCAAACAATGGACTTCAACTGAAAAGAACTTAAATGTTTGCAATAAAGTTTTGTGCCTTTTGGGGTGAATTATCATGAATAAATAAAGTCAAAAATCAAAAAGAAACCAATTACACAGCTTACAGTATGCTATTGATGTTTGGTATCTTCAATCTTGTTCTATGTTATATAAGTGTTTTAAATGTTTTTGCAAACTATATGGCATTAATTCCCCTTTGCTTTTGATTATATATATATAAAAATAAAGAATTGTTGGGACTGAAAAACTGAAAATCGTGTGAAGATTTGTATGGTGGGAGACATCTCTTCATTTATTTAAAAGAAAAAAAAACTATCCAATAAAAGAAAAAAAGCATGTCTAAGAACAAGAGCTTTGCTATGTAAAAGAATTATATATATATATATATATATAATATATATTATATATATATATATATATATATTATATATATATATGGCCTATAAATGGATATAATCATTTAAACGTCCAAAACATCTGCAGGTTTGTTAAATTGATAAACCGGGAAAGTTCTGATGTCCAATATTATAAAATATGTTGTGATGTAATGTACTTTGGTTTTTTATGAAAACATAGGAAGGTTGTAAGTGTAGGCCTTTCTTTAATAGTTTAAATCAGGAGAGAACAACTCTGGTCCATGGGGGCCAATCAACATCATTTACAGGTTATCAATTCAATAATTAAAAAAATATATACATGGAAACAGGTGTACAGTTAGTGGTTTAATTAGTAATTAAAGCTATGGTTGTAACAACTGTATGAGCTAGAGTGGACCTTGCTGTGCACCACTGGTTTAGAGAGGGATGGGGAATAGCTCTACCTCTGTTAAATCTCCTATGGATGTGACATTAGACACACTAAGGAAATAAAGGACAAAGGGTATAAAACAAAACTTTAAACACAACTTACTGTTAAACATAGTGAATAGAGTCGTACTTCCCTTTACCCCCAGCCCCATTTCTTGTTTCTATAGAGATGCCTACAGTTTTGAACTCTGAGATCATGACACTGTAGAACATTGTATGCAAGCTTTTTTTTTTTTTTTTTTTTTTACGACCTACTTACCAGTGCTTTAGTTTCATCTTCATCTTTGTAATAATAAAGCTGGTCCCCCTTGAGAACAAACCAGCGTGTGTGCCAAGTCTTGACAAAGCCCCCTTGCTTCCTTAGCCACCCACACTTCATGGCATTCTGCCTCACCCGGCCTGACTGGGGGCTGCTGTTGGAGCCACTGTGGTCGTCCATTATAAGGCTTATAGATTTTTCTGTTGGAGGGGAGACAAAAAAAAAAAAAAAAAAACAGGTCAGTTAGCTTAATAAGGTAGTGTTAAAATACCTGTCACTGCTGAGGTCGAGTAATAGGACTGACAAAGCTGTACCTCCAGCTGGCACCTTACTTTTTTATGTATTCATTTCTTTTACAGCAGCTAACCCAATTTCGTACACTGGTGCTCAACAGGGAACGAATTACATACAGGTAACTTCAGCTACTGTATATAGTGGATACAATCAAAAGGACTTTTCAAGTACAGTCCACCAGCGCCCTGTGGCAACTTTTTAATAGCTACAGCTGATCCCTATTTGCTATTGCTTTTCCCCAGAGGTGCAAATATTTACTGAGACGTTTTTGGATTATGAAATGTAGGAGACCGCTAATACAGACAGAAAGCAGTCAGGAAAATCGAGATAAACATGCACCACATATACTGCATTACACTTTAACTCTACCAAGTTACTTCTACCTGTGAGGCAGTAATTTAGCCTCTGCTCACACATATCCTTCCTATTGCCTTGCACAGGACAGATGTGTATTTAAAAAAAAAAAAGAATTCAAGGAGTTTTTAAAATCCTTTTTCCTCTTCATAGCACGAGCACCGCTGCTCCCACAAAGTGTGTGTATACTTTTGGATATGTTGAGATTTCAAAGACAGCACTACAGATGAAAAGTTGCTGCTGCTTTTGATATGTAATCACTTAATGTGTTGTAGTTCAAACTACCTCCCATGGTCTAGATGGAATCAGACCATGTAAACTATAGGAAATGTTTTGGGATGCAACACTTTGTTAACACATAGTAAAGTATTTTGATATATTAAATAAATGCAAATATGCATGAATAATTTGTGTTAATACAGCATTATACATGCAAAAATACCTATTAAAGTGCTGGTAAAACAGTAGTTCACTTCTTGACCTTTTTGAACCCTAGAGCACATTAACAAGACAATCCTTTCCACTTCAGAGAAATCTGGACTGTTGTAGAAACACACAGAAACACTTTACCGCTGCCAGTGAAATAATCATGATACGGTTACAGTAACATCTGATAAAACTATAAAGCAGTCTATAAAGGTCATTTCTGCTATGTAATTGTGAAAATATTTTTCTATTTTGAAATGAGCACCCATTTTCTCTTTTGAGAGAACTAGGAGTTACTGTAGCTGAAGACCACAGTATTAGCTTTGAGAAGATAATATAAAATATAGGTTTGAGTAAAAAAAAAAAAAAAAAAGACAAAAGTAAACAAAACAAAAAAGACAGTGTTACATCTCTGCTTTTCAAGGGTGTCATGTCACCTTGTCACAGGCTTACTTGTTTTATTTCAGTATCTTTTAGACTACACAGTTGTACTCAGATGTCGATTTCTTTCCTACCTGAATTTCTCTTTACTGAAAATAGAGGTGCAAGACTGGATTGATTGCTAAAGAAGGACTAGTCTTTAGCTACCCTACCTATAATAACATTAAGTAGTAAAAAATGAATGCTAATTGAGGTCTGTGAAAAATCTGCAAAAACAGATTAGCTCAAGCAGCAATACCAAATGAATACTCACATTTGTTGTAAGCAATCTAAGCATCACAGTAACAACAGGTTTGTGATGTAAAATATAATGCAGTAATAAAGCATTAGTTAGTCATAAACAAAAGTACTTTTGATACAGTATATATAAACACAGAGGAAGTCACAGGTTTCATACTATGTTTTACTAGTAGCTTAGGACTGTAACATTTTATAGCTTATCCTTAGGACTTTCATTGTTAATTATGATACAAGGCGTGTGAGTCAAAAGTATAAGGGTAAGACAAAACTGTTTAGAATCGATCACATTTGATGATTGCAGATATAAATAAAGCATTTTTATGAAGAAAAATTGCAAAACAAAAACAAAAAGGAAATAGTTTCAGTACCTTGGGCTGCAACACAAAGAAGAATTCAGAACAGTAGGAGGTGAACCATTTTGCACTGGTTCCTATTGTGAATTGTACTATAGACAGAGCTCTTATCCTACACTGTCCTGTCAGAGACAAACACTTGCCTCAAGATGACAATGCCGGTGCACAAAGCTATGCAAACATTCTTTTTTTAAGCTTCCATCACTCTGTATTACAAACAGTCCATATCTCATGATCTATGACAGAACAGTGCATGTACATCACCATCAAACTAGTAAGAGAGTCTGAAGACCAGTCTTTTCACCCTTCATCACAGACAATAGAACAAAAACTGAAAAAACAAGAAGTAAAATGTATATTTGAAAAATAGTGTAGCTGGTTTCATTAATACTGCCACAGGTTCAAACAATGTGGCTGTGAAAGGTTTAATTTTTACTTGACCAGTAATACAACATTACTGAATAATAGAATATAGCTCTGTCAAGGATAAGGTCACCAACCCATTTAACACTTATGAAGTGTTCATCTCAAATGGCCTCAGAGATATGGGGATTTCACTTGTGAAAATTACTATTACAAAAGGGTTAATTTTTCTTGTTTTGATACCCTCGAACAAACCAGTCCAAATGAATCATAGCATACTATTGTGCACAAAGTATGAAGCCAATAACTCAAACTGTTTGGTCTTTAAGAAACGAAAACCAACAAGTCACACGGCCAGAGGTCAAAGTGTAGGGTACTACTACATTCCTCCCGAGAAACAATTCAGGTCACTGTTGAAGTTGAGAAGGTTCTACTATATATAAAAGCTGACTTGGACGGATTTGAATGAATTTACCACCACCTGAATGAAAAAAGAAATTATGCCTATTGTTGAGAAATGGTTTCTCCCATTCTGTCTTTCGCATTCTGATCACGAAGGCCGTAAAAAAAAGTCCAGGGGAAACAAATATTTAACTAGCACATTATACCCTTTAACTTTCAAAGTCTTGCACTTTCCTGCACCAGAATATAAAGTATGTCCATTCTAATACAACGAGCAGTATGTACAAAAGCCTTTGTATTTTGTAATTAGGCTGCTCTAAGAAATGCTGGAAGAAACCAATCAACAAGACACTTTGGGCAGGATTTTCAAAAGTTCATAAATGATAACTCCAATGTTAATCAAGAAACCGGTATGTAGCATTGATTTTGGCATTTCCAAGCAGTCGTTATGCCTCTTTTGTTATTAAATAATCATCCTAATGTGATTTCTGAAATTATGTTGATTTACGAAGTAATGTTAATATCTTAACAAGCAATGCTTCTTGCAACTATTTCTTTTTTGTTTGCATGAGAATTTAAAAACAAATCTGTGTTGCCATCATTTATCAGGAGTTAATTTACACTTGGAAAAACAAGGTTTAAATTAAGGAAAGAGTATATAACTACCCTTGAAACAGGCATTTAACAGACCGTGTCTGTGACGCCGACAAGACAGAGTGTACAGGACCAAGGTTAATTTTTTACAGACTATATATAATTCGATATTTGTAGCCTTTTCTATTAGTTATGAATGAGATTTATTCACTTATTTTAACCATTTGTAACCTTATGGAATGCTTGTTGTATTGCTAAAATGATATACCATTATTTGCACCCAGTGTAATAATACTTCCAAGAAATTATCACTGCAACTGTAGTGAATTAAGTGAATGAATTCTGCATACATTATATTTCAGCTGACATCTACTGTAGATCTTATTTGACTTATACAACTGAAATCTTGGTATAGAAAACGGCATATTAGATATTAAAATAAAGTTTCCTTAGGTGATTGCGGATTTGCAGTGTGCCCTTGGCTTTTAACACCTGTGTCTTATCCACACAAGAACGAAGAACAGCTGTCAAGGACACACAGCAATGCACTAGGAATGTGATCGAGATCATTGACATGGATTTTGCCTAAATGTATTTTGTAATGTTGTCAGACTCCCCCCACATTATGCACAATGTCCTCTTTCACCTTCACACGTTTGTATGCATATAAAATGTTCTTATAATTCTGTTATCGTTCGGTGGCTACTTCTAATCATGTTGAGTTTATTTATTGCAGAGGCGAACAAAGAGTAACAGAGAGAATGCAGGATTAGAGGAATTCACCAAACAATTAATTATAAACAAATTGTGTATTGGGTTAGGGAGTTAATAATTTTAAAAGCTTAATAAATATATAATGAAGTGTTACATGGTATACTGTATGTACATAATAAATAACAATAAATAAATAACAACGACAAACACCAATGGCACTTGAAACGTATGTATTTATAGCCTACAATTGTACATACTAAAATACATACAAAAGTAGATTCATAAGAAAATAAATTCCAACCACATACATACATAGATGGCTTATTGAATTTGTTTCTTTTTAACCAAAAAAAAACTGAAAAATGCACATTAAAAGATTTGTATACAGTAAGCTGTTGCAAAATATTCCCCCTGAATGAGAGTAAATAACTAATGGGGTTTAATTATTATTATTTTTTAATCTGTGCTGTCCGATTTTTACCCACACGCCAGATAATCGTAAATCACTATTTTATATGTGAAGTGTTCTAAATAAATGCACATTCTGCATGACAAAATGCACAATTTTAAATTAAGTTTACAAATTATAACATATATATTCCCATTATTTTTTATTTCCGTTTGTCTGCTGCTCGCTGGTGGGAGAGCCGCCTCCCTGAACGCTAGTAGTTTCCATAACAGTGAATTCTGCTTCCATTCATTTTTCTTGATCTCGTTAACATGCATGTTGTTTAATGACTTCCCCTAGTCGTTGAGACAGGAAGTGATGCAGGTAACCTGCAACAATTAAACATTTTAACGAGTAATGCGTTCATAAACGACCTCATCGACTCAATTTTAAAGCATTAACGGATTGATTTAGTTAACCCATTTAAATTGCTACTAAAGCTCTTGTTACTATACCATGAGTTTGATGCAATAACACTGGGTTTTTGAATATCCTGCTCCTTAACCTTAAATAAATGAATAAACAATACACACTAATGGAATTTGAATGGTGTTTTTGTTTTACACTGTGTACTGATGAAGATGAATACAGATCAAGTTAGTTGAACCCACAATTGCAGAAGATGCAATGCAATCAAAGCATGAGCTCGGTCCTGTAAATATTTAATGTAGAGAACTGCTTTGAAGAGAACTTATACATTTCATATCAAACCAATATCCTTAAACCGCCTTTGAGACAGCATTGCTCATGTTATTGAACACCAGGAAATGATGGCAACTGCAGCAAGGAGCAGCAATCTGTGTGCTCTGTGCAACAAGACAGAATGATTGCCATCCCCTTAACCCCATTGTGCCCTTGTGTCACACAGGCCCATGATACACATCTCTCTTGACAATAGCAGGGCACACCTTCCCTGGTGGCTGGCAGACTGTCCGAAGACAGACCTTTTCTTACAGATGGAGCATACTCCATGCTTCAGCTTCTGAACTAGAGCCGTGTCACTATGTCAAACCCCCAGGGCACTGATATATTAAAGTCATCTCCTGGCAGAGAGCTTTTCTGGCGGGAGCCTTTGAGCCTGAGAAATGGCCAAATAATGTTTGAGGGGCTCTGCTATCAAAAGGTCATTTGCATTGGCACTCATTTTTGGCATCCTTCTTCCGCAGAAGAGGCAGCAGTGTCCACATTGGAAGCTGTTCTCAAATACAGGATTTATAATGTGATTACTACCCTGACAGTCTGTGTTAACCTATTGCCAAAACAATTTGCAAAACAGCAATACCAGCTAAATGTTGTTTTTTTTTTTTTTTTGGGGGGGGGGGGGGGGGGGGGGGGGGGGGGGGTGGGGGGGGGGGGGAGGGTGGGGTGAGGGGGTAGTGAACATTGACAATTGTTAGAATATAGCCACTGAGTTTAAGCTTGGACCCTTGGGGTTATGTGTCACCCTACCTGAATCTGATGAGCACATAACTGGTATGTTTTTCCCTGTCAATATCTTTGCTGTTGAGCAAGAAATGTTACTGCCACTAATTAAATATAGTTGGCTTTGCTACCCTTTCCCAACAGATGAGATGCCGTAACCTCGACACTTTGCAAAGAAAGTGTAAGGTAAAATAAAGTAGGAAACCTGGAGAACTAATGCTGAGGGTCACCTTCCCTTCTAATTAACATTCTGTACATACGTGTCCATGTCCATGTTAAAGTAATCCCCTCTGTATTGATGTCGCAGGGGTGCAGGGTAATGGCTACACTCTAGTAATCCAGATATACATGGAGGGTTAATATTTTGCTTTTATAGATTTATATTTACAATAAGCTAAACTTTATTTAATCAAAGCAGAGTTCATTAATAACTTTATAGATTGTCCGTATTGATCTAAATCTTTGTGAAGAAGGCCCCCTGTCTCATAAACTTCATATGTGTTCAAAAGTAGAGACGTTAAGAGTAGCTAAGTAACAGTAATGCAAGTTAGGTGAATACGTATTGACCACCTGATGTGAATCCAAGTCTGCAGGGGTATTTTCATGAACGGACCTGGCACGTTTCCCAACATTTAAAAAACAAATTTGGAACAATAATTGAAAAGAGAAGAGCTAGCATCTGCTGCTGGAAAGCTAAAGCTCTACATTCTTTATTTATTGTGGGCTGGCATTTCCTGTGTAAGTCTAACGCACTGGCCTGGTGTTAAGATGCCCCTGTGAAACACTGCCACACTGTGTATACAACATTCAGCTCCAGACAATCTCACAGGGACCTATTGAAGGGGCTCATGAATAAAATATCCAACATTCTGCAGAACAAGTTGTTATGTATTATTTATGATGTTTGGACATGATGGCAGCCAATAAAAATTGAGTTAAAAAGACAATGCCAGCCTTGTATTGGAATATAACATAATTATCCTTTTGATTTGATTCTTTAGATTTGCACCGTACCACTACTGCACAAACTAATGAAAACAAATCTTTATTCTGCAAATAATGGTGCAAGAGTAAGCCTGTAGAAATAAATACTTGACAAATAAACATGCTCATTGTTAAGGACAGTTATTCCTAATGCTTAAGGTAACCCTGGCCTTAGAGCTGTGTGTAGCAAAAGATACTGCTGCATCAAACAGTATACTGTCCGAGATGTCCAATCAGCAATGCAATGTGTGCAGTGTATAATGATATCATATACGCTATGTGTTAGAAGTCTATCTGAATGAGGATTTTGTCATTTACTGCACCTACAGAACCTATAGTTAAAAACAGTCTTCCTTCAAAATCACAGCATGTGTATGAGGTTAGCAGGTGTGTCATTAGAATTCAAATCAGATTTATTTCAGTTCTTTCATGTAGTAACAGAGTCCATGTGATGCCAGGTGTAAAAGATTACAAGCAGGGTCAAAAACAGCACAACCAATATATAAAAAAAAAGAATTCAGTACAAAAAAGCAGGAGGATTTGACAGCTATAATTGATATAATCTACCTTCTCTTCAAACAGTATTTCTTATAATACAGCGTACATCCTGAGCAGCCTTGGCTTACATCTCATTTGTAATGACAAATGCTTCCACTAAAAAGTATTTGTTCAATGTGTTCAATATTCAAAAAGTTTGCCATTGAATTTATTAAGTTTGTTTTAGCCAATTGAGTGCTTAATAGTTATGGATGATCCCTTGTATAATGCTCACACATAATAATGTGATTATGCAGTATACTGTGCACATGGGATATGACTCACAACAAATTGTCCCAGTATTTGATTATATGCTGGGAATTACAGTATTTCATTTCTTTCCTTTTCTAATATACTATTATTTGTGTTCTCCATCATTGTACTGTATATTGTTGTTATTACTTAGGTCATTATGTCTGGTGCTCACTAGAGGGGTTGAAATTAAAGTTGCACCCCCTAAGTGACATTTCTAAAATCACATCACTTCAGAAAATCAGATGCAGTCCCTATAGCTGAAAAGACACAACCACTTTACATAAAACACTCCTAATGGTAAATCAAACAAGCAAATTATTAAGTATTCAGAAAAAAAGTAGATTGTATAATAAAGCGTCCTTTTAATATGGTCATTAGTTTGGAGTGATAATTGCACTGTGTTAATGGATTGAGATTATATTCTCACACACACAAGCTATGGCCTTTATGTTTTTCATTCCGCAGAAGGGACAGTCAATACAAAACTGGAAAAAAACAGAATGTAAACGGCACAGTGGCCAAAATAAGCAGACACCAAAAACAAGTAGCGTTCTATTTTATATCCAGCAAGAGTAGCAATTGGTTTTATTCTTACTTTCCTTATCTCATGACTTTCTTTGTCTCTCGTTCTCTACTCTGAAAACCAATCTCATTCAGCCAAAGCTGCAGGATTCTATACACATGACTGTCTCCAGATTAGCAATAAATCAATCAGTCTGGAGACGGTCACATTCTACACGAGTACAGCATGGATGGGGAATTTTAACAAACAACAATAACAAAACATTGTGTTTTTAAAACACCAAACCATACATTTAAATAATAATAACACATCACAAATACAAAATAATACCTATATGCACAGGGGCGGGGTGTACTACATCACATACCACATGACAACATTTAAAGTCTATGTTATATACAGCATATATTCTTTTACAGTTTATCTGTAAGATTGCTATTATTGAAACTAACCAGATATATACAATTAACTCACGCAATTCATGTAAATCGTGCTACAATTAAATTGCAAAATCCACAATCCATTGTGGTGCTGTGCTTAATGCTGCAGCCAATATGGATTTTTGTCTACATTAGTATTGCTGGATATTCTACAGAAGTAGTATTACAGTAAGTAAAAAAAAAGCGATCTCCTGTTATATGCATTAATTAATTAAAAAGTGTGCTATACATCATATGACAATGTCCCTGACCCCTATTTTTAAGGTTAGGGTTAATGTGGGGTCAGGATGATATAGAGGGATAATAAACCGTTCTATTCAATCTCAACAGTGGCAAAGTTGTCACTGTTTCAATATTAAATAGGGATCAAAGTTCTTAAAGTGTAAGTTCTCTTCAAATACACTTAAGAGTTTCACAACACACTGTCAGAGATGTTGGTTTGTTCAAAGTCCCCTCACTTTAATAATTTAAACAGGGGTGATAGTTAGATTAACCAATGTTTAGATCAATTAAACAGGCATACATATAACTTTTATTTCACATCAGCTCATGTGGTGAGTCTCCATATGCAGAACACTTACCGATTTGACTATGTAACACAATTTTTGTTCCTGGGTAGTAAGTTTTATTTCCTAATTGCTAATGCCTCAAAAGTATAGAAAATAGCTATTATTCCCCACAAACTTTGCTTTTGTGACCAGGACAGTGATATTTCAAAATATCGCTATTTCCAATGGGAAAACGGGCAAATGTGTGTCTTTTCGTTCACATAAAGTCAGAAAAAAACAATCCAAATTAACATGTATTTATACTAAAGTAATACAAAAATAACTACAAAAGATTTAGAAGTGAGTAGTTTTTTAAGATTTATGATTATACTGTAAATACAGTATAATCGTAAATCTTGAAAAACTACTCACTTCTAAATCTTTTGTATGAATGTGTTTTAATATTTTGGTTTTGGAATCAAACACACATTTATTGTGAGTTTCTGTTCATTAAATTGTGATAACTGTATATCTTTACCATCAAAAATAAACCTTGTGACATTAAACCTCACTCATTTTCAAAATTAACAAAATGAAAGCACTCACCATTTTAAGTTTATAATTCAATTCATTATTATATATAATTAAACCAAAGATGGTGATTTAACAAGAGATTAATATAAGCCTTATTTTTATTGTGTAGCATTATAATGGAGTGAATAGGAAACACTGTAAGAGATGTTCCATTTTTTACAGTATGTCTGGAGGGTTGTAAGCTTAGACTCCACAAAGTGTTTGTAACACAAGGCACTTCAATGATAATAGTTTATAATCATTTAAAAAAGAAATTACAAAAGAATTGTATTAATTGTTGTATAAATGCAATACATCTGCTCAGTGATTTTGTGTAGTTACATCTGTTTTTGTTATTACCAAAAGGTTACCAGGCCTAGCTCTGTCCAAACATTCTTACACAACCCATCGGAACAGAAACAGAGGCAGGATGTGTCACAGCAAAGCCAGCCCCAACACATGCCAGCGACAAACCAACAACGAAACAGGAAAGCACTGCCCACAATCATGGGGCTGCTCGAAGTAGGGTTAACTTGCTTTGTCTGTCCTTTATGTCATCTGTAAAACACTCAAGGGGCTCGTTCTCAAAACTCCTGTATTTTCAGTTTTTACTGATTTACATTTTTAAAAACTGGGAAATGTCATTTTTATATAATATATACAAAAATGAATATTTGTCATTTAAAAATAGGCTTAGACTTTCATAATATATTATACTCAATATCTAATATACAGTTAAACAATTGGCTCGGTATCAAGTAATCTTAGACATTCCAATATTTAAGTAAAAACTATGTTCCAATATGTTATAAACACTGCTTAAAGAAAGTGTGCCCCACCAAATTGTTTTGTTTTTCCTCTGTACTACAAAATAGCAATGGCATAACATTAAATAAAGAGTGAAAGTAGATCTATATACAGTATTGAGATTTTGCTCAGTCTTCACTCGGATGTCAACTGCAACTCTTGTGTACATGTGCAACCTGAAGGTGTGGTGACAATTACACTAGACAGGGGGCCCAGCTTCAACACACACATTCCCCCTGTACGTATGCCTTGCGCTTTCGAACCACAAACAAACAGGTGTAATTTAGGGCAAGAAGTGACATGGCAGACAAAAACAGTACTTCACCTTCATTTCATAAATAGCGCTCACCTGACAGCATGTACAGTTCCAACCCTGTATTAATCTGCACCCAATGCACAGTGATTTAAGCAGAAAAAAACAAGCAGGCATTCATACCTCAGCCGAGACTTGTCGTGAAGCTGCAGTTAGGCATGCTGTATTTGCACTGAGACCAGGAAACATACAGCATCTCAGAACACAGAACACTTGAATGATAAATGGCCATGGACTAGAAGTAGGCTGCTTCGTGATATATATTCCAATTGTCTCCACTGCCTGGTTTTGATACTAGTGGAGAGGTCTGACAAGGGGACTGATGGTGCAGATGAAATTTCACTCGACACTAAACAAACTGACCAAGAGCAAACAGAGATCAAGTAGCACAGCACTGAGGGCAGTCTCCCAGACAACAGAAAGCACAGCCCCATCATTATGAAATAACACTAGCAGCGAAATGAAGGATAACCTGCAGGGCCAGAAAATGAAATTAAGCCCAAGGCCAAATTTGGGCTACATATAAAATATGAAATATGTGAGGAGACTGTAGCGCCTTCACCCCGGGGGTTACATGAGCAAGGTAACTTGGGCTCTATATTATTGTAGCAGGACACTACATTCCTGTTCTTTGATTGTCCTTTTGAAAGCTGTACTGACAATTGGAAAGAATGTATTTCATTCTTTCATGCAAAAGAAAAGACCAATGTGTTCACCATTAGTATAATATTCCGGTTAATAGTATGAACTTACAACTACGGCCAAAAGTTTTGCATCACTCTATAGAATTAATTAATTTTGCTTCAAAAAGTCGAAAGATACTTGAAGAATAATCTTACGTTAACATATTGAATTACATACCGCTTTGTAGTTTTCCATATACTTAACAAAAAACTGACCAATTAAAAAATGTGACATTTTGAATTCTAATATTAAACACTGTACTACTATTATGGCTTCAGGTTGACGTTGATAATTTTGTAGTTTCTTGGATTATATGATGCTAAATAAAAAGATCTAAATTATGTTTTTATTATGTCTCAGTCCTAAAATCCTAGGTAAAGCAAAACGTTTGACCACAGCAGTAGTTCTGTGTGGATAACATAAAGTTAAATGAATGTACCGCTCACCCCGGAGATAGAACACATGGTGTCAGCTTTAGACAGGTGGTTGCTAATTCAAGGTACTTCTGTCATTCACTTACGAGAAACCAAATCTGTTCCTGCTGAAAAGACAATATGATCTCTCAGTTCAAATGGCAGTTAAGTACGTTTGGTCGATTTTGTTTCTTATGGAATATGGGAACACATCTTTATACTGTATATTAATCACAAATAAATATTTGTTATGAAAAGGGCTAAACTTTAAGACTAACCTACTGTACAAAAACTCTTAACATGACCACTGATGTTGAACTGAGTTTGAGTTATTTACTGTACGGTATTAACTGTGCTTTTCTAAATCGGTTTATCTTCTATGACACTCTTGTGTGAAGATGATTTATATCGGTAACATTACTTCAGTAACACAAGCAAGCAAACAGAGGGAAGCAATTTTTTTTTTTTTATCTTCAGTTAACGCAGTCAAGTCTTTTTCTAATCTACTCATGCTGTTTGTATCTGCCAAAAAGATAATGCAAATCAGATTTTCTTAAACAGTGTTCAAAAGCTTTAAAAGGTTAAGTAGCAGTTTCAGTTAGATGTATTTAATTTTAGAACATACAATCTGAATAAGTGCATCTGTTGCACCTAATATCAAAACAGACACTTTCTAAACTAAAAACAATCTGTTTTGAATGCAATTATCAAATACCATGGCACTCTGTCCCATATATACTGTTAAGGACCCCCAATAATAGAAACATAAAACCGAACACCTTCAGAATTAAATAATAATTACAGTAATATATATATATATTTCTATATATATATATATATATATATATTTCACGTGCATAAACTGCTGTAATATAATATGTACAGCATGCAGAAAAAAAAAATAATTGGCACACCGGAATCTAAATAGGGCCTTGACTTTCTAACAGCACAGGACTGCGAAGGACAGGGACAGTACTGTACGACAGTAGGAGATGTATTTGTTTAAATAAAATATAGATATTCTGTAATTTCAAACATTGAACATGATATGAATTATCCTATCACCAAAGGGACGGAACACATACTGTATGGCTCACATATAATAAACTCGTATGAGGCTTTAGTGCATTTGCGTCTTACATATGTCCCTATATAAAGACAAGTCTTTTTTATCCATCCCCATATGAGCTAGCCATGCAGGCTAATGCAGGTTTCACTGTATTTGTTTTCCAGCTTGTTCAATGTCAGAAGTACAATACATAGCCCCAAGCTTATTACGCTGTGCTGGAAGTTCAAATCACCTTCCCTTTGGCCCTCTTTATATTCTAGCAGTGTTAATGTGGGATTTTTTAAACGACTGACAGATAGTGCATGTGACATGGGAAGGTTTGAAAACAATATTTTGAAAGCAGCCTCAATAAAGTGGTTGTGTGCAATTTTAAGATGTACGCTGGACCACAGCGAGTTTCTTAAACCAAATTAGAGTAACCTCGGTGACTACTCTACTAATTACTCTACTAATTAAGGAGTAATTATGGACTATGCAAGTGGATTGTGTGCCTGAAATGCTAATTGGTGCTGCTCTTTAAAGGCACATTCTTGGCACACACTAAAAATGAGGTTTATCACTAATATAGCTGAGAAAAGTACTGCACCTGTTGTCAAATAGTGCCTCTAGTGTCAGGTTGGCACAGCACTTTATCACCAAATTCTTGTGTGGGTGCTAAAATAACAGGCTCAGAATGATGGTACAGGGCTTCTACACACTTATTACAGGTCTCAAAATTGAGTGTCTGGCTCTTTAAATCACCAACAAAGGTTTTAAAAAAATTAATAAATAAAAATAATAATAACAAATGACCTAGCTCTTTTGGAGTATTAACTAACGCAATTCTTGTTTATAATATCCAGAACCTAACAGTAGAAGGCTAGTCCCTTTTGCCCCATGTAATTTTCTGTAGACCAGTGAAATGCACACGTCTCTTCCCTGGTGGTCTCTCTCGTGACTGGAGTACCTAGCTTGTATAAGAACAGCCTGTCAGCTTAACAATGTACACCGATAAGCAATTGTTTGTCAACTGGTGCTATTTTATCTCAGGACATTATTGTTCAGAGGAGCCAAGATAGCCGCCATCAGTCACTTTCCAAGGTCCTACTGGCCTATAGTTTCAGGAATGCATGTATACTCCATCACACTGTATTTATGGATTCTTTGATTATATGTTTTGCCAGCTCCCAAATGACCAGTACATCACTATCTGACTGAGCAGTGGCAGTGGCATGCGCCAATACATAGACTGTCTTGTGTCACAATATGGCTGACAGTTGCCATGGTATCTCGCAAATGCATGAACAGTACCAGAACTTGAACAATGCTGAGGTGACAGAAGAAAATCAGAAAATACTACTGGGATACCAGTATAACATATTATCCTGTGTATTACCCTGATGAAACCATAGCAAAACTGTACTATTTGGCAATGGCTTTGTAAGTATTGTATAGTGGTCCTGATATGGTTACACACTGGTAATGATATATGGAATATTAATGATGACCCTTTGTGTGACCTTGTTGCATTGCCATTGTTGTGCCACGGCACAGCAACTGAAGATTATTGGATAAGGGTTGAGTCAGAATAAACCATAACAAAGTTATCCATTCAAAAGGAATATAAACCCTATACAGAATAAATTAGTGAGGTCAAAGTGACAGATTCAATCAATATGAACATGGTAAATAAAACATCTGAAAGGTATACAGATTAAATTAGCATGATGTCAATATAATGTCAACCGGGTATGAATAATGTCTTACAATGTCTAAGCTAGTTGTTATTGAAAATAATGTTACATAAACACATCTTTGAACAGCAAAGTAATGTAATTTACTTTAAAATTGCTGATGTTGCAAATACACAGCAATCAATTATCTCTCAGGGATAGAATGATCACTGCGGTTGAATTAATAAATGCTTATCAAACGGCTTTTACAGGTGTCCAAAAATATAAAAGGCAGCATCTTGCACAGCCTGTCATAAGAAAGAATATGATGAATATACTGACATGACGCATCAACCACCCATAGATGAAAAATAAACCCAGAACAAACACTTTCTAAACAGCTGGCAGTAATCCGATGCTTAGGAACTACATGAAAGTTTGGGAGTTGCAGACGTTCCTTATGCAACACCCACTCATATAGCCACATAGAATAATAATAACAGTGCCAGTTCATTTTCTCAAACAAAGGTCTATTAACTGTCTGAATGAATTTAATCGTAGATGTATAGTCTTATTTATTGTTTCATTTCTATGATGATCTTTCCTTCTGACAGTGTGTGTCCTTGGGAATGCTAATGATGGGGCCTATATAGGAGATTTACTGTTAGGTACCTGGGTTTAAAAATGTCCAAACATTTAATGTCCACTGAGTTTTGGGTATGAAACCTAATTTAGCAAATTTCTATGATAATTTTGCTGGTTGACTTTTAGCAGAACAAAAACAACACATAAAACTCAATTTAAGTACATGAAAATTTCAGTACCACAGTAGTGAGTATAATTGAGCAAGGTCACAAAATTTACATTTAAAATATGTTCTTAGAAAAAGGAAGACGTTTCGATTAGTTTTTAATCTGGTATGCCAAATCTACTGTAGATAATGTGCGAGTGAACATGTATTTTCTAAATATTCTCTCATAGCAAACTCACTATGTCTGTGTGTGCTCAACTCAAGACAAATGAACAACAACATGATGGCTCTTTGACTGTACAGAGTAGCATACATAACTGTATTTATTCTAAAATGATATTTCAACTACCCAGTCTCATATGTTGACAGTTGCCAGGCAAAAAATCTGCATCTTCTAAAAATGACACCTACATAGCAGGATAAACCAGAAAGTTCACAGGATAATAAATTAAAGAGCCACAGATAAAACCGAGAGGCAGACAGAATTAACCAAGTGCTGTCTCGTGGACAGCTGCTGTTTTCTAGTCTGCAGTGGTTAGAGAGAGAGAGAGAGAGAGAGAGAGAGAGAGAAACTGTACTATCAAAAAGAACGTGACCTCTAGCAGCTTACTGTAAAACACACAAGTGTACCTACCCTTCAGACTGCCAGGGTATTCCAACAAAGAGTGATATTTAAAAAAAAAGAATCCACACAAAGAAGAAAGAAGCGGAATTTACATCAAAGGCTGCCTTTTCAGCTCCATAAAACCCAGTAGCTTCAGAGCCAGTCAAAAGGAGAAGTACAGCAGAGCTGAAATTAGCTGTCATAAAGTTTTCTCTTGACTGCTCAAACCATCTGTACACTTAAGGTCCCCCGGGGAAAGCAGCTACCTCCAGCAGAGCTCTTCAGCAGAGCCACATGTATTTGAACAATCCGAGCGTACAGCACTGTAGAGCTGGAGCAATAGTCCAAGAAGTTAGGTACTAGACAGAGTGTGTGAGAGTGTGTGTGTGTGTTTGTGTGAGCATGTTTGAGAATGGGCTGGAATAACTGCAGAGCCAGCCCTCTCAGACACTGCCTTAGGTTTCAGATTTCACAAGCAACTGGCAGTACTGATCTATACTGCCAACTTGCTCAGACAGGGACAGCCCCTCTCAACAGCATGGCAACTCACCACTATAGCCCTGGAGGAGAGAATGAATGGCAGTGTGCAGTGACCACTCTGGAAAATACACTCTTGATACACTGTTACGTACTTAACCCATACCAGCTTCATTGAGCTTCATTTCAAGGTTTGTGTGTGAAAAACATTTCACCATTGGCTTGTCATTTTTGGACTGGGACAAGGGACTGAAGAGGTATGTCAATTACTTAGTTGTAGTGGTAGTGAACTAAAATGTCACTATTATGTCAACAATATACACCTACCGCTTACACTTGGCAAATCTTTTTAGTAGTTTTTAAAAAAATAACCAGCTCAAAAAAAATTATAATAATTTTAGACTGATATGTATTTGTGGCAAGCTGTCCTGAGCAGTGACGTCAGACCCGGAAGAAACACACACAGCACTGCAAGTGAAATGTGAATGCGCTTGCCTGTGCGTTTTAATAAATAAAAAGACTTAACAAAACACAAACACTGGACAAACAAAATGGCATAATGGCCAAACGAACAGACACTAACAAACAGTGGACGAAACAAACAAGTATTTTGCTTGTCCTCCAGCATGCATAGCAATTGTTTATCTTTTGGCTGCTTCTAAACCAAATCGTGTACAACATTTCAATAATAATAATAATAATAATAATAATAATAATAATAATAATAATAATAATAGTGCAATACAACATTTGTGTAACAAAAAAACATTTCTTTTCAAACTAACCTTGGTCACTTGTGACATAACCAGCTCAAAAAAAATTCTAATAATTTTAGACTTCTATGTATTGTATATTCATTATTGCATTTTACCAAGGAAAAGTACATGTAGTGTACACCAGTTCAATAACAAAGCACTTTACTATACAAATTCAGGAGGAACATTGCTAATTAACTTTTAAAGTCAGCCTGAGGCTATAATGTAGCTGAGGAACACCAAGTCTAGGTTAATGCAATAGGTGGTAAGATAGGTGGTCTGAAATGGCAGACTGAAATGTTTCTGTGAGAATCTGAAAACAGCCATTTCTATTTAAAGAGCGCAAGTGTTGCAGTTTGATTGTTGTTGTTGTTGTTGTTGTTGTTGTTATGAGCTTTCTCTAGGCCAACTCAGAACATAGAGTTGGAACCCTAATGACTGGCGTGCTACATGTGCTGCTTCGCAGTATGTTAGTAACTTGGACTGCTTATCAGGATGGAATGTGCTTTTGTAAGTGCTACTGCTGTAAGGCTTTACAATACGTTGTTCACTTCAAGTTTTGAAAATTGTATAGCTGTTTCATTTATATGACAACAGTTTTTGCATTGGCTAATAATGGCCACTTGACCACCACAGAAAGTCAATGTGAATTAGTATTCATTTTAATACCTTTAAAAATGTAAAATGTCCTTTTATGATTAAATATTATAAACCAAAATACTGTATAACTACTGTAGCTGAGTGTCTGAACCTGACAGAGTAATCCAGCATTACTTAGTGTTGCCACAGCAACAACAGCTTCAAGTGACCACCTTGGTGTGAGCTAAGATTCAATTATTTGCTCCATTCCTTAAATTCCTTTCAGTTTTTTTTTTTTTTTTTCCTGGTAGGTTTTGAATGATAAAATACATTAAAAAAAAAAAAAAACACACTGTTCTAAAAGCATACTTAGACATACAGACGCTGTTTTTGTTTTTACTTTTCGACTTCTGTATCATTAGGAAATGCATGTATACAGCAAGCCTTGTAGAATTTCATGACACTTCACTTGACCACACAAAGATCTATACATTGCAAACTAGGGAATTTTCTAATTTAACTTACATTCACCAATTTTAGTCCATCAGTGTATATTATGCCCGTGCTTTTGATTCACAAGAAAAGAGAAGACTGGGATTTAAAGTACCTTTGTGCCTAAATAGAATGTGGTTTGAGAACACTGTGCTCCAAATTTAGCTGCAGAACTAACACCTCACAATGCTCCTGGTGCTAATAAACAAACCAAGAATAATGTTTTAAAGCATTGGAGCTCTCTGTTCAGCTGACAATAGGGATACAATAAATAATTGCTTATTTTATCCCTTTAATGCCCTGTCGGATGAAATTCATGGGAGACAGGAATGGAGTACCTAACAGCCATTATCTGTAAATACAAACTCCTGGGTCAACAATAGGATAGCATTAAAGTGTCTGGCTCATCACAGCTCTGACGGCTGTCACATATACCACCTTTGCCAAGGCAATGCAAACTAGATTGGGCCAGATGTGATGCAAACCTCTCATTTCTGGTTTAAGATGATCAATGAATCTGTGTGTGTGTGTGTGTGTGTGTGTGTGTGTGTGTGTGTGTGTGTGTGTGTTCGTGTGAGTGTGTGTAGTGAAAACAGGACTGGGTGGGTGGGTGTGGCGGGCAAGTGTGTGATGGAAATGTATATAAACAACCATGCAAAGGCACTGTGTGCGGTGATCAATGTTCACATAATATCACGTTCACACTTAATTTCCACAACCCATGCAGCATAATATTTATAGCAGCTATTTCTTGTATCTGTTCTTTCATTGTATTCTCATAATCAGAATATGTTCTCCCACAAAAATGCTATTCTTTGTTCCAAATTATTAATCAAAAGGAAACAAATAGTTTTGCTATTATATATATATATATATATATATATATATATATATATATATATATATATATATATATATATATAAATAGATAATGAAGCAATAAATAAACATTCATGTTTGTATTACTATTTTTTAATCATGTGATAAAATATGCGTTCATTCAATAAATAAATACATGATTTTCAGGGTAGAATGGCATTTTATAGAGGAATTACTTATGGTTTATACAGGTTGCACATTGGAATAAAGTATTCTATATTGTATTATCTGGATAGGGTAGTATACTAGTGGTGTATTGTATACAGTGGATGTAACCATAATGCTCATTATACAGAGGTTTCACATTTATTTCAAAAACTGCAATGGTAGCACAAGTTCTTGCAAATCAGGTGCAATAATCTTTGTGTGATCCTGTGACAAATAAATAAAAAATAATTTAATAACAATGAAAGGGGTGTAAGAAATCCATACATGCTGATTTATGAGCAGGATATACTGTATTTACAGTATAATCGTAAATCTCGAAAAACTACTCACTTCTAAATCTTTTGTAGTCATTTTTGTATTACTTTAGTATAAATACATGTTAATTTGGATTCATATGTTGTTTTTTTCTGACTTTATGTGAACGAAAAGACACACATTTGCCCGTTTTCCCATTGGAAATAGTGATATTTTGAAATATCACTGTCCTGGTCACAAAAGCAAAGTTTATGGGGAATAATAGCCATTTTCTATACTTTTGAGGCATAAGCAATTAGGAAATAACACTTACTACCCAGGAACAAAAAAAAAAAAAAAAAAAATTGTTACACAGTGTTATTACTCTTTTATGTCACTGTGACAGAGCCTAGGCCCGGATACTAAAATATGTGTTTCTGTGGCTGGAAACCATTTTGTCTCAACAGCAGGGGGACACCCTGGAGCCAAGATGGGCTCCCTTTGCACAGTCACATGATGTTAATTAAGGTGATTGGTTTGGTGTGATTTCTTTTTGGGGAGGTCGACTGTCTGGGTGATTAGTCGGAGAATGCTAGGCATGCAGTTCCTGGTTGGCTGATCAATCAGTCAATTAGTCACTTGGAGAAGACGACACACTATTTACAAAATAAAAAAAAGACATGTTTGTATGGCACAGACAAAGAGAGATTAGTTTAGGGAGAAAACTGGTAGCAGCAGGCTGTGCTCCCTGTCTATGCACCGAGATAGCGCTTCTTTGAGATCAACATCATGGTGCCTAGGGAAGGATACGAGTTGGTGAAACACACTGTGCAGGGGAGAAGAACTTTCCCGTGTGTGGCAGATTAGCTATTATTTAGGCCAGCAACCATGTGAATAGCAAGGGTTTCATGCTTGTACCTGCTCTGGAGATCAACAGCAGCCTGTGACTTCTCTGAAGAATTAAGCTCATAAGAAATCAGTTTGGCTACCCCATGGCTCAGCATACATATTAGACACTGTGCCTCTTAAAATCAATACAATCAAATTTGGGAATACTCCCCAGTCAGTTTTCAAAGCAGAGTCTGCCTCTTGTTCATTCTCTTCCTTTACAAACGTTTCCCACCATCACATCAAATAAGGCTCAGCTGGGACTCCAGTCAAGCTTGATTCCTAAATAACCACACACTGAACGCTTATGCCATCCTGCGCATGAAATGCACACATATTTAAGCTGGGATGTGCACCTAGCTATGTGGTCTGCACATGGCTTTAATGTCTCCATTTACCTTAGGAAAGTCATTGGTTATGAGAAGGAAAAACACAGGCCTTCTATGCACTACAGATCTCAACAATTTATAATGATCAAAGGTCAGCTATTCGCTGGCATTCTTTGTCTGTAAAAAGTGGAGACTTTTCCAACCCACAGCTGCTCCCAGCTCCTAACATTGTTGTGGCATTCAGTAACAGTGATCTGCCACATTCTATGGTGATCAGAAACATTTTATTCCAAAAAACAGCATGCTCAAATAGAAACTTCATGCGGGTTAACAATGATGCAGTCAGTTTCAGATAACATTGGTTTCCCATGAAAACTAAACAGTGCTTAAACGTAAAACTGTCATTGGTAAACTAAAGTGCAGAACTAGGCTTCTGTTTTCCAATCAGCTGTTCTTACATGTCACCCAGAAGGCTTTATAATGAAAAATATCCATCCAATGTCAACCCAGGACATGTGCTAAGTGTTCTCTATAACTAACAGCCAGGAACAAAAGTAATCTGTATGCATTGCTTTTCTTGAACAATACAAGACAAAGAGAGACAGCTGTGTAAAAAAATTCTTTGGGTCTATTCCATGTGCTATTTGCATGGTGAAGGCAGGGGTGCAGGGAGTCTTCAGATACTAAGGAACGGTACCTTCTAAAGCACAGTATACGGTATGGCCTTCTCAATACACATACTGTACACTCCGACTAAATGAGTCACTTCCTACATAGCTGACACCCTGTGATTAAGCACGTTGCCTCCTTTCACTTCCCCTGGTCATTAAAATGCAGGAATGGCAACTGAAGCAAGAAAATATACAACAGAGCTGCCATGTCATGAGCACTTATTTGCGGTTATTATTATACACAGAAGAATACACAGCTGAACGTGTTATATGTACATTCAAGATTAGTCTATCCCAATCCATAGATGTAAAAGCATTAACTACAAAGGCATGTCAAGAGGCGTATATTGAATATTAGAGGTTTCCAGAAAAGATAAAGCTATACAACGTCAAGCAGGGAAATGTTTGACACATCGAAGATTCTTAAAGCTTTTCCTGCTTGCATGTTTAAAGTTGTCTTTATTGTTTTTCTAATCCATTTCATCTATTTGCTATTAATAGGTTCTAATGGGGACATGACTCAAAATAAGCATGTGGCTTGAGATCATTATTGATTCTAGAGCACAAATGCTCATTGGCATGGAGCATGGCTTGATAAAAGGAATGTTATTGTTATTAGATTGGCTGGTAATTATTTAAACTTTATCCATAACTTCAAAACAGTATTCCAGAGGTGGCCAAACCGCGGCTCATGATGAAATGCTGGGTGACGCACGCTTTGCGGCTCAAATGAACTGAAGAAAGAATAAGAAACAAAAAAGAGAAGAGAGAAAAAGTAAAAATCAACACAAGTTTATTATTTTTGTTCTCTGTATTGATTAGTATTTCCATCACCTTGCGTGAAAGCCGGATGTGCAGCTGAAAGTCAGTTTTATCATTTTGAATTAAGTGCTTGCTCGTTTTGTGAAGACAATGGCATTGAGTAAACCCTCCACTAGTAATAAATAAAAGTATGAGGCTTTAAGCTAGAATGGGAGAAAGAGTTTGCTTTCCCTGAAAAAACACCATTATGAAACAACACATTTTCATCTAAAATGCCCTCCTGGATCAGACTTGAGGAGAAACCAGCTAGCCTCGTCAAAAGCACAACTCAGCAGTCAGCAGATGCTCCTATTGGCGTTCAGTAAAGAAGCTGATGTAACGACCCAAGCAAGTTTTGTATGGCACGGAATATCACTCGTGCCAAACGTCCTTATTCAGATGAATGAATCACTTTATAAAATCGGAGTGCTGGCGCTAGACTAGGGAATGCATGTTTCAATGTTATACTGCAGATCTCAAATTAATATTATATTTGCATATCTTATGTCTTGTCATGAGCAGGTACTGTAAATTGTTTCAAAGTAAATACAGTGCATTTGTCATCTCAAAAGTATTTAATACACGCAAAAGTCATACAAAAAAACGCTTTTAATTTTTTTGAAAAATGAGCTTTCAGATCTTCAAGTGTAGAGCTTGTCAAAAAGAATGGAGAAATCAGGGCACTGTATTTTGCTTCATAATAACTGCATATATTTTATTTTAAGCGCATAATACATACACTGTAAACAGTAATAATTGAAAAACCCCACAGTGTTGCATATACATTTAATACACTGTAGATCAACAGTACAATACAAATTACACACAAACTGGGCATGCTCTGCAATGTTCTCACTTGTTCTTGTGTATTTTGCTGCCATCAGGAGATAACTACTGTATGGCAAGGTAAATGCAAGATCCCATGAGAATGTTTGGGAGGATACAAAAAATGTTTAAAACGTTTTACAGTGTGTGTCTTGCGGCTCTCAGCCATATGGAAATGCTGCTATGTGGCTCGTAGGGTCAGGAAGTTTGGCCACCCCTGCAGTAGTCAAACGTTTTGGCTAGTGTCTTCATCAGTCTACATAACAGTACAGGACACTGGTGAAGGCACTAGACGAAACATTTCTTACAAGTTTTAACCAATAATTCATACTGACAAGTAAAAGGAAATTTGACCAAGAACCAAGGAAACAAATGAGAAATAACCCTATTTAATTAATAACTTTTCCCTGTTTGTGATTACTAAGAACATTTTTGTTCTCTCTCCTTTTCATTTGCACAAGCCGTCAATAGGTCAAGAGCAATAGAACCACAACTTGCCCTGTCATTCTTTTAAAGACTTGAGAAATGTTAACAATGCTAATGGCTCCACCAGCTCCCACTTAGGCTTCCCCTATGAATGCCACCGGGAGTCAGTGCTGACTCCTGCTGAAAAGTTATCCTCTAGCCAAGAACTATCCCTGTGCCATTTCTATAACGGCCTCTTGTTCCCTGTAAAGTCTTACAAGGCTGTCTATTCTGAAACCCAATGCTCCTCTAGGTAGATTACCTTTCAACAGTCTGCCATTAGTTACAGATACATCACCCTGGTGAAAGATACAGGGAAGTTACGAAAATAAAAATCCAAAGTGGGTTACTAAAAGCGTAATTCCAATTATTAACAAGGCTCTTGACCGCAGTAGAGACCCTTTTCATAGCCTAAGTTATTAAAAATAAATGTCAGATTTTCTTCAGCTACAAAGACACCTTGATGAGTGGATGGGCCTTATAGTGGATAACAAATGTCTATAGTGTAAACCTTTGTAAACCACGTTTCTAATAAGGACAGGTATCTTACATCGAAAAGGTTTTTTTTTATTTTTTTTTTAAATGAGAAAGGTTACTGAAAGACGGGGGTTGTTTATAATGATAATGAGAGGATAGTACTATCCACAGTAAACCTTGTTTTAGACCCTGGTTCTTTTACACCAATATCTTGTCACTTTATTTTTGTATTTTTTTAAAATATTTTTTAATATTTTTCCATAGACTACGTGTTATATCACAAAAAGGCTGTCTCCACAGTGAGGGTTTTACACATTTACAGTCAGCTTGCAAGTAGTACCATTGGCACTGAACATATTTTTGACTGGAGGTTGATTTCTTAAAATATATTTTAAAATAGCACCATTAAATTATACAGTGCTTTGTCTCAAACTATAATCACAATAAAAAACACTGCTTGGATCCCAAACCCTTATTTTATATTCCCTAAAAAAAAAAAAAAAATAAAAAAAAAAATAAAAAAATAAACTGGGACCATCAATTCAGGGCTTCATGATGACAATGTTTATAACTGTCACTCTTGTTTTGCAGAGGAGGAAGTGATGTAATCCGTTTCAAATAGGCTTAATAAGCTTTTTCTTTCTCAGACACTCCAGTAGCCAATGACTGATGAAGAATCTGCCAGACATTCACAACTAAGCTGCTAATATCTCTCACTGGAAATTAAAAAACATGTCCATAGCATACAATGACTTACAGCAGCATTTCTCAAACTGAACACATCCTAGGGGGAAATGGACTGTATCCTTTTGGGGGGGGGGGTTAATTAAACTTTTTTTTGTTTGTTTTAATTACAACACACATCTTAACCTACTAGAATACTGGCCACATTAAGTTTCATTTAGTTTGAACTTGAGCAACGATTCCACCTCTAGTCCTGTGTGGGTATACAAATTGTACTGGTATGCAACATTATTTAAGATACTGCATCTGTTATGACCAGCTTCATTATAGTACAAATAGAAAATCCTTATGACATGTGAAGGCAACATTTATACAAAAAACATAAGTAAATAAAAAAAAAACATGAGTAACATATTTCTCTTTTGCACAATTATTTCTGTAAAGGAATTTTTTAGTGTTTCTTAGAAATTCTAATTCTTCCTTATGGTTCATATGTTTTCAACACTGGAAGATTAAAAACATAAGACAACAGGGGCCTTTGATTATCCATGATTCTAAAACCTACAGAACCTTATTTTGATTCAGCCCATGATCACTGTCCAGATCATTGCCAATATAAAGTCTACATTAACGGCAATACGTTTAGTAATGACAAAATGAAGGTCAAGTCATTAGTAAAACCATTAGCAGCCATTGAGCAGGTGGCAGCCACATTCAAACGCCAGTGGGAAATGAACTAAGCAATTAGTGCAAGTCTAAAAAGGAAATATTAACATCAAATTAGGTAAAAAGAAAACAATAAGCTATTTAAGGAAACATGCACTTACACTACATGAAAACAAAAAACGATTTGCCAAGTAAGCAGGCATAGTACAGTAATACTATAGAGGCGGAAGACAGCACTGATACAGTATGTCTTATAAATACCATTATTTAATGAAGCAGTTGTTAATTACAATAGCTATCCATATTATCACTACTCTTTCGTGATATCAGCTGTGTGTTAGCAATTATTTTTCTAGCTTCCAAACTATACACCTGTCCTGTAGAGAAGAATTGACATTTCTAGGCAATACATTTCTCAGAAGGTACAGTACAGATAGTGAATAATAATCCCCAAAGCTGCGCAGTGCTTCTATCAAAATACATAATGACAAAGAGCTATTGCAAGTCTTATCTTTCAAATATGAATACATATCACAGTAAATCTGCATGGTAAATTTGAATACATATCACAGTAAATCTGCATGGCGAATTTGAAATTTTCCCATGCGTTTCCCATGGTTATACTTTGTGTTTAGAGTGGTTTGCCATCGTTTTTCTAATATACTTTAGCACACCTCTGTGGCCTTTACAATGCTTACTGTACATGAGCTTTATTCATGTTTTCTTGATAACACATTAAGTGTCTCTGATTACTGTGTATTTACATAGTAGCTACTTAGTAAATATATGTGTACTTACACAATTACAAAGTTATTATGCATAGTTACAATGTACAAATCTTTTTGCACGATATAACCCTAACCCCCCCTAAGCCTTTACTGATGCAATTGTGTACTTACATATAACATGCGAAAAAGATGTACACATTAAGTAACTACTATGTCAATACACAATAAACTTTTAGAAGGCATTATTCATATAGTTATATTTGCATATCCTGACTTTATGTAACTATAACATGGACCAAAAGACTAACAGCACAATACAAAGGGGGTAGTCATGTTAATAAATGTTAAGATGTAAGAACAGAGATTGAAAGCATTACAGCAGTTAGTATGTTTTCTCTTAAAAGAAGGGCTCTATGGCAACATAAAAAAAGAAAACACATAATTAACCAACACATGTAAAAAGTATGTATTATGAATGCACTTCAAACTGAAGTAAAAGGTTTTGCCCGCTTATGAATTAGATCTTATGCAATGCATCTCAGGTATGTTTGAATCTCCTCCCATACTGCGTATGTATACATTGTGTCTGCTCTCTTTACCTTGAAGTTGCACAATCTGAAGATAACCAGGTTTCTCAGGATTCAGACTCATGCACAGGTATTTGGAATGTACACAAATTCCATTTCCACAGGGCATGCTTTTAACACAAGACAGACAGTATTCAATGGAATGTCAATCATACTTTTAATGTATATACAGTAACTGTCAAAATGAGTAACTCAAAATTGACCACATATTTTCTTCTGGAGAAGAAGCACATGTCCTGTGGGTGAGAACCCCTTTGAGAAGTTCCATAAGAACAATTTCCAAGGCTGGGGAATTATAACGAAAGTGATACACACCGCTGCATTACTTTATATCATTATCGTTTACTGTTTGTTTTGTCATCAGGCTTTGGAAAATATAATCATTAAACACCCTTGGCACCTGGATAGCGTTGCCTGTCTGTTTCTTCTGCACTGCAGCGTTGTCTGTCTGTTTCTTCTGCACTGCAGCATTGCCTGCACCTGCACACACTTACTCACGTTGCCACAAGCAAGCTTGTTTATTTAACTTCAAAGTAAAGAAAATAAATAGAATTTTATTGTTTTGTTTGAAATCCCAGAAAACAAACAACCAGTTAGCTACCATTATTTAATATTAATGCATGGAATAAAGTAGGGATAATACCTTATTATATTTCTAGTTCCCTAACACATGGAAAATTACAGGAAAATTGTGAGCTCTGATGGACTGAATAGCTTATTCCTATCATAAAATCTCTTTGTAATATTTTTATTTTTATTTATTTATTTATTATTATTATTATTATTATTATTATTATTATTATTATTATTATTATTATTATTATTATTTATTTAGTTTGGTAACAAAAAAAAACTAGGAAAACAGTGTTGGAGGTATATCAGAATTTGATCAAATTTTGCTAGGAGTAACACTGTCAAAGCAAACTCGTTTTAGAACATGTATTGTATTGCATCTCCAGTAAATGCTAATTTGGTTTACATTACTAGTTTCTGTATTATATTCATGCATTCTAGTCACACGTAATGACATCTCATTTATCCACAGATTGCACACATCTGTGGACCTATGCCCCCATCCCCCCCCCCAGCGCACGGATAAACAGAGTTCCACTTTATACCGACACTAAACCACCAAATTGAGAAAAATAGCAGTGAAAGAGAAAGTCTGAAAAGGCATTCAACTAAACTTCTAATAATTAAAGACAGAGAAGAAAACCAAGTAAAGCTTTGATTTACCAATTTCTTCTAACAGGGCTGCATATATAAATTAGAGTCCTACTCAGCTTTGCTTAACTCCCATATAAATAAAAAATAGCTGAATGCTTAGAGAGAGTAAAAAGTGAGCAACTGGGTAATTGTCTTACCTGTCATGTGCTCAGGGCCTTAAAATAAATAACCCATCGCATGCCAGTCTGGAATTTGGCAAGAGTTACTATAATCTCTTCACTCACATCTGTGCGTCAGCCTGTTCTTTTTGCTGGTCTCTTCCACAGTCTCAGGTATAGTGATGCAACATGCTTTCATGTTTTTTGTTATAACAGTAGTCCCTAAGCGCTGTGTTTATGGATTAGTGGTGTGTGACTGTGTCGATTGAAACGGAATGTCCCTTAAATGCTCTACTTTGCTTATGAATACAGACATCAAATGCTAATATTCTTTATGTTGGCCACGCAGTTGAGTTTGTCTGTTTCAGACTGTGTGCTTTTGCACAGCCACTGGTACTTAATTATTACCTTGTCAGCCATTTCAGACTAAAATGAAGTTAATATTTCAGTCTTGTCAATAGCACATTTTTCAAATCACTTTTTCTTCTTATGCACTGCAGTAGATGTTTGTGAAAAATCTCATAGTACTATCTTTAACATGAAAGAATACGATCACCAAGATAAAGAATTTGAATTGTGAAAGTTATGTTTTTTGAAGCCTTACTGTAGGTGTTTTTACCCTTGCTACAGTCCTTAGGAAACCCTGGAAGTTTATGGAAAACTTTGCAAAGCCATATTAGATTTGTATCTGAGCTACTGTCTGTAGATGTCTATCATGCACATATTTCTGTACAAATCATTCAGATAGCTAGAAGAAAAAGCAGAACGTGAATATGTCTAGGCAAGCCAAAAGAAACACATCTATCAAATTCAAGATGCCTGTGACCTCAATGATAAAAAAACACTTGTTTTTAATTCACACTACAAGAAAAAATGTTTCCTCACTTTAAAAAGGTACCTGTTCATTATGAGTTTAGTGTGAATAAAGAGAGGATTCAACTGAAAAATAAATCCCTGTTTAATTCCCTGTTTAATCAAACTGTGTTTTAAAATAAAAACGTATCAGATGTTCTTGTTGAGCTTGATAATTCAGTGGCATGTTCAGGGCATGCCCTCCTAAGTCTAGAGGTTAGACAGACTTGGGAAATAATGTAAGTCATAAAGAGGCACTGTTTATTTTGATATACGTCTAAATGCCTAGATTTCATACATATGCCTATAAGCATTTAACAAGGTTACAACTATTGACAGTCTTACTTCCAATTTCCAACTGGAAACTCTAACAAGAAATACCAACAAAAACTACTTCACAATAAACCAAGAAATAAGATGACAGATAACATGTTAAACTACCGTGTAACATGTTTCAGCAAATTATTAATACAGTAGGATGAGGTGGACAAAATTAAACACTGCGGGTGCATTGAATTACTATTAGTAAACATGTTTCAGTTAGCAACAGCTAACAGAAATAATTATGAAAATATGCTGTAAACTGTGTAAGCCTATGTCATCGGCATACCAATTTTGTGGAATGGTTTTATGTTAATTGTAATAGTACAGAGTAGTTTAAGTGTTGAAATTCCCTTCTGTTATACTTAGGCTTGCTAATACAAATTTACAAAATTTTTCAATTCAAGCAGAGCATGGCTGAAAACCTTGACTTTTTATGCCATTGAGAAACGTCTCATTTAGAAAAACCCCTTTATCATATTCGATATGCAACAAAACATTAGATAGCTGAACAGAACTAACTTGCACTCATTATTTGAGCTCCGCCCCTCTCCTGCTGAAGCACAGCTGGACTCCCTGGAGGCAAGGCAGACAGGCTCGTTTCGTCCTGCACAGGGAGTCCACAGAGTCTTTGATCAAGGTATTGTGTACAATACTCATTAAGCGTTTTCCTCTTGCGCCCCATTTTCAAATCAAACAAGTAACTGTCATCGTATATACCTATAAAAGCAAAAGCTTACCTACACCTTAACCCGCTAATTGCAAATTAGGCGCTTTGAATGACAGGCGCTGCAAAATCTTTATATTCCGAGTATCTTTTATTACACCACTTCCACATATTTATTAAGTATAAAAAGTATGTTGCAAACTCACAGATCTGTTCATTACTGCAGATCTGTTCATTACTGGTCCTAGGTGATCTGACTCATGGCTTTTAAAGGCTGTTAATCACAGCAGGTTAGTCAGTATCCAGGTGTTACAACAACACTTGTATGTTGGGATGATAGCCCTATCTAGAATGTTGTCATCTCACAAGTTGTCATTCATCGGTAGTAATTCATGTCTACTACAAAACAGATTGCACATTTCAGCACATTTATAATCACAGTGTCAGGCAAGGAAGGGGGTTAAATCACATTGATTCCTGTACTGCCAGTTACTGCCTGAGTTAACCACTACCTAGTGTTTGTTACATGGATGCAAAGAGAAGCAATTAATTTTACAGACTAATGGTGTTATCGAATTATAAGTCAATACTGCATCTTAATGTCAGAGAAAATTAATGATATTTAAAAAATGTGTGCAGTATATAAAAGATTTGAATACATTCATATTTCTACAGTTGCAACCAATGTCCATGTCACTGCAAAAGTAAAAACAAAAAAAAAACATGAAACTTGAGAAGTTGATATCCAATTTATATTCTATTGCTGTCATTTGCCACCCTTCTTACTTATCCTGTAACAAAACTGACAGCCCCTCACCTATCACTGTAGCAAATACAGTCTTTCCACCATCTGTTAAAGTAATGTTTTCTTATAACATGTGGAACAAACTCAAGGAACTAATTGATATCAGAAACAAACAATGCTGAAAGTATACTAAATCAACAAACATAAAAAATGCATCTATTATTTAAAGTTCTGTTTCCTTTCATCTACTGCTCCCTACCACGACTAACTTTAATGTCCTGTAATCTTCTCCTCTTGTTCCTGTCCTCTGGCTTCTCCCTGTCATCGCAAATCTAACTTCTCTAACCTCATCTCTCTGCCTCTCCCCCTTTCCTCAGCTCACCCCCCCCCCCCCCCCTCCTCCCTCCACACTCTCCCTGGTGCCCTCTGGAATTGTTGCTCGACTTCCAACAAAGCTGACTTCATCTCTGCCTTTGCCTCTCACATCTCTCCTGACTTCCTAGCTCTCACCGAAATCTAGATCTCCCCTGAATACATTATCATTCCAGCTGCCCTTTCCTCTCTCTATGTCCTCTCCCACTCTCCTCGCCCCTCTGGCCGGGGTGGGGGAACAGGACTTCTGCTCTATCCCTCGCTGCTCTATTTGTCCCCCCTTGTCTCTCCTTTCTCTCTGTTAGCACCTTTGAGTTTTCCGCTGTTGAAATCACCTGTCCTTGTTGCCTCCTCCTCATTGTTCTTTATCGCCCTCTTGAACCCCTTACTCACTTTCTTGATGATGTTGACTTCCTCCTCTTCTCCGCTACATCTGTTGTTCTACTAAGTGACTTCAACATCCACCTCTCCAACACTAACCACTCTGATGGATTTCGTACCCTTCTTCGCCTTCTGTCTCTCCTCATCCCCCCCACTCACACAGCGGGCCTTCAACTGGATCTCGTCTTCACCAGGAACTGCGTGCCCCCTGCCTTCTCAGTCACTCTTCTTAACATCTGTGACCACTACTTTATCTCCTTCTCTGTCACTCCCATCCCTTCCTGCTCTGCCTACCCTCTGTCACCTTCCGTCAAAACCTCAGTTCCCTCTCTCATCTGTTTTTTCCTCTGCTGCTCTCTCACACCTCCTCTTCTCCCAACTCTCTGCTGACTCGGCTACTTCCAACCTTTTCTTGTCCCTCACCTCGTGTCTCGACTACCTTTGTCCTCTCACTACTTGACATGTCCATCTCTGTCCGCCCCATCCCTGGCTCTCCTCCATGCTCCACTCAGCTCATACCGAACTGTGCTCTGCTGAAAAGAAATGTAAAAAAAAAAAAAAAATCTCCCTGCTGCCTTCGATCTCTATCGCTCACTCCTCACTCCCTTCTCTTCTACATTCACCTTTGCCAAACAATCCTCCTTCCACTCTATCATTTAGTCTTCCACTAACAATCCTCAAACTTTTCTCTACCTTCTCCTCCCTCCTAAGCCCTCCCCCTCTTTAACCTTCCTCTACCTCGACTGATGACTTTGCCTCCTTCTCCTCCAAAATTGCAGATATTCACAAACTCTTCACCACCTTGACTCCTTCCCCATCCACCCTGTCGTCTGCTCACCCACCCTCCCAACCCATACTTTCTACCCTCTTCCTTCTCACCCCTCTAGGACCCTGATCTTTGTTCCCCGCTCCAGAGCCATATACCTACCACGTGTGCTCTGGACCTCCCCCCACGCACCTATTCCAGGCTGCAGCCCCTGCTCTACTCCCTTTCATCTCCTCTCCTCTCAACAGCTCTTTGCACTCTGGTTATTTCCCCAAAAAAACCCTCCCTTGATCCCTCATCCCTCCAAAACTACCATCCAGTCTCCCTTCTCCAGTTCCTCTCTAAAATCCTTGAGTGAGCGGTACATCGCTAACTCTATGCTTTCCTGTCAACCCATTGACAGGAAAAGGCTACGTCTAATCTGGTTTTCGCCAAGCACACTCCGCTGAAACTACTGTTCTCTCTATCACTAACTCTCTACTTCTCTGCCCTAATTCTGTCCTAATTCTTCTCAACATCTTTATAGCCTTTGACTCTTGTCCTCCTTCTTGAGACCTGGGACTCTCAGGCACTGCTCTTGCCTGGTTCACCTCCTACCTTGCTGATCGCACCTACCAGGTGTCCTGGCATGGCTCACACGCTGCCTCTTGTTCTCTTTTGACAGGTGTCCCATAAGGTTCAGTCCTAGGACCCTCCTGTTTTCTCTCTACACCTACTCCTCGGATCCCCTCATCTCCTCCTGGATGCACTCACACAGCTCAAACTCTACTTCTCCAAGTCAAACCTCCTTTTTTTTTCTTCCCCCCCCCCCCCCACCGCTGATCTCTCTATTCCTCTTGAATCCACCACCCTCTCTTCTTTCTCATCCACCAAGAACCTTGGAGTCACCCTCAACCCCTCCCTCTCTTACTCTCAGTACATCTCTACTCTGGCATGCTCCTGCTGCTTCTTTCTCAGCAACATACGCAAAATTCGCCCCTTCCTCACCGACTACTCCACTCAGCTCCTTGTTCAGGCCCTGGTACTGTACCGCCTTGACTACTGCCTCTGCAATCCGTCTGCTCCAGCTCCTCCAAAACTCTGCTGCTCGCCTTGTCTTTTCCCTTCCTCATTTCTCCTACGCTACACTGCTGCGAAAAAAGGCACTTTACAGAGCATTAAAAAAGGACCAAAAAGAAAGTATGCAGAAAGAGTACACAGAACTGCAAACGCAAGTCAAAAAGGAAGTTAGAAAGGCCAAAAGAGAAATAGAAATGAACATTGCTAAGGGAGCTAAAACCAATTCCAAAATGTTTTTCCAATATTACAACAGCAAGCGAACATTCAAAGAGGAGATTAAATGTTTAAGAGATACAAATGGCAAAATCGTAGATGAAGAAAAAAAAAATAGCAAATATATTAAATGATTACTTTTCACAAGTTTATACAAAGGAAAATACTGACAACATGCCCCACATGTCATCCAGTTCATATCCAGTTTTAAATAACTTTAGCATAACTGAGGCAGAAGTGTTAAAGGGACTAGGAGCTCTTAAAATAAACAAATCCCCTGGGCCGGATGAGATCCTCCCAGTAGTACTCAAAGAAATGAAAGAAGTAATTTACAAACCGCTAACCAAGATCATGCAGCAGTCTCTTGACACAGGGGTGGTACCGACAGACTGGAAAATTGCAAATGTAATACCGATCCACAAAAAGGGAAACAAAACTGAACCAGGTAACTACAGACCAGTAAGCCTGACTTCTATTATATGCAAACTTATGGAAACTATAATAAGATCCAAAATGGAAACTTACCTATATGGTAACAGGGTCCTGGAAGACAGTCAACATGGTTTTAGGAAAGGGAGATCATGTCTAACTAACTTGCTTGATTTTTTTGAGGATGCAACATCGATAATGGATAATTGCAAAGCATATGACATGGTTTATTTAGATTTCCAGAAAGCTTTTGACAAAGTCCCGCACAAAAGATTAATTCTCAAACTGAACGCAGTTGGGATTCAAGGAAACACATGTACATGGATTAGGGAGTGGTTAACATGTAGAAAACAGAAAGTACTGATTAGAGGAAAAACCTCAGAATGGAGTGTGGTAACCAGCGGTGTACCACAGGGATCAGTATTAGGTCCTCTGCTATTCCTAATCTACATTAATGATTTAGATTCTGGTATAGTAAGCAAACTTGTTAAATTTGCAGACGACACAAAAATAGGAGGAGTGGCAAACACTGTTGCAGCAGCAAAGGTCATTCAAAATGATCTAGACAAGATTGGGCAGACACATGGCAAATGACATTTAATAGAGAAAAGTGTAAGGTACTGCACGCAGGAAATAAAAATGTACATTATAAATATCATATGGGAGATACTGAAATTGGAGAAGGCATCTATGAAAAAGACGTAGGAGTTTTTGTTGACTCAGAAATGTCTTCATCTAGACAATGTGGGGAAGCTATAAAAAAGGCTAACAAGATGCTCGGATACATTGTGAAAAGTGTTGAATTTAAATCAAGGGAAGTAATGTTAAAACTGTACAATGCACTAGTAAGACCTCATCTTGAATATTGTGTGCAGTTCTGGTCACCTCACTATAAAAAAGATATTGCTGCTCTAGAAAGAGTGCAAAGAAGAGCGATCAGAATTATTCCGGGCTTAAAAGGCATGTCATATGCAGACAGGCTAAAAGAATTGAATCTGTTCAGTCTTGAACAAAGAAGACTACGTGGCGACCTAATTCAAGCATTCAAAATTCTAAAAGGTATTGACAGTGTCGACCCAAGGGACTTTTTCAGCCTGAAAAAAGAAACCAGGATCAGGGGTCACAAATGGAGTTTAGACAAAGGGGCATTCAGAACAGAAAATAGGAGGCACTTTTTTACACAGAGAATTGTGAGGGTCTGGAATCAACTCCCCAGTAATGTTGTTGAAGCTGACACCCTGGGATCCTTCAAGAAGCTGCTTGATGAGATTTTGGGATCAATAAGCTACTAACAACCAAACGAGCAAGATGGGCCGAATGGCCTCCTCTCGTTTGTAAACTTTCTTATGTTCTTATGTTCTTATGCTCTCTGCACTGGCTCCCTATCACAGTTCACATCCAATTCAAATCTCTTGCTCTTAATTATAAGTACTTCTCATATCTTGCATTTGACTTTACTCTTATAGGTATCCATAGTCATATTTTTTTGTAATTGCTCTTATTTGAAATCATTCCCATCCATTCATCATACTTACTACGTGCTCATACTGGACTTCACTCGTATAAGCAAATATTTTAGTCGAACACGCTCTTACATGTAATTATTTACTGTTATCTCTATTTTTTGCTATTATTTGAATTTGACCTTTTGCTACTGATTTTATTGTACTTTACAACTGCTCTTATCTATAATGTGATAGTCTGTAATGGGAAATTCTGCCGGTACTCACTGGTACTCCATATTGGGACTTATTCCTATGCCGGTACTGGGACTTATTTAATCTGCTTTTCATCCAACACAGATGCATTCCATCCACTCACACAGTCCACTAGCGCAACGTTTCTCAAATGCGCTTTCATTCAACACAGTTAGTGCTGCTTGCATTCTGTTTACTCATACTGCTCCTGTTAGCTGCTACTGTCCACCATCAATGTCAGTACAATCACTGCGTGTTGATTGGCCAAGCTTTCATTCTGATCAGATTTCATTTTGGCATGAGTCACAAATCTCCACCCATTTCGCTTTGAGTCAGTGCTCATCGTTGATTAATGGGAGAAGACTTTAGCAGTGCAACGTGAAAACAGCCGTGTGGAGTAATTATCATTATTATGAAATAATAAAAAATTTTCTTTAGTGTGGCAGAGAAACTATCTGAAATACTCAAAACGAACAATGCTGCACATGAATTTGAAGGCAAAAATCCACATCAGTGTTCATCATAAATTATATAGTTGATGAATATTAGAAATAATTATCATAACGCGTTTTGCCTTGCGCCAATTTACCACATTGCCAGATTTTGCGCAAAATTTTCTAAAATGGCAATTTAAGTGTGGGACAGTAGGGATTATTAATAACATAAAAAAAACACAAGATCAAAGTGCAGCTTCAGATTTGGTAAACAAGCTAGAATCGAGATACAGGTGAAGGTGCGCTTCACTCTTTTCAAACACTGGCCCAACTTGCAAGGTACATGTTAACCATAGTGATCAGCATTTTGTTTTGTTGTGATCCTAGTATTTTCTGTTATGAGGACTGTAATAAACGAAAACCAAAATGGTGAGGTGTTTTTCTTTGTACAATGCCCCCTTTCCTAAAACATTTTGAAGAGTTTATTTAAGTTAAATGTGAGTTATCACTTGCGTGCACATCTAAAAAAAAAAAAAAAAGCAGAAATAAACCACAGTAAATGATATTACTTTTTGAAAATGTATCTTTTGCCACTTTGTTTCTTGTCCAGAAACCACAATAACAGGGATAAAATAAAATTTAAAAAAAGTCTACTTTTATACTGTTTCTGCCTGAAAACTTTTTTTTTTTTCTGGAATAGACCATGGTAATTAATCTACACAGAAACACAACAGAGAAGCATACAGAACATGTTATTGTAAGATAAGTAATAAATACAAAATAAATACAAAAAACAGGGATATATGTTCTAATCCAAGGCTTTTATCGTAGCATGGCCAGGTCCTGTTGTAGGTGAGTACCCAGGGTCTGGAAAGTATGGGGATGATTTCAGAGAAAAAGAAGAAGAAGACGACGACTTTATTTATACAGCACCTTTCATACCGCAGGGTTCAAGGCACTTCACACAAGTTCACAATTACAAAGACAGATATTATAACACTAAGACAAAAAAAAAAAAACTCATAAAAATAAAACACATAAAAAATAATTAAACTGAACAGTTAAAATAGCTATGTCAAAATAAAATCAGAAGGCTAAATAATAAAGATGAGTCTTAAGCCTTGATTTAAAAGTAGCCACAGTGGATGAACTTCTGATATGCTTGGGCAGAGAGTTCCACAGCTGTGGAGTCGGAATACAAAAAGCAACCTCTCCTTTCTTCCCTACCCTTGCAGTGCATAGCAGGCCAATATCAGTTGACCTCAAAGCACGCAGAGGCCAATAGGGAGACAATAACTCTGACAAGTAATCTGGTGCCAGTCCATTTAGTGATTTAATTTTAAAATCAAATCTATTATGGGGATTAAAATGGCCAAGTACATCATTAGTAGTAGTAGCGCCTGTTACATAATAAATAGGTATTATTTTTGTATTATTTTTTCATAGCACAGTTGTTTTTTTCATACAATTTTTTATAACATCATCCGTTTTTAGGAGATCTTGGAACAAAACTCTACAGCAGTTACTGCATAGTGTAATATTTCTAAATGCTTGTCATTTAAGGTTTAACTTAGTGTTTTATTACCATACATGACTGAGTGATACAAGCACAGGGTACAAGGCTTTCAGTATTTTCAGCATGCTTGTTTATGGTGAATTGATTATAATTGATCAGTTATTTTGTAAGGCTTACTTTGTATTCATACATGTATCGTGTACCGATATGTTTACATTTAAAAAGTATTTATTCATTGCCACTTAAATTGTCTCCATTTTTTAAATATGTTTACACCCAGCTGTGCTGTGCGTACCTGCACTTTTTTGTGGAGAATTCCTCCCCTGGTAACAATTGTAAGTCGCCCTGGATAAGGGCGTCTGCTAAGAAATAAATCATTATTATATTTAAGAAAAGAATTGTGAAGGTTTTTTTCTTGCAACTTGTAACTTTTTGTTATGCTCACATGCCTTGTTAATACTTTTTTGAAGCCATCATAAAGGCAAAGAAAACATTTCTGAGAGGAATAAAACAATTGAAACGGTATAAAACTAATAAGAAAATAAAGGTTGCCAGAAGGAGCAGTTCAGTTTATTGTTCTGACTTTACTGAGTAGTTTGTTGATATAGTTTCTTTATACCATTAAACTTATTTGATTACTTCAATTATATCATTCAATGTAAGGTATATGAGTTATCATTCTGGTACTTGAATAAGCACACAGAAAATAAACCAATAGGATTCCTATATTATATTAAGTGAAAAGATAAGTGAATTGTCTGGCACTGTAGTTTGTTGGTTTGTGTTGCTATGAGCTGTATGTTCTGCTTTTTGGTTAGCTGGATTTAACAACTGATGCAACAGCAGAGAGACATCAATTAAGTGCTATTATTATTTGAACAGGACTGTTTATGGTGCTGTTATGCTCTGGTAAAGCACTGAAATAGAGCAGCAATAAATTAATGTTATATCACCCCAACAGAGAACATCTTCATGCCTTGTAAATATACTAAACTGGAGACATCTTTTCTGAGTGGAATGCCAGCAATGTGTATGACCAGCAGTAAGGTATACCATAGTTGGTTTGCTCACAGCAACACATTGACAGTTGTTCCCATAAGAATAAAATCAATAAAAAAGGACAGATTTTGAAAGATTTAAACAATGGATCCCTCAAAATGAAAAACTGAAATCAATCTGACTGCCAGTACCTGGGGTGATATCTTTTAATAATTTATTGGCTCTCAGACCCAGAAATGCAACCCAATGAAAATACAACACTAGGGAGTTAAGAATTTGAATATTATTAAGTAATGTGAGCTATTACTTCTAAAGGATAAAGGTTTCGTAATGCTTCAGTAAATGTCAAATTTCAAATACTTAAAAAAAATAAAATAAAAAAAAAAATGTTTTTGGTCCTTTTCTACTAAAGACTGAAATACAATCACATTTGAAGCAATCCCTGATAAACAACACTGCTGTGAGAGTTTTGGTGGGGTAGGTTCCAAGGTGCAGCATAATGTAACTTTTAACTGAACTGACAGGGCTTGAATCACATTCCAAGGACTATAAATACAAAAGGTGTGTTAATTTAGGGATGGAAACATTGAGTGTCAGCTGTGGAACAATAATATAGGAACTTTTTCATGAAGAATCATTTTCTTCATGAAACGCATGAAACATGTATTCATGCTAAGATATCCAAAGAAGTTTACGATTCCATAATGGTAATGCAGTAATACCTTTAAGAGCTTTAAATAACTAGTTCATTGGTGATGATATTAACAGACCTGCTATCATGCGACATCATTTCTCAAAGCCTGTCAAATCTCCACTGGGACTGGCCAGCTATTCTAGTTCCACTGATTGAAGCAATATACTCTGTGTCAATAAAATACAAATTAAAATGAATAGGGGTAGAGGGTCATGCACTGTAAACTGAACTCCCTTTGTTTTAAAAGAGTAAGGCACCCCTGAAGTTACAAGACATAAATAAATAAATAAATACATAAATAAATAAACACAGGCACTTAATTCTCCTTTACAATACGTTTACTTCCAGTTTTCAACATTACATTATGTGTTTAACTGGTGCTAATGACTTGGTGCATGTATAGTATGTAGGTAACACGCATACATTCCTTCAGTAATATACACTACATGTGAATTAATGACATTAAATCAAATAAGCATACTGTACACACAGGTGCCTCTGCTATATCCATCATCTGGGATATGCACCCCCAACAGGTGCAAATTAATTATTAGGCAGGGAAGAGAGAATTTAGCCAGGCTTCATTTTTTTTTACCTTTACTGGAATAAAAGTTTCAAGGATCTTTCATTTTTCTTTATTATTATAAGGACTATAGATATGTCTAATAATATGAATATTTTGTTTCAGATTTTTTGACTTCCATGACTGTCAATGTCAATGTCAATATGACATTTCTATTTGCTCCCCACAACCCAAACATAATGTAACATCACCAAATGTTTCTGTTTTACTGTGTGACAGGGTCTTGCTCGTGTCATGTGTGTGGGTAGCCACTCATTAAGCACTCAGACAGACACATGGACGTGGAGTTGAAACACAGACGCGCAGGTTTTATTAACACAAATGACCACAAACGAAAGTAAATAAAAGGTGGTCGTGTGACGTTACCACCGATGGTAGTGCACAGAGGACTAACACAGCAAGCTCTACAAAAATGCAAAATAAAACACAATACTACAAACTATAAATCAAAGGTGCCGTGAGAACGGCAGGCCTTGCAGCAGCCCCGAGCTATCTCCCACAGATATTTTTAAACTTACGAACACTGATTGAGGACCAACACAGCCAATCACTTGCTGCCCTTCCCCTCAACCAAGCCTAGCAGGCAGCAACTCTCAATCGAGCGCCCTTCTGTAAAGAATAATTCAATCAAACAAATCCACTCCAAAAAGACACAAAATAAACCAATTCCCACATACAAATGACACCAACACTGCTGTATCCATTTGTCTCCTCCTGAAACACCCACAGTGCCAGTTTCCAATAGTGTGAGCCTACCAATGTTCATTGAGAGCGAAAAGAGCACCCATCAGCACAGCACTGGGAGTTATATCCCTAAATCAGTGCTATGGAAGCATATTACATCTTCATTTTTTGGTAGATATTTTCAGCTGTTTATCTAAACAGGCAATGTGAACTTTACAGGGTCTTTCTTTCATTATTATCACTGTCTGAAAGCTGTCTGTAACATTTAGCCTGGATTCGGGAGGGTGCTTGTTCTGCATTGCATTTTCACTTCGTTCCCTTGCAAATGCTGTTCACTGTCTCAGCCAATATTGTGTTTCATTATTGGTAGATCTACGATGCAAATACAAGCTTGACTCTTTGTTTTTGTTGGGTTGGTGAAAGTGGAAGTGCGCTAACCATCAGCAAAGGAAAGATTCAAACTGAAAATAAGAAAGGCACTGTACTATATTTGGGTATCCAAATATCTATGGTATAAATAGGAATTCATTTCAAGGTAACCCCTAAAAAATAAAGGCCACAGGTTTATATGCATTTCAGTGGAATTGCATAAAGTTTGAACAGTATTTTCTAGTTTTCTAGTCCTAGATAATCCAAGTGGAAAACAATAAGACTACAGTAACTTCTTTTCTACTGTGATCACAGATATTTTCCATTATTTACAGTTCAAATATAGGCCTTTGCAATTACACAGGTAGTATAACGTAGCGGGTGCTGGCTGGTATTTGTCAAGGTTATTCTCAGGCTGGATGTGAACTTGTGGTCCAGATGTGAGCATGCTACCTACCAAGACTCTACTCAAAAAGGTGAGAGATTCCAGCAGCACTCTCACTGTAACTCATTTCAATCAATGAAGTTACAGAAATAATACATTAATCACTGTTCTACCCATGATTGAGAAAGCATGGTAAGAACTGTTTTTGGAATGCGGTTTTGTAAATTGCCAAATATTGTATTACACTGCTTTGTTTTGCAATAATTGTCACTGGTTTTCTTTCTATAGTATACGTGCAGTACTGTACTGTGGTGTTTTAGACACACTGATATGCCTGACATTGTTCATTTATAATGCCCCAACCAGTGGTGTAGTGCTATATTTAGAAGTGAAGGGTTGCTATTATCTACCCTCTCCCCCCATCTCTGAACCCTCCCACGCCACCTGCCGTCCCTGTTTCCCCATACACTCAACAGAACTGCAGTTTATCACTCTACAGTAGTTACCATAGTTGAGAGGACTAACAAGTGTGCAAATTCATTACAAATTCAGACAATCAGGTAAGGTATCATTATAAAGCAACACCCCCCCCCCCCCCCCCCCCCCCCCCATATATATATATATATATATATATATATATATATATATATATATATATAAAATGGTTTGGCCCAGAATCAGCTTGTCTCACTGCTCTATTGCAGCCGCTTAAAAGCGAATGAGACTGAGGTTTTAAAACAGAATTGTATCCATTTGCTGTTCTGTAAGGCTAAAGGTACCCTTTATTTGTTTGTTGTGAATTAGTTTTATCTTTTAAATATATTTTTAGCTTATTTTATCTATTTGATTTTTCATATATGGGTCTAAAAATAAGAACTGTCCCAATTATTGCATCTAATTGTAAAACGCTGACATCTTAGCACAGGTTCTGTTCACCTCTCTTACATATTATTCACAACTGTTGTTCTAGACCAGAGGCAGCTATATTCAAACTTTTTCATTATTTCATTATTACCTCTCTAATATACAGTTATTCTATTATTTGCTTATTTGTATATGTTAAACACATGTATATCTATCTCCATATATTAATAGGAGCAAAACAGTTAAATATTCTACATGTGAAGTTCAGAAGCGTTGCTCTCCCTGCCCAAGAAGTGAAGGATCGGCGCTTCCTGCTGACCCCACAGCACTACACCCCTGGCCCTGACGTTAATAAAGCAGCTACAATGTATTGTAATGACTCCCTCTGAGATAGGATGCTTTTACATATCACATGGACCCCTGGAACCTATTAAATCAGATATGACAGGTTCTGCTGTATTTGTGTACAGTTATGCAGCCTAGTTAAAAGGCAGTTACAACGGGATATACTAGTTTTTTTTTTTTGTTCACACTTTCAAATCAGCAAATATCTGTCAACAAAGGATCTATATACATGTGGCCATTCTGCAATTAACACTAAACTGTCTAATTAGGGAATGGCCACATTCCACCTGTGGGTCCTGGCAGTAATGGAATTAACCTGCCAAACTTGCATTCAAAACACCAATAAAGGTTATTTTTTGAAAATAGGAAATGCACTTTTTTTAAATGAATAGCTTGCAAAGAAAAATCTATTCTCAGTACTTTGAAGCAGGGGAATTGGAATGATTGAATGTATTGCCTCGGTTGCTAGTGGCTTGACTGGAGGATAATTTAGACCGGTTTCACAAATTTGAATTATATGCATCCTGAGAAGTTTACAATTCAGACACATCATGCCAAATATTCTGTAAGTGTTTGGAGAGTGGGGACTGCTGTATTAAGTTACAGGGTTGAAAAAAAAAAAAAAAAAAACTGGTTTGTAATAAAATTGCTTCTCAAACTTCAGGCTGATTTATTTTAGTACAACTGCATTGCGTTTTTTTGTTTTGTTTTGTTTTGTTTTTGGCTGTTTTTTTTATAACTAACGGTTAGAAGTTGTAGGTGTTTCTGTAGAACTGAAAAATGGAATGACTTTTAAAGTTGAGTTTGGCAGCAGATTTTCTTTGTGTTTCATGTTCTCAAACTTGCCCTTCCTATTGTCACTTCACTGTAAGCAATAAAATTAACAAAGCATACTGTAGTAATATACTCAGCAGTGTTAGCTGATTATACCCTGCCAAACTTGCATTCAAAATACCCATAAAGGTTATTTTTAAAGTATTTAAAACCCTTTGTTTCTAAATACTTCAGTTTGTGTGCACAAAAAAATGGGTATTGCCCATAAAAGTTACGGAAGTATATCTCATGTTTCTGTTGCCTTTAAACAGGCTGCATAATTTTACTCCATCAATTGAGCTGGTTCATTTTCCTTTAATAAATGGTTTGGAAAATAACATTGAAGTCTTGGCTTTCAATTGGTTGAGACAAGACTGACACTGTAGTGCCATTTACATTCATGCAATCTGAGCCACTTAAGAAAACACCTTTCATGCTGGGAATGTGTATAGCCCATTTAAGTTTGAAAGCAGTTTTGTTGCAGTTTTAATATTTTCCCTTTCAACAATGTTATTAAAATGTTTCTAAATGCTCACTTTAGCATTCTACCTTTCACTTATTTCAGACCAGTCAAAACAATGAATTTCTTTAATGTGTGAAGTTATTATTGGGTGCAGGTGGGAGAACCGCGGTCGATGCCGGGGTATGCAGCCGATTCAGTCTGCGTGGTCGCCAAGAGCAAGCGCAGCCATGCTAGGTGAGCCTGAGGCTTAACAGGGGCGCTAGGCCTGAGCTGTTTTTTTTTTTTTTTTTTGTGGTCACTTTGGTCGATTAAATCGGCGTAGAGGACGTCGCTGCGAGCCCGCGGGGTCTCCTTACAGCACCAGAACAGCTCTCCACACGGTATCTGAAAACTACACAAAGCCTCGTGTAGTAAAAAAGAGTAAATGCCCGCTCGCCAATCTCACAAGAGGGGTCAAAACCAGCTCTAGTCAGTAAACTGACGGGAGAATCAGGCAAGAGCATCCTTAAGAACACTCAAAAGCATGATTTTACCATGGATTTCAAAAAATTTGAAGGTATAAACCAACAAATCAGCCAAATTCAGACAAGAAAGCAATAAGCAATCTGTGACCTGTCTCAGTGAAGTGAGAGAGAAAATGGTGATATGTTACTGTGAGGACGTCCCTCTTCAGCAGGAGGTGGGAGGGACTTCCCCCTCACAGCAGGACCCTGATAGGGCAGTTTTTTTATATATGCTCAGTGATTGATGGTCAGAGAGTGCTCTTTCCCATTCGGTAATGGTTGTCATTCCACTGAAAGGGATCCATGCATTACTTTAATGTGTAAAGTTATTATTGGGTGCCAAATAAAGCAAATGAGGGAGAAGAGCCCGCTTAACAGATTTACAATAAACAGCAAGAATATTCCAGGGCAGATTTACACATCTACACTAAAAGGCTGGTTTCAGCAGTAACAGTACCAAATTGCCACCAGATTAATAGATTTAAAGTTGGCAGATACACTGTGAAAAACGGAATATGGTTATCCTCAGCAGTATGCCTCTTTGTGCCTCTTTAATGGTGAATTTTGAACATAAATGCATGTCAAAGGGACTCATTGACTACATACATGCATAATATAAGTCATGAAACAGTAAAACGTTTTAGTGTTACACAAATTGTACAACTGATTGTATTTTCTTAACACAGAAAGTTGAAATGTGAGAATTGGATGCAGCTTAAGCCTACAGATCTCTGACCATTATAGCTGCTTTTTCATGGTAGTTGCCACCATGCTGATCAGAAGCTAAGACTCGCAGTGCACATATATAATGCTATACAATGCATAGAAGATGTAATGCAGGGCCAGCTGCAGTCAATTATTTAAAAACAAAATGTATTAAATTACTTTCTGATAATATAGTAAACCTTTTGCTGTGTATAAATTGATCTTATCAGGTTGGTATTCAAATGAATTGTTGCAAATCTTTAGAAAGTTACCTCTAGTACTTCTCTAGTGGCTTGCGAAAGTATTGACCCCCCTTGGCATTTTTCCTATTTTGTTGCCTTACAACCTGGAATTAAAATTGATTTTTTGGGGGTTTGTATCATTTGATTTACACAACATGCCTACCACTTTGAAGATGCAAAATATTTTTTATTGTGAAACAAACAAGAAATAAGACAAAAAAACTGAAAACTTGAGCGTGCATAAGTATTCACCCCCCCAAAGTCAATACTTTCTCTTGGGGTATGTATCTATAAGCTTGGCACATCTAGCCACTGGGATTTTTGCCCATTCTTCAAGGCAAAACTGCTCCAGCTCCTTCAAGTTGGATGGGTTCTGCTGATGTACAGCAATCTTTAAGTCATACCACAGATTCTCAATTGGATTGAGGTCTGCGCTTTGACTAGGCCATTCCAAGACATTTCAATGTTTCCCCTTAAACCACTCGAGTGTTGCTTTAGCAGTATGCTTAGGGTCATTGTCCTGCTGGAAGGTGAACCTCCATCCCAGTCTCAAATCTCTGGAAGACTGAAACAGGTTTCCCTCAAGAATTTCCCTGTATTTAGCGCCATCCATCATTCCTTCAATTCTGACCAGTTTCCCAGTCCCTGCCGATGAAAAACATCCCCACAGCATGATGCTGCTGCCACCACCATGCTTCACTGTGGGGATGGTGTTCTCGGGGTGATGAGAGGTGTTGGGTTTGTGCCAGACATAGCGTTTTCCTTGATGGCCAAAAAGCTCAATTTTGAAGTACCAGAGTACCTTCTTCCATATGTTTGGGGAGTCTCCCACATGCCTTTTGGAGAACACCAAATATGTTTGCTTATTTTTTTCTTTAAGCAATGGCTTTTTTCTGGCCACTCTTCCGTAAAGTCCAGCTCTGTGGAGTGTACGGCTTAAAGTGGTCCTATGGACAGATACTCCAATCTCCGCTGTGGAGCTTTGCAGCACCTTCAGGGTTATCTTTGGTCTCTTTGTTGCCTCTCTGATTAATGCCCTCCTTGCCTGGTCCGTGAGTTTTGGTGGGCGGCCCTCTCTTGCCAGGTTTGTTGTGGTGCCATATTCTTTCCATTTTTTAATAATGGCTTTAATGGTGCTCTGTGGGATGTTCAAAGTTTCGGATATTTTTTTATAACCCAACCCTGATCTGTACTTCTCAACAACTTTGTCCCTGACCTGTTTGGAATGCTCCTTGGTCTTCATCGTGCCGCTTGCTTGGTGGTGCCCTTTGTTTAGTGGTGTTGCAGACTCTGGGGCCTTTCAGAACAGGTGTATATATACTGAGATCATGTGACACTTAGATTGCACACAGGTGGACTTTATTTAACTAATTATGTGACTTCTGAAGGTAATTGGTTGTACCAGATCTTATTTAGAGGCTTAATAGCAAAGGGGGTGAATACATATGCACGCACCACTTTTCCATTATTTATTTTTTAGAATTTTTTTAAACAAGTCATTTTTTTCATTTCACTTCACCAATTTGGACTATTTTGTGTATGTCCATTACATGAAATCCAAATAAAAATCAATTTTAATTCCAGGTTGTAAGGCAATAAAATAGGAAAAATGCCAAGGGGGGTCAATACTTTCGCAAGCCACTGTATACTTCCAGTACTTCTATACCCCACTGTACAATGAATGCTCCAGACTGAAGAGCCTAACTGATTAAAATCAACATTTGTATTGTCTCTTAGATATTCAGACTAAAAGATTAACAAGTGTGGCAATAGTGGCCGATTTATATTTTGGTCTAGAAACCAAACACAAAAATAACAATAAAGCATTGTCCACCCAGTAGATAGGTACCACTACATTACAGTAGTTTGTAATTACACTATGGGTCATAAATATTGTAATGGCAAGTGCATTCAAGAGGATAATAATGAAAAACACTATCCTAAGCCCAATAACACTGTGACTTTCATTCTGATTCAAAACATGTAGCTGCAAGAAATAGGAGGAATCTGCAGTGTCGCTTGAACAATTTATTTTAAAGAACTGAAACCAATTTTAATCCAGTAGTAGAAGTCTAAAATCTAAATATGACCTCGCTTGCACTCTGCTCAATCTATAATGAGATGTACCAGTACTGCAGTTTCAGACAAGAATAACTTGGGAAGTTGTTTTATAATGAATGGTAACCACTTAATAATTATTTCTGAGTATGGTTTGCTTTAAAGAAAAACAAACCTGCCAGCCTGAAATGAGATGGTGGAGTAGGCCTCAAAGTTCGTCTAACCTAGCCATATTTAAATGTGTGAGTTGCTTTTTGTGGTTTTCAGGCTCCCTGGATGAGATTACTTTCTGACAATGTTCAATTTTAATAGGAACCTATTAAGGTTAATTTATAAAAGTTTCACAGGTTTACTATGTTATCAGAAAGTAATTTTCAACACATTTTGTTTTTTAAAAAGTTGCCTGCAGCTGGTCCCCAATTACATCTAGCATGTACTGAACAGCAATTTTCTCTGCGCTATGTGGCCACATGACAATATGAACCTTGAAGGATTTATAAAGCAATATTGTTACTATAACTTGCTCTATAATTCTAATAATTATAAAACACAATGGGTTCGTTCATTCAGTCATTTGTTCACGCATGTATGTTTAAATTCATGAATTTGTTTATTAGAAGTCTGAGAATAGTCATCGTTTTTTGAAGAGCAGCATGCCAATTCAGTAAAGGAACTAACCACCACTTCCTTGAACCACATGTCTAATCTCACCCATCCTAGTGATGGAAAGCTGAGGCCATTGGGACATTAAATAAAATGTGTTTTTACTGGACCAAAGCCAATGGCACAAGAAGTGCTCCGCAGCTGGTACTAATAGGCATTGTCAGAGAATGCATTGATAATAAAGAGTGCTCAGCCCTTGCAAGCTCACTAGACTGTAAAGAGATGGAAACAGCCCTAGAACTCACCTGAGTTATAAACAGATGTGTTGCTTTTAATCCAGTATATTACTGGCACTGAACCATTTTTAAAATGAACTCCCTAAACTGTCCAGCACATGCTTTGAGGTGTGATGTCTCCATGCAACTCTATAACAATCAATTTTTTTACAGCCCTGATAAATAATGAAGAAAACAATGTGAGATAAATATTATAACAAATATATAAAACAGGATCCAAGAAAAAAATGGTTTACATTGTCAATAACATCATAACTTCAGGATATTTGAAATTAATGGAATGCTGCAAAACATTGTTTTGAGCTGTAAAGCCTTGGAAACATAGTATTTGTAAAGCAGGCAGACATGATCTTTGATGTACTACAACCTTTCTAGGCATAATGACTTCTTTGAAATGGGTGAAGAATATTGAAGTGACTCAGATCTATGAGTAAGAAAGCTATGGCCTCTGTGGGCTCTTACATTTTCACTCAACAAAGAGGGAAAATGTATCTCCATGACTCCCATCTTTTTAAAGACTGAAGAATGGAAGACTAATATGGCAAACTTTATAGATCACTGAGTTTAAGTAATGTGACATTTAGTTCCAGTAAGTTTCTTTAAAAAGCCTCTGATTAACATTGGTTCTGTCTTCCCCACTTCACTCTTTCCACAGCCAACACCATCAATATATGTCTAGAGACACCATGTTTACTTTCTACCTATTTGTTTTCAAAACCAATCTATAGTTTTGAATGTTACTGTACAGTGAGACTTCATAAAAAAAAGAATATCCAAAAGCATTGAGCTGAAGTTTTGTATCTATGGTTTAACATTTACAGACATGACTTGTAAACTACCCTTGACTAGCTTCAGAACCCTTTTCACTGCCCACAACATGTGCTCTGTAGTGAAAACAGAACATGCTTTCTCTCTGGTAAGAGAGCATGTGGGACTCAGGACAACATGGAGGACAGGTACATCATCGTGTTGTGCAGCAACTCAAAGTGAGTGAATTGGAAAAGAAAAGTGGGCCAGGGGATATTGAATACATGCACTCAATTCTATAACTTTTCATGTTTTCAAGTTTATTTTATGTTTTGGTCAGTTTTTTCAAATCAAAGTAAATATATGCACAAAACAAAAGTTTATTTTTATAACTACTAAAGAAGAGTCACTGAACATAAAATACCTCCTGAAAATCAGATTCCTGGTCAAGTATGCCAAGACCAAACAGTTAAGCATCTAACTTGAATTAGTGATTAAGAGTTCAGGATTGATTTTAAATTCAATTAACCACCATGCACAGTATGTGCCCTAAATCAAAAGACATGCACCTCAGCCCACCCAGTGGTTACTAGAAACAGCCTGCTTGATTTCAGACTGGTGAGCACCAAACTGGGTTAGTGTAGCAAGAATAAAAAAATTAATTGAAAAAAATCAGAAACAGTACTTTACATTTCACATTATTTGGGATTTCGCTAGATTGTTAAACAGGTCAGTTACGTTAGAATAGTACATATTTTTTCACTTGTGATACTCCTTATAGGTACTTGAATAAGGCTAAGCTAAGCTCTAATAATTACACAAGTTCTATATTTATTTACAACATTGATATTTATCCTTACATATGCTTCAGGTTTCAGTTAACTTGTGGTAAGGCGAGATATTAACTGCACATAAATTGTAAAACCACTTACAGAAGCAACCACCATATACAGTACATTTACAATTCATTTAGCATTGCAGTCCACATTTGCACACTGCAATACATTTCAGTATATGAATTTCTCACTTACCAGTACATTCCAGTTGTGCACTCACTGTTTTCATAATAGTTTTGGAACACATCCACTGTGCATGATCCATTTGTACTGTATTCTCACAGTTTTATTTTTCAGATGAAACTGTCCAAATATCACAAACCAATTATTTCCATTACCAAAGCCTTTAAGCACAATGGATTTGTATTACCTCACTTCACAGCATCTGAAAGAGATGCATCATTATGAAGGAAAATCAATACAGTGGTACCTGGCTGTACTAACTACTTTTTTTTTTAAACTGTCAGACATAACCTTGGCTCTGAGAAGGACAAAGAGCTTCAGTTGTACAGCCTAAAAAAATAGGGCACAGATAGGCCTTAGTACAGAATGGACTAATGGAGCTCTATTTTAAGGGATCCCTGTGGTGATTCATATTTAAACTAAACAGTTGGGATGCTACATAAATCCCTTGGGTCTATCCAAGCATCTCACCCCTCGGGTGGGTGTTACATTCTCATTTATCATCAGTTTTATTTCACGGCTGAAATGCGAGCGAGAGACAACAGCAGCTATGTGTGGTACGGCTGGAATTCCTTTCAGTGTGATTGCTCACTCTGGGGTATATAGGGCTTCTGTTTTTCGTGTTTTACTAAATGTGTTTTTTGGTGCTTATTTTTACCTATTTTCGAGTTTTATGTAAATCGATTTCTTTCGGAGCTTTAGTTTTTGATATACTGTATGAAATTAGTGTTTTAGGTTACTTACCAAAATGCTTGATGTTTATTTATTTTTTTCTGTCAAAATATGTATAGTTGTAACTTGACAGTACTTGCACACTTAAGTTCTACCTTCTTTCCTTTGCTGTATTCCACAACAAAATCCCTATAGTCCCGGGGACATTCTTTTGGTGTTTTTGTTTGTAGGCATTTTTGTACATTTCACCACAATTCTGTTTTAAATCCTCTGTATCTTAACGGTAATACTGCTTTAAATCCCGCTAACAAGCCTCCATCCTGATTGTGATCTCGTTTTAATTCTCACAAGTGGAGTCTCCAGTAGAAATGTAGGAACGTGCTGTCACTCAGTAGTTGGGATGGTTTAAAGTATTCAGAACAAATCAGACAGATGCAAATCAGGAAGGCGGGACATTGCCCAGCAGCACTGGGAAATGTATTTATTATTATTTTTGTAGTATGTTTTATTTAATGGGGAAAAAAGGTAAAGTCAACGTGAATAGATTAACCATTTCCACAGTTTTTCAGATGTTTTACGGTGTTTATTGGCTATCCACCGATTTCATTTTTTTTTGTATTGGGTGTGTTTTATCAGTTAAAACTGGAAATCAGAAACCCTATGTATATGTAAGTCCAAAATGTGACTTTGAAAATGTACAAACAGTGAGATACACATCAAGATATTGGTTGGGTGTGTCTGTAAATGGTCGATAAAAGTAAAAAAAGAAAAGTAATGAGAGAGTGCAAAGACAAACTTCAAACCAGATCTCCACCGGCACTCCCAGGCAGGTTCACAAATTCCCTTCCAATGAAATAACTGTCTGCCTTTGCAGTACTTACAGAAGTAGAAACTTAAGGGGGCTCTCGAGTGGGGCATCCAGCAAAAGCGCTCCACGTGGATGTGCCCTATAGCCTGGGGATCGCAGGTTCCAGTACAGAATATGTCACAGCCAATCGTGACTTCCTGGGGGAGGTGCACAATTGGCCAAGCGCTGCCCGGGTAGAGAGGGCTTAGGTCGGCAGGGGAATCCATGGCTCACCGCGCATCAGCGACCCCAGTGGCCGATAGGGCACCTGAAGTTCTGCAGTAGAGCCTCCAGATCTTTGTTGTCCTCCAGCACTATAGGTCTGGTGGCCTCGCTGTGGATCCGCAGTGTGAAAAATGACAGATTGGCAGGAGCACGTTTCAGAGGACACATGCTCCAGCCTCCATTCCCTGAGTCAGCAGAGGGGTTGCGAGCGGTGAGCCGAGGATACACATAATAATTGGGCAGACTAAATTGGGGAGAACACCGGGGTAAAAAATTGGAGATGACTAAATTTATTAAAAAAAAAAAAAAATAGAAACTTAAAATAATGTTTTTAAGGTATTCTCAATGTGCATGTTGTATTTTGTATGCTTGCCAAGTAAACTGTAAAAAAACATACAATAACTGGTGCGAAAAGGTTTCTTCAAAATAAGACAAGAAGTTCTCTGTATCAGCGGTTCTCAAACAGGGGTCCAGAGAGCCCTGGAGATCCACATAGGTTGCCCAGAGAGTCCCTGGGCAATTCTGGACATTTCTTTTCTGTAAAACAGCTGTGGCGAGACACTGCCTGGTGATACGTACTATAGAGCTAGGGCCTAAAGTTCTGCATCAGCCTACAGAATTAACTAATCTGGCATCATAAAGTTGAATGAAACCTGATGAATACTGTAACATTAACATGCTGAATTAGACACCGCTTTGTAGTTTTCCATATACTTAACAAACTTGAAAAATGTGATATTTTGAAATCTAACATGAAATATTGTTCCACTATTATGGCTAGATCTAAATTATGTTCGTAGGTTGTTTTTATTATTATGTCTTAATCCAAAAATGTTAGGTGATGTAGAACTTTTGGCCATAGCTGTACATAAACAAATTTTGAGGGTGTTCTTTGACTTCATTGTACTAAAAGTTGTCTTTCGGCTGTTGTGATGGTGAGACCGACCTTTTAATACTTACAGACTATGAACATAAAGCATCTGCTTTCACTGTGGTCCAGTTTTTCTTCTTTGTTTCCGTTTTGCCTTTTCCTCACTTTTCAGTTTGTTTCATTGAAAACTAACTTTATTAATGGGTTCCCCAACAAAACAGTTTGAGAACCTCTGCTCTATATATTCACCAGCCTCCACTATATCCCCTTCACCAGGGAGACAAACAGTAATAACAATCCTCTAAATCAAGACTAACAATCTGTGCCTTCTACATTTATAACAACTTGTGGCAAAGTGCCCCGCCCCTGTGTGTATTTTGTGTTGTATGTTGTGTGTTAATGTTTGTGTATAGTCATTGGTACACAGGATATAAACGGGTCTGTCTAACATGAGTGTTTAAAATGTATATTTGTATTTAGGCATGAGGAGTGCACAGCACTTCACGTGTAAGTAAAATGTAATAATATTTGAGCATGGGGAATTGCACTTTATTAATTCACGTGCAGTTGTACTGCGACTCCAACTGAATGATTGATTAGCAATCGAGTCTCGGTACAGCTGCATAAAAGCAACATGTTTTCATGTACTCGGGGTTGTGTGTTCAGTGAGTGGAGAACGAGATTGGAGACGGAGGTAATAATAATAATAATAATAATAATAATAGTTAATAGTTAAAATATCAGCTCACCGTGTTTGTCTGTGTAGTCCGTTTTGTTTGTCTATTTAATTTGGCGAAAGTGCTTTGTCCTGTGATTTTGTTTGTTACAACCTTTATATTTACTGTTCTGTTCATTTATTAAATGCCAAGCGAAACCAATCGCTCAGCTCCACCCAACTCCACCTCTCTGTTGTTTATTTCCTGGTTCCTGTTTCTGGTCTGACGTCACCCACTACAGCCGTCTTTGTGACACAACTCTATACAAAATCAGTTTCAGAGGGGGTGGAAATGTGTACCATGATAGAAAGACTGTTCAACCACCACTCCCTTAATTGCAGTTCCTATTTTAAACCACCTGTTATTGTTTAGAGCATGTTGAATATTTATAGTAAGGATAACAATAAGACTCGATTTTAAATCACAATCTGTTGTGTCTGTACTACAGTATGTGTAAACATGTGTTTCAATTTGATAATGTGAAAAGCAGAACTGAAAGCTCTTAGCTGTCATTTTTTGCAAGCTGGGGTAACCTCAACTCATTATTACAGTGGGTGGAATTAAAAAAAAAAAAATGTCACTTTGGTATTGCAGTAATGGTGGGAGGGGTCATGAAGGTAGGAAGGTAGAGACCAGACGCTCAGATTCCATAAGCATCCATTTAGATGCGAGGCTTGGCAGAAATATAATCAAGAGCAATGAGCACAGCCTCTCTCGCTGAACCAACAAATCAATCTTTCGTACAAGAAATGAGCACTTTGGGCACCTGCAGAAAACAGCTGTCCCTCTGCCAATAGCAGACCCTCCATTCCAATCATTTGTTTCCAACTATTCTGATCATAAAGGTCAATGTGCCCAAAATTCTGACATGGTTCCCACCTTACGGAACTGTCTGTCTTGATGTCCACGATGAATGCCCTTTTCTGGACGACTTCTAGGGTTGTCTGCCATTGTGCATCTTGAATTAACATACAGCATAAGCCACAACTGGTCTTCAAAACATATTAATCAAATGTCTAAAATAAATCTTGCAGTGCTGTACTGAAGGCTTTTATAAATACAAAAATCAGCCAGATATGATCAGCACCTCTTTTTATTACTCCCATGTCTAAAAAAATACAATTGCTGTAGTAAATACTCCAAATGAGTCCAGCAGTGAAGAAACCACATAACTAGCAGGGAAGGGAAGGGAAGGTGTACAGTACTGTAGGGGTTCAGTATTAAGGGGTATTAAGACACAGCTTGTTACTGTAGTGGGAGATTTATAGGCTGGTGTGTCTTTAATGTTTAAATTTCTTTACCAGGATTACATATTTTTATAATAATCTCAGTTTCAGGGCTCATAGTAATGAGTGATTGTTTTGTAACTACCATGTAATTAATTTACTCTATTAAGTGAATATTTTAGCATTACTAGCATAGCTACTGATTTTGTCGTATTAGGTAGGGGTAACAAATTTAAACTACAGGGCTGTTCTGATACCATACATTAGCATGCAGCAGGTGCAATCATGCAATTACTACATCCAAGATTGTAAATGTAATCTCATTTTAACTGTCCTGTCTAAGAGTATTTTAGTATGATAAATGTGTGCCTACTAATGAGTATATTTAATAGGTACCTGTGCAGTCTCTAGATTTACTGCTTTCACGTATAGTATCTTTCTAATTGAACAGTCATTGTGTTAAATCTGTTCTGTTGTTTTTTATTTAATTTCACTCGAGATATATAATAATCAGAAGCTTACTTATTTTAATAATTCCATGAAATATAAATGAAATACCTTGAATGTATTTAATTAAATAGTCATCCATAATAATAGTCATATTGTGATATAGTTTTAATTACTGCAGCTAAATCTTGCATATTAATCTGTTGGTTTGCTGCTGTGAGATAAGACTTAGTAGTCTAATTAGCCCATTCATGATTTTTTTGGGGACCTGTACAATATAACAAAGAGAACAGCCTTGTTTTTCAGAATATGACTTGTTTGCCTACAAATGAGTGCTAGTAATTTGAATGCGGATGTTAAACACCTCTAGAGGCTGATGCGAACTCCAGAGTAGGCAATGAATAGCCTGTGTCTGTGTGTAGACACCCTTCTGGAAAACCAGATGTTGGACTTGATGGATACAACTACAATGGAAATCAATTTCTGTGAGTTTGAATTAAAAGCAAAATATTCTTATAGACCCAGCACATGCAGATCCTGCCAGGGTCAGACTTCTCTTTTATTCATTCATTTGTTAATTCAGATTTTTTATTCATAGCACAGAATTCAGTATTTGTATGCAGTAACTGAGTTTAAATATGTCACAGCTACATATGGTATATGTAATTATAATGAACCAGGGCTATTTAAAGACATCAATGTGTGACAGGTCAGTGTTATAAATGTATTTTTTTAATTATCTACTGTATCTAGTAAATTTTTTAAAATGCCATGCTATTATTAGTTCTACCATTGCACAGTACTAAAAACAAGAGTTCATGATGGGGTGGACAGGTTGACCATACCACTTGCAGGTAGAAGAACTGTTGTATAATGGGGCCAGAAAGGAGGACTATCAATCAAACCCAAACACAATGAAGCAGGTAACACTGTCTCTATACAGGCCAGTATTAACCAAGTTAATCAGCAGTGGTGTTGGAATGGCGCCATTACTACTGAGCCACGCCTTTACAAAATGTCTACTTCATCAAGGGGAAAACCATCTGTTTTTGACAATAGCCTTTTTTCTTTACCTTTTTATATGAAGAATTTTTTTTTTTTTTTTTTAAGTTACTATGCAGTTAAGCAACAACCATTGTTTAAATATGATGTAACTAAGTCAGTGTTAGAAAGTTATGTACATATATGTATTTCCTATTACGTTTCAATGGTTTATGTTCTAGTAAATATTTAGGTTGCTGACAAATGTTATGTCTGCTTTAACATTTGCTACCCAGCACCTTCACGATGTCAGCAACATTTCTTAGCCCTTCAACAACAGAACTCACCCAAAGGCAACCCACATTCATAAACATGATTAACCTGTAATTTAAATACAAAATGACACAAAACTGATTTATGTTATTATTTACTGAATTAATGTTTAAGTACTAAGCAAGCATATATATAGTGACAAATTGGGGTAAGATTGCCACATGCAGGACCTTTTCATAATGTCTTCTTCTAAAAGGAACAGCACTCAGAACCACCAATAGGTTTAACATAGCATATGTATTTACACAAAAATAAAATAAACAAAACAAAAACAAAACCTTTACCAGAATCAAAAACACATCCCTTGTCAGGTCTGATCACACAGGCTTCCTTCAGGCCTTAGCCTTCACACAGACAGCTTCTCCATATGCTGCCCTGCTTATATACACCTGCCTAAATTACTAGCACTTGTCACTAATTAAATTTCAAAAACAATGAAAAAATAAAATCTGTGGCTATGGAAAACAGCCACAAAACCCACATTTTCACATGTATTTGTTAGGGGTAGGAATTAACTCCATCCCTGCTAACCACCACAAACAGATAAACCCAGGGCTCTGCCCTGCCACAGATTATATATATATATATATATATATATATAATAACCAACCAAAATCTAATATTAGATAAAAGGGACCCCTAGTGAACAAATAACACAACATTTTGATACTTATTTCATTTATTTATTAAAGTTATGCAACACCCAATGCCCCTGTGTGAAAAAGTAATCGCCCCCTTAGACTCAATAAGTGGTTATGACACCTTTAGCAGCAATAACTGCAACCAAACACTTCCTGTAGTTATTGATCAGTCTCTCACAGCGCCGTGGAGGAACTTTTGTCCACTCCTTCATGCAGAACTGCTTCAACTCAGTGACATTTGTGGGTTTTCAAGCATAAACTGCTTGTTTCAGGTCCTGCCACAACATCTCAATGGGGTTTAGGTCTGAACTTTGACTAGGCCATTCCAAAACATTACATTTCTTGTTCTTCAACCATTCTGATGTAGACTTGTTTGTGTGTTTCAGATCATTGTCTTGCTGCATGACCCAGCTGCGCTTCAGTTTCAGCTCACAGACGGGTGGTCTGACATTCTCCTGTACAATTCTCTGATTCAGAGCAGAGTTCATGGTTCCTTCAATGAATGCAAGTCGTCCAGGTCCTGGTGCAGCAAAGCATCCCCAAATCATGGCACTACCACCACCATGCTTGACCATTGGTATGAGGTTCTTACTGTGAAATGCAGTGTTTGGGTTTCACCAGATATAACAGGCCCATGTTGGCCAAAAACCTTAGCTGAGGCGAGAAAGGCCTGTTGATTCCTGGATGTTGTTCTAGGGTTCTTTGTGACTTCCTGGATGATTTTACGCCTTACTCTTGGAGAGATTTTGGCAGGGCCGCCACTCCTGGGAAGATTCAGTACTGTCCCAAACTTCCTCTATTTGGACAATATGGCTCTGACTGGTTTGGTGGAGCCCCAGAGCCTTGGAAATGGCTTTTTAACCCTTTCAATACTGATAGGCATCAACAACTTTTTTTTCCGGAGGTCTTCAGGAATTTCTTTTGACTGTGGCATGATGTGCCTCTAGAACCTGTGTGCTGGCAACTTCACTCTGATGGTAAGGGCCAAAGTTAATCAGATTTATATTGGACAGGACTGGCCCAAATCAGGTCTGATTGTTAACTAAAGTATTCAAACAGCTGACCCTAATGATCCATTTAATTTGGTTGAGTTAACTAGGGGGACAATAACTTTTTCACACCTGAAGATTGCATGTTTGATTACCTTACTCACCAAACAAATGAAAGAAGCACCAAACTCTGGTGTCATTTTTTCTCTCAGACTCCCTCTGTATACGACTACAACCCACGAAAAGATCTGACCAAATTCAAACATGCAGAAAATCAGACAGGGGGCAAATACTTTGTCACAGCACTATATTATATATATATATATATATATATATATATATATATATATATATATATATATATATATATATATAATATATATATATATATATATATATATATATTGCAAGGCTGCTGAGCGGCGTGTCCGAGCGAGTCCAAGAAAGGGAAGATTTTAGTGTTGGGGTGTTCGTCCTTATATAGGAATATATATATATATATATATATATATATATATATATATATATATCATATATATATATATATTCTATATCTATAGTAGATAGATAGATAGATAGATAGATAGATAGATAGATAGATAGATAGATTGAAGATAGATTGACAACCCTCAAAAAATAAAAAAAGAATGGTATCAAAATTGCATAATTAAGTTTGAAAGTCCTGGGGGGGGGCACATTTACTCCAAATTGCCTGTCGTCTCTCTGTCAACAGTGGCTGCACAAAACTGGTAACCTGATATGAAAGACAGCTTTTTTTGAAACACACAGATGTACTTTATAGAATGCAGTAATCAAATACAGTGGAAACTCATGTATTATACATACACTCATTCTAAATCAATATTACGACATCTATCCAGGTTCCCCTGCAACTCTCTCAGCACTCTATGCTGCAACTCTTAATTTATTCTGCCAGTAGGCAGGAGTGGGATTGTGGTATGTGGGAAAAAAGTATACTGTTTGCAAGCCTTGGTACATATAACCTTCATAAAGTTGCATCTAGGCTGTTATGAGTAAGGCTGTTAATGTCATAGCTCGTGGAAGGACTGTGCATCTTTTAGAAGCACGTCAATAAGCACAGCTATTTTTCATGTGTTATTAGAACAAGAAAGACTTTCTCCTCCAATTAAACTGATGGTCGGTGTAACATTCTCAAATCTGTCATTGTATGCATGTCCTTTCAATGTGCTATACAAAGGTAAAAACAGAACAGGTGAAACATTGTAAAAGTAGTATAATCTGTAAAAGCACAGAAAGTTTCATTTTATAAGTATAAACGGGTGGTTAAGGCGAGTGGTTTTATATCGGCCAGATGCAAGACTATCCCTTTAACTACCACTTTAAGGCAATGAATTAGAAGGGGTGCAGTAGATGGGGTTCGGCAGAGTGCAGAAATCTCGGGGTGGAGAGAGGAGCCACATTGTGAAGCGCCTGTTGTGCCGATTGACTGCCCCTATAAATATAAACGTTTAATTGTACTGTTGCCAATATTGTGTAGGTCATATAGATTTGTCATCACAAATATATTGCAAATGTTGTGGATATTTTACATTTAATAGAGAACTAAACTGAATTAAATCTTTAACCTAATTTGTCTAGCTTTGACTAGCGATAACGATCAATCTAACACCTCAAATACATCAGATGAGGTCTAAAAATGCATTAGTAAGATCTCATCTTGAATATTGTGTTCAGTTCTGGTCACCTCGCTACAAAAAGGATATTGCTGCCCTAGAAAGAGTGCAAAGAAGAGCGACCAAAATTATTCTGGGTTTAAAAGGCATGTCATATGCAGACAGGCTAAAAGAACTGAATCTATTCAGTCTTGAATAGAAAGACTGAATAGAATAGAATAGAAAGACTACTCGGCAACCTAATTCAAGCATTCAAAATTCTAAAAGGCATTGACAATGTTGACCCAAGGGACTTTTTCGACCTGAAAAAAGAAACAAGGATCAGGGGTCACAAATGGAGATTAGACAAAGGGGCATTCAGAACAGAAAATAGGAGGCACTTTTTTACATAGAGAATCGTGAGGGTCTGGAATCAACTCCCCAGTAATGTTGTTGAAACCGACACCCTGGGATCCTTTAAGAAGCTGTTTGATGAGATCCTGGGATCAATCAGCTACTAACAACCAAACGAGCAAGATGGGCCGAATGGCCTCCTCTCGTTTGTAAACTTTCTTATGTTCTTATCAAGCACTCAGGAAACAAAAAGATAATCAAACTAGTCTCTGCAATTTAATTACCCACTCTAGTGAGAAAAAGGTGGGTTAACACAGAGCCGGAAAGAAAGAGAAAAATGACCACTTTAAATTAGCTTAAAGATTTAAGAGATTTAAGATAAATTTCACATCATATTGATTTAAAACCACTAGGAGCACAAGACGCAAGCATTTTTATTCTTAAACCACCTAAACAAGCACAGAATAAATTTAGAGATAAAATAAAGAGAATTAAACTGTTTGTGATGTCTAACCAAAGTCACAACCCAACATATTTGGTGTCTAAAGAAATGTAATTTCTTGCAGTAAAAATAACAGGAATTCAGAATGATTTAGCAAAAGTTATGCACATCTTAAGTTTCCCCTTTCCAGATTTTGAATATGGACTAATGAGACAAGAAGAAGGGGGTAGGGTGGGGGGGGGGGGGGGGTCAATCAAGGGGACTGACCCCCAAGGTCAGGACCCGTCCCCCCTGACTAGGGACGATCGAGGAGACTACAAGGACGAGCTCCCTCTCTGATCCCTGCTCGCTCCTCTGATTTCCTGCTCGCTCCTCTGATCTCCTGCTCGCTCCTCTGATCCCTACTTGCTCCTCTGATCTCCTGCTCGCTCCTCTGATCTCCTGCTCGCTCCTCTGATCTCCTGTGTTTATAGAAGTATATGTACCTACATTGAACTCACATTTTCTGAAAGAGAAGGAACGGCAACCCTAGTGGGGGGAGGGGTTCTCATATGGCCAAATTAGGGTTATTTGTAATAATAATAATAATAATAATAATAATAATAATAATAATATATAATAATAATATTTGTTCTCAATAAAAAAAAAAAAAAGAATAAAAAATATTCCAATACCGCTGTGACAGAAATATAATGAATTTTGGTTGTAAATCTCTCTCCCGATCTGTGAGGGTTCAAAGCAGCAAAGGTATGGTCCTTTGGACAGGCTGGCCTGACAGTTCATTTCTAGGGTTGGGAAGTTGGTCAGCCTGGAAGAACGTATTGACCCGGATGAGAAACAATGTAGCAGCCACAGATTGTAAAAGCAGCTGCAATCGTTTACCAAGGGGTCAAGCGTACTAGCATATAAGGGGGGCGGAGACTCATAACCTGTTCCTTCGCTTTGGCTACTAAATATAACCCAGAAGTTAGTAAATAGTACAGTATCATGAGTGTGTGTTTTGTTTGTCTTGTCTATAATTGTTACTTGTGTGTTCATAGACGGCTAACACATTCCGAAGCTGTTGCTAAGGGCCAGCAGTAAAACCAGGAAGAACACTTCACTGTTTGTCACTCTATAAACTGTATCACCCACCACGAGCACTAAAGCGTGCACCCAGGACTGGTGACTGTGTTTGTATATTGTGGGAGAGATACCTGTGTTTACTTTTAGGGCTGCAAATCCCTGTTACTGTCCTCCATGTTTTACACATTGCTGTGTATAACTGGAGCTTATTATTTGGTGGCCAGACCAGGATTACAAAACAGTAAAATAGAGTTTTCCTGCACGGCATCACCTCTGCACCTGTTAATTAGCAGCCACTTTGCTATAACTATATATTCAGTTTATAAATTGTTTGCAGAAGAAAAAAAATGTTGCTTTCAAAACTGTCAGCAAGTCACCAACGGTTCATCAGGTCAAAGGAAACATGCTACTGTGATACTTTAAAAAGGTGAGCTAGTTCAAGAGTTCTGTCATAGAAACCAATCTTCATCCACAAATGTCAAAATAGGGTTAGCAAACGTATCCTTTTTTTAATAAACACATGTATTGGGACAGCAATCAAGTCTTCATATAGGCACTCTAACCTCTGATATACTGTATGCATGTCAAATCATTTTAATACTGTAGGGAGTGAATTACTTTTTAATCTGTGGTTTGCCAACTGTGCCACACTAACAATAAGTTGATTAGGGATTTTTCAGAATCATGTTAGTGAAATCTAGGCTGTTATTTCCCACCAGTATTTCAATTAACACGCACAAAAACTATGTAGAATTTACGTCAGGAGTCAGAAAGTTTAAAAATTGGAATTCCCATCCTATCTCTCTGTGTGTCTTCTTAAGACAATAATGCCTTTGATTTTAAATATATTATGGAGATATAGCGATCGTCTTCATGCTGCAGGTGTAATGAATTGAATAATAATGGCAGCAACTTAAGCCAGCTGAAGATAGGAATGCAGGTTTGGATCAGATGACTGTCAACCAACCATACACCATCTGTTTAACTTCACTGGACTCCGTCATGGATTTGAGTTATCAGCACCACATAGACCAGCTGTTCATCTTCACTGGACTCCGTCGTGGATTTGTGCTATCAGCACCACTGATTTTGAAAGAGTTCACTGTGTAAAAGCTTCTGTTACTGTCTTGCTTTCAAGGTAATTTGCAGACTAGACTGTCACTGGTACTGTCACAACGATCCCTCGGTCTGGAAGAAAGAACGTTCACCAAGAACAAGTAGAATAATTGCAAGGAAGGTTAGTAACAATCTGAGTCTCTTTGGCAGTCAATCTCAAAGTATGTTGGGTTCAAGTGGGACTAGGGTTTCCATTTCAACCATAGGTTGAGTTTTACATGGTGAAGGTCTCAATGGTCGCAGGCCAAGGAAAAAGCCACTCTTAGGAAGTAATATCCTTCTATTGGGCTGGTTTTCCAGTAATGGCACAGGAAATTTAGTTCCAACACATGGTTAAATGGATTCCATAGCACACCAAAAGATATTGGCCAATCATGTGAAACCCTCCTCTACAAAATTTAGTTTAAAGTGCAACTGGACGTTCCAACATGTTGTGGCTTCTTAATATACAATTTTACCACTTCTTAGTTTTTGTAAGCTAGGTATCCTATATGTTACAATTTGTCATCCAGTCACTGTGCCTCACATATCACTTCCAACTCTTAAAGAATAATGCCAGGCGTATAGACTTCCCAATCTTCAGAAAACAATAAGCTTTTATTTACATACATCCAATAATAGCCAGACGAGTGGAAAATCCTTCTAATACAGCAGCATGTTCCGTGATAGTAACTCCAACCAAGCACATACGAATATTCTTGAGAATATTTTCTTATCCTTATGTCTTTATATTCTTAGGTCCTTTTATATTCTTAGCGTCACCTTTTTATGATTTCTATGTATAGTCTTGCTATTAATCTATATACGTATCAAACGGTATAAAAGGTATCAACAATCGAAAAATGTATTTGCTTCTCTGCCTACAAAAACTCACTGCGTCATGTGTTCTTTCCTTTTATCGTTTACTTTCAAAACTGAATTCTAAAATAATAACGTCATTAGCTATAAACAAAACTACCACTTGAGGGTGCAGTGCATAGAAAAGGAGCACATACCAATTCATAAACAGTAATAATAATAATTGCACATATCTAAACTAAAATAAGAATACATTCTTTTTTATAATCAAAATACAAAATTGCCCATTTTTCCTCACTTGTACCCTTTACTTACTAAATACCTTGGTATCTCTGAACAGATAATTTTAAAAAATACTGTATGCTAAATATTTTAATGAGCAAGACATCTCACAAGTAGAAAGGTATCCGGAAATGTTATTTTTCTGGGAAAGCAGTATAACTGGGGATGGGGAGTTTTTTGCCGGATAAATTCACTCCAACTACTTTCTCACTAATATCTTGGTGTCCGGTATCCCTGAATAGAAAATCGTCTCAGACAAACAAATGTTTCAATTTTCATTTTCTGATACCGTTTCAGAGAAATATGTTGAATAAAAAGGAAAATCAACTTACTTGTGTTTGAGATGCTGCAATAAACTTGTAGTAGTGCCGTGAAATATTGGGCATACCTTTCAGTAAATACCCTCGACCATTTAAAAAAGAAATAAATTCACGCATTCTGGTAGAGAAGATAAATCAATTATTGTTTAATTGAAAGCCCATAGGTGAGATTAATCGATGAATCATTAAAACCCCTGCTATTACAATGACTATTTTAATCCATTACATTGTAGAGTGCACAAGGGAAAACTATAACCTTGAATGTCTTATCTATGTCCAATTAAAAAAAGAGGTGACTGCAAAAAAATAACAAAACACCTGTTCTATGGAACACCAGCTATGACACTAGTGCTCCAGCTGAGGGTCAATTACATTAGCTGGTACAAAACATATGTTTCAGTGAATTTATTTTCATTTTACCTGTAAAAATGACTGAAAAACATCTGGCTAAAAAATGTATGTAATGTGAACAAATCAAATAAAATGGAGAAGTAGACAGGCACCCACCAAGCACAACATAAGAAGCCTCTGGAGCGGAAATTACAAATTTGACTGAAATGTTCATTAAAAAAAAAAAAAAAAGAATACATAAAGAAATTTGTAGTGCCTTCTATGGTTTATAAGACTGAAGTCTTAATATGTTAATATGTGCCTTTATTAGTGTTTGATTATTTTTATTTCATACTTCAATTCTGAAATTGCAGATATTACTAAAGCAACGCTATACTAGATGAAGAGCTGTTGCTATAAGTTATAATACTATTATATCTGTCAAAGGTCCTAAAAGAAAAAAAAGTTGATTTAAATACAGCCACGTTAATAAAAGGATGTGGAGAAGCTTCAGCCATAACAACCACGGTGACAGACCAGGCACCCGTGGAACCCTTTCACTGGAGACACTTTGAAGTCTTAAGGGAAAGTAGAATTGCAACCCTTCCTGCAATCCTGCATCGGCTCTGCAGTATGATGGAAACAGATGACTACAAACAACTTTTGAACTTTATTCTTTTCATAAAACTACCAGTAACATATTTACCTTCAAAGAAAATCAATGATTTTTAAACATGCACAGTCAGGTCATTTCAGCTCAAGTGGGCCAAATCCTTTGAGAGGCATTTCCTCCATTTACAGTGCGTGATACATTAACCACATGTGATAAAAAAAAAAGGTGTCCAGGTTTGATGTCAGTGTATGTAAAAGAAGGACTGCACATATCATGCCCCACATAGTGAGAATTTGTCTGAAGATGGTGAAAAATGTTCATTCTGATCTCACTGTGCACTGTGTGATACAAATAATATATTTAAACTTTTTGCAAAAACTTTTCAACAATAAATAATTTACTTGTTGCACTGTAAGTCATTGATTGAGCAACACCCCTGCTCCACTTGAGCTGGAACAACCCGGCAACAACTATCAATCCTTTAAGCTAGAACTGACTGAATGTGAACCATAGAAACTGTTTAACTATCTTCAACCAAATACAATTCACTGCAGATATGCCCTTACCCTTCATAGGATCTATTGAGTCAAGAACAGCCCTGCCAACACCTGCCAAAACAAGAATCAGCAGAAGTGGCGAATACTTCCTTGCAGCAACGCCAATACGTCTACTCTCATCGTCAACCTTTCAGATGCAAGAAAGGATTTGTTTTATTTGTTATTTTTTAAAAAAGAAAAGTTAAAATTGATTGCAAATCAATGCTCAAAGTCATCACAGTTTTTACGACTCTCCTGTGTACTACTCTGATTGGCTGAACAGCCTTTGAGATTTCGATATAAACTTGTTTAAAACATTCTAACGTAATTGCTTTGCTGAGTCAAAAATGTAAAGCAGAGAAGCACGTAAAGATAAATATGCTACAAACAGGGTACAAAAAATAACCACATGGTTTTCAGCAGATTCTGTAAAAACAAATTACACAAGCCTAAAATACAAACATACTGTAACGATCTCGGTTAATGCAGGCAGGCGCATCACACAGGTCAAGGCAATCCACATACAGGCGGAGGGCGGATGTGAACCTGGGACCTCTCACTCTGAAGCATAGCACCGACACCACTGTACAAAAGAGCCAGCTCTCCGTCTGTGTGTGGATTGCCTCGCCCTGTTTGATGCTCCTGCCTTAACCGAGATCGCTACATTATGACCTGGAGGATGCTTGTTTATTCAGAGCCTACTGAAACAAATACAGCAGAGAAATTAACAAAGTGATAGAAAAGATTTGAAAGTGAAACAAGATGACCACCAGGTGTATGTTTACGTCTGAAATTTAAAACTGCCTCAATTGACAAACGGTTTACTTGACTAACTCAAAACTTCACAAGCATCATCCTTGACATTGTAGCAATACAACTGACTTTTAAGAAACTTGAGTTAAACAAGATGGCTGTCTGACACATTTTTGAAAAAAAAAAAACCTTTCAAAATCTTCTTCTGTGGAACTGTTGAAGTTGCTAATTTTAAACTGGCACATTGAGAACTAAACATGCTTAGACGGGTACTGATACTGGGGCTTGGGAGCCGTAAAACTGCCTGGCAGTTCTAGTTAGGCTTCCATGCCAAAGGCTGGGAAGCCTATTGTTATTGTTAAGATTTTTTTAAATTTTTTAAATTGTTAATTTTTTTTTTTTTCTTCCCAAAACTTTAAACTGCTGCTGCTTTGAAGCTGTGTGACTGATCAGGTTCTGACTTGGCAGGTAACAAGCTGGATACATTGGCTGTCAGATGCTGAAAAAATTTTACTGCTGCGTCCTTGCAATTGGCGCCATGACGCATTTTTCGATAAAACCTTTCGAAAACTTCTTTGGAACCGGTGAAGTGATTGATCTGAAACTTGGCATATATCATCAGCATCCAAACCTGCATCAAGTTTGCGAAGCAGAAGTTGCTGTGATAAATTTGAATGTCAAAATGGCTGCTGCAAATCTTATCGAAACGTGCCCTTAACAGCAAACTGCTGCTATGAACACCGCTTCACCAACAAACTCCAAACACGGTAGTTATTGGACCAGTAACAATGGAATACAAATATGTCAAAATGGTGATGTTTTATAAAACAAGATGGCTGCCAGGTGTATGTTTACGTCTGAGATTTAAAACGGCCTCAGTTGACAAACACTTTACTTGATTAACTTGAAACTTCACAAGCATCATCCTTGACACTGTAGCAATACAACTGACTTTTAAGAAACTTGCGTTAAACAAGATGGCTGCCTGACACATTTTTGGAAAAAAAAACTCTCAAAATCTTCTGTGGAACGGTTGAAATTGCTGATTTTAAACTTGGCACATTGAGAACTAAACTGATACTTTTTTGTTACTGTTACTTTACTGATACTGGGGCTTGGGAGCCATAAAACTGCCTGGCAGTTCTAGTTGTAATTGTTTTCATTGGAGTTGGAATTTTGCTTGCATTTTGTTCACAGTAAAAAAAATGTACTCCTCTAATAATTCAATATATTATTAAAAGTACCTATTACATCCAGGATTGTTATTCTAAGCAGGAGTTTTCAGTTCTTGGCCTCAAGGACCCCCATGTATTTTTCAACCAATAAATTTGTTTCACACAAATTGTTTTCAATCGCACATACAAAAACACTTACAGAATCCCTGGAGTCAAAATTTTAAAACAGACATGTTAAAGTGAGTAAAATACTTTTTTCCCGGCAAAGATATTGAGTGTGTTGGCTTAGCTGTGTTGGCTTAGCTGTGGTGGCGTGCAACATGTGTTTGCAATTATGGCAAGACCAATGTTAGCGAGTTAAAGTCTGCCGCAATATAATTTCTGTTTAAAAAACTGTTTTTAGAGCACTTGTTAACACACTTGACATTAAAAATATTGTGCATCTCATATAATACAGTACATTTCAACTCCAATGTGTAGCTTTTTTGATGGTGCCTGGCAACAAGCCAAAAACTACTTTTTATATACTAGTACACTAATAAATGAAGACACAAATTCATTCAGGGTGTAACTCGTCTATTATAGTGTACCTGAATGTGTGTTACTATTTAACTACAGGAGGCTGCAATGTGGTTTTCATTACTGAACTGATGTTCTCTCAAGTCCTAGGAGACTTATATTGCATAAGAAAGTCTAAGGGCAGAAAATAGGGTCTGGGGTAATTAGTTGAAAACAATAAAACTCAACATATAAAATCTATTTATGACATTAATTTAACCCCAGCGTGTAAATATTTTATGTACACTGCTGAAATTTCCTGAAAGTACACAACACATTGAGAAAAAATAGATTTGCTTGTTTATTGGTGTAACAACTTGATATACAAAAAAAGAGCAAATGTACCATTCATATCTAATGCTATGAATGGCACTAGATAAAGAAAAAAACGCTATTACCTTATGTTTTTCTTCTATTTTTGACCATTACCTTTCTTACTTTTTTATTGCTACTATTTACTTATATGTATAAAATAACCTACTTTTTTTGAAGCATACAGACCAGCAACAAATAACTAGCAATCCAAGAGCAGTGATAGATTTGATTGATTATTACAACACTGTAAAGTCTTCAGGCACAGTGCATCTGGGTTTACTTACATGTATAGCAATAACAGCACAGCAGAATGGAGACAGGAAGGCTGTAAATACTTTGATCAGCTTTCATTTCCACGGCTCATAACAAGTCTAAATGCGCTCAGACAGCGCACCCCTTCAGAGCTACGAGGAGCAATAAATAACAGTGGAACAGCAGTTAAATTAATGATCTGTTGCTGCGTTTCGTGAATGGACCTTACCTGCACTCCACAAAGAATCTTTTTTATCACACACTCAGAAACAGGCAGCTGGCGAAGAAAATCAGGAAGCTGCCTGGCAGACCATCACGCCTACTTTTTCAGTGCTGCCAAGTCCTAAAGCCTCATGAGGGATCTCCCAAAACTTAATTAAACCTATTGGAATTCCTACATTCTGGTATGCTTAAGAACCTAATCCATTCAGATCTGAAGTCTAATCTCCATGAATGTGGTATGGAATGCAGCTTTCCCTTTCCAAAGCTAGATTTACTCTGTTCCAGTGCTGTGTCTTGTGAAAACCTTGGCTTACTGAAGGATGTTCACCCATTCAGTTCTACTGTAGGACACTAAAAAATACCTGTTTTAACAGGCTAATGCCTTTTGGGGCATCACCTGTTAAAATGTGTTGTATTGTTCCAAATTATGCAGGGGACTGATAGAGACTAATATCCAACGAGGGTTGGTTGACACCAGTCAATTTTTCCATTCCAGATTTGCCAGAAAAGCCTCAAAATGTGAAAGGAAATTGTATAATTGTAAAATGTATGTCTATTCACCGCAATTATGGCTGCAGTGTCCTCCATAAATGCAACACAGCGTCTCTGCATTTTGTATGTTACACGTGGGAACGTGTTAAACTGTTTAGAATAGATGCTATTAAAAATTAACAAAATGGTCCCATAGCATAGCAGTAAAAGCCAATGCCTTCAGCACAGGGAGCTACGTCCTCTCTCACTCCAATTAAATCGAGGATGCTTGGCGGGTTGGCAGGCCGCAGCTCAGCAGCTATGCAATTGGACGGATTACTGGTGGGGAGGTTCAATTTCCCGATCAGGGATCTCCCTTTGTTCAAGAGCTCCTATTCTACAACCTGCTCAGTGTCTTCAACCTCCTGCGCTCAGAATCGAATAATCATATTCCTTCAATCAAAACAGGATCCTGGCTCTCATCGTCCATGCTAGGGATTCTCTCCATCTCCCTCCAGTCTCTCCATAACAGCAGTTTGCCTGACCATCCGTGGGATTCTTAAGAGCTTTCCCCCGCCTCACCTTCCTGTCTGTCTATATCAACAAACATTTTCCATTTGTTAATTTCCACTCTTCGGAAAAGCCGCTTCTCCCCCTACAAGGATCTACCTATGGAGATCAGCTGCCTCTCGGCCACCTTCAATTGGATGCATACCACCACGACAGATCAATTTCAGTGCGGTCGGTTCATTCACCCGTCAAGTATCAAGTCTCCTATCCCCCTTTTCAAGGTATCTCCCCAGCAGGAACACCCCACCCCCCCAGACCCCCCTGTTAATTGTTCCTCTTACTCTTATCATCACTCGACTCCACCCTTGCCTCTGATCAGGCCTCCCTCCTCTCCACCCTTGCCTCCAGAGCTGGCCTCCCTACTCTCCCCAACCCTCTCCTCCAAGCAGGCTTCCCTCCACTCCACCCTCCCTCCACTCCCTCCTCGACTCACCCCCCAAACCTTGGAAACGTGTTTCTTCTAGTAAGAGGAAATGATATAAAAGCTAATAATGTTCAGAGAACGAAGTGCAACTCACGTGAATACCCTCAGGAATAACAGCACAGCAAGTCACATCGAGACAGGTCTGCATTGTACCATAACTAGACGGGTTCATAGTGAACCTGCAGTGCTCCAATGCAAACACAACTGTCCTGATTCCACACCAGCGAGTTGTATGATTATTTGCAGGTTATTCCCTCAGGCCTGGCAGCATCATACTGTACAAACAAACCCACTTGCAAATCCTCATTATAATTAAAATGTATCATTCGGAACTGTGTAAATTCACAACCTCCTTTTAACGGACTTGTATTACTGCAAAAGAATATACATGAACATATACATGAAAAATATACTCTATGTTACCCCTAAAATGTTTACAGTGCAGTATTTGCCTAGATAGCTTATGCTGCTTTTTTGGCAAAATGTTAGTGGATCCACGTAAAGTAAAAGAGGCCAGTCAGGGAAAAGGCCTGGAATTGTCTACAGCTGTGGTGGAAGGTAAAAATACAAGACAATCACATTTTTACACCACTGGAGTTTGCACTAAAAAGGTGAGTGTAGACACAGTGGGTTACCTATCATTGTGGTGTAACTGCTTCACTTGAAATGTCAGGTATTAAAAATGGATTCCTAACAAAAAGAATCTGCTGCAATAGGCATGGCACTTAAATGACATAAGTCACTTGATCTGCTTGTTTTGAAGACATTTTGAAGTCATGCAGAACCATTTTACAACACAGCGAACACTTTCTCTTCTATGTTGATACCATCCACAGACTTGCATATACAATTTACTGGACCTCAGTATCACAGATGAAAAGGAAGTAAGTAGGGGGAAATAAATATTGTGATGTCATAAAAACACAGTGAACCAGTGATTGGTTCCTCTGAGTAAAAATAACCATGTCTGTATTACCAGACAGTTCGTTACTACATGCTACACTAATTTACACGGTAAAAAAATACTTTACAATGCTCTGTCTCATTTCAGCTATGGATAGAAATAATAATCTCCCCAACAAAGCAACCTTTAAACCTATGAAAACTCATACAGTCAGTTAGTAAGACAGTCCAAGTCATCTGGACAAACCTCAGGGCTGAGTTTGCTATACTGTTACTCTATTTCTAACTTCAGCTCAGGCACTCGCCTACACTTGATCTCCTGTAAAATGTTGGATCTGAGAGCATGAAACAGTGCTGGTCTTTGACGTCACCTTTTCTTACCCACTGAGAAACCAAATGGGAGCATTGGCTGCTGACACATTTACATTACATAGAAGAATGGCAATCCGATACAAATCACAACCAGAACAGTTTGAAATTCAGTGCACCGGTGCCTTCTGAGAAAGAAATGTAATTTAGGGAACTTCCATGCTTTCATATACTGTCTTTTTATTCTGCAAATTCTTTACAATGACTATTTGAATTCTCTTGAATGTCTATTGGAATTTCTACCATATGTTGCTTTCTGGTCTGAATCGACACCATACCTTCCTACCCCTATGCTACATGAGTTAGTCTGTGAGACAATTTGGTGACAACAACTTGACCTATACTTATACAGCCTTGTGCCCTTAGCCAGCTGAGGGTAATGGTCTGCCTAGCCATTGTACTGGAGGACCAGACATGCTCCTAACAACTACTCCTGGTGAGACTTTTACCTACTGTGGCTTCAGTGAAAACCTGGAGCAGACAAGATGAGCGAGCAATATCATATGCCTACATATTACTAAACATCCAATTGATTTGTATGTTACAGTATACAGTGCAAACAAGTAGACCTGTGTCAGCAGCATACACCCCCCACCACAGGTGCTAATTTTATATATATATATATATATTTGTCACGAGCTGGACCTGAAGCTAGAGCTACCGTTCTCTGTTGGACAGCTTTGGGACACTTGGTGTAGAGACTCATTTGCATACACCAGAGCAAAGGACTATGGGGAGGTACTCACGCTGTTGCGGGGTCCCGTTCCCCAATTATTACCCAAAACTCCAAATCTAGGCAGGGTCTTGGTGGTGCCACCGTCATACACCTTCCACTTCTTAATAATCTTTGATTCTTACTAATCTTTTGATATTTTTTTGTACCCATCCCCTGATCTGTGCCTTTCAACAACTTTGTCCTGGAGTTCTTTTAAAAGTGCTTTGGTGCTCATGGTTGAGTCTTTTCTTTGAAATGCACTACCCAGCAGGGGGAACCTACAGGAACTGCTGAATTTATCTTGAAATCATGTGAATCAGTACAATTTAACACAGGTGGAGGCCACTTAACTTGGTGTGTGATTTTGAACGTGATTGGTTACACCTGAGCTAATTTAGGATTGCTATTACAAGGGGGGTGGACACTTATCCAACCAAGCTATTTCAGTTTTTATTTTCAATTAATAAAAATAAAAATAAAAAAAACTATTTGAATGCATTTTAATTCCAGTCTATAAGGCAACAAAAGGTGAAAATTTAGAAAGCGGGTGTAGACTTTCTCTAGGCACTGTATGTGTGTGTGTGTATATCCCTGTTTACAGTGAATAAAGTGTTATGTATGGTTTTAAACTCTGTACATTGTATAAAGTTATATTTATAGCAACACAAGAAAATAAACCAAAAAAATGTTTGTCTAAATATGAATAAATAAATAAATACATACATACATTTCTTGTTTGTTTACATTTGAACAGGCTAACAGTTTGGTTGTTTTGTTGCTGCACAGCGCCACTCAGTGGTTTGAAATAGAACTACCACCAAAAAGGCCAATACATTCTTTTTTTTTCAGATGAACCATTTTGTTAATTTATTTAGAACTGTAAACTAATACAGAAACAATCATGCATAATATGATTAATCAAAAAATAAACATATGCAGCTTTACATTAGTGCAATCTTTTTATTCTGTTGCTTTAAACTTGAGTGCTATGCATTCAGGTATTACTGTAGTTCTCCGTTTTGAATTGTTTCTACTTGACATTTTGAAGAGGCAGAGACCTTAAAGTCATGTTAAATGTTATAAATACATTTTCAAGGCTTATCACTGAAGACATTCCTGCATAGTTTGTCCTTCTGTGCACTGTGTGTAAACTGACCTTGCCTGTGTTTTACAAGCATAGTTATACTGTAGTTGTACGATGAAGTTCATCTTCCCTCATTGTCAGTCTGTCACCCCTGCAGCAGTTAAAGGCAGTAAATGACATCATAGAGAAGCATTATAGCTCAGAAAGGAACAAACAGAAATAACTAAAAGAGGATCAGTTGTTCCCAAATGACCCATGTTACACACCACCATCATTTTCCAGGAAGAATCTACAGTGCTGATTTTCATCTGTGACTCAAACTCAAAGTGAAGAAAACAGGAAACAAAACTGACAAACTACAAATATCTCTTTAAAAAAAAAACATTTCTTTCATCAAACTTACAAAAAAAAAAACAGATGCTGCGTTATTTATCAGTGTTTATGAACACTAATAGTAAATGCATGCATTTGTTATTGTTTTACAGTACAGCTCCAATATTGCCTGATTATCACATTGCAATGCTAGCCATGTGCACACGCAGACGACTGTCTGAATTTGCTACTGTATACCAAAGAAACAAAAAGCCTCAGGGTACACTTTCTGCATTATGTGCTGCAGGAAATTACTAAAACATTACTTTCCAGAAAATAATGTTTGCAATGTTCAAAAGCAATTAATTACCTTTAACAGGAATGTGTTATATTAGCAGAGAAGCACAAGTATACTCTGTATCTAAATGATTTTGTTCTTTTTCCAATGACTAGTGGTTTAATCCTAATTATTATTATTATTATTATTATTATTATTATTATTATTATTATTATTATTATAACACTAATATGGAAGCAAATAATGTATGATTAGTGTATTGTATAAATAAAGTTTTAATATTTTGAATTTAAGTTTGGCAGGGATGGGAATAAAATCCCATTCTTCCCAAACCCACATGTGGAATTGTGACACGAATGGCTGTAGGGGTGGCGTCAGACCAGGAAATGAATCCACAGCACAGTAGTAGACTGAGGTAAAACTGAAAAGATTTCATCAAAACAGACACTGTTACAAAACAAATAGACAGACAAACAAACAAACAGTGGACGAACCCCAAACAACAAGTATTGTGCTGGTTCTCCAGCACGCGTACAAATTGTTATTCTCTCTCTCTCTCTCTCTCTCTCTCTCTCTCTCTCTCTCTCCTCACTGAGTGGACGAACTCTAAGCAAGTACCGTGCTGGTACCGTGGAGTGATTGTGCAATCCCTGTGCCTAAATACAAATATACATTTCAACAACACTTGTGGTACATAGCCCCACATTATATCATGTATACTAACACATATACACCAGCATAAACACACCACTGTGGCAGAGCAAAGCTCTGCCCTTTTTAAATTGGCAGGGATGGGGTTAATTTCCCCTACCTGCCTGGGTTTAATATGTTCAGGTGGCTGGGGTTGATTAGTTGATTAGGTTAATTAACGATCAATCAGCACCCAGCCACCTGACATAAAAGGAGGCCTCTGCTTCTCATTGAGGAAGAGGGAGTTGACGAAGCAGGTTGGTGTTTGTGGTTGTTTTGTGATTTTTTTTTTAATTTTGATAAATCCAGTGAAGGCATTGCCCAGCCTGGAAACCTTATTTTTGTAAGTTTTGTTCTTTTTCTATTTGTGTTTAGAGATCTTTATTTTGCCCTTGTGCACTTTATTTTTGTGTTTATTTATAATAAAAGTATATTTATTTGAACTGCAGTCTGTCTCTGGGCCTTTATCCACTCACCAACCTGCCACATTTGGTGTCAATAATGGGATAGTGCCACCTAGAGGCTCAGAGCAGTATTTTTTTATTTTTTGGGAGAATTTTTTTTTTTTTTTGGATTATGGGAAAGAGCAGACAGCGGCAAAGGCAGGAAAAGCAGCAGCTGAAGAAATGTAAGCTGCTGCAGTCACCGCTGGAGGACCCGGCCAGCCTCTTCCCCTGGTGTTCCTGGTGCGGGAAGGAGGACCATCATTGGCAGTCCTGCCCAGATGTGCCACCGACAAACTGGTGTGGCTAGTGTGAGGAGGACGGCCACAACTGGGCAGGATGCCCCTACAACCAGGCCCAGAAAGAGGTGCAGTATTCACCCCGGGCATCAGGTGCCACCCCACTACCTCCAGCACCACCACCTTCACCACCGTCCCAGGAGATCTGGGACTGGTTGATGCACCCTGAGGCAGACCTCGTCCATGATCTCCCCATAGTTATCAACACGCTGTGGCGTCGAGATGGGGAGAGGTGGGAACAGTGGGAGGAACAACACCACCCAGCATCCTTCCTAGAGGTTGCCTTCATGGTGGTTAATTACCTGGCGGTAGACATGGGAGATGTCCCAGTCACTCCAACAAAGAGGGTGGAGATGCCTTCCCAGGAGCCAGAGAGGGGTGAGCCGCCTTCCCGGGAGCCAGAGAGGGGTGAGCCGCCGTCGTCCCCGGAGCCAGAGAGGGGTGAGGAGCTATGGCTCAAGGATGCCTGCCTTGCACCGCCCAGGAATGCCACGCCCGCTCCGCTCAGGGATGACTCATTTGGATCACCTGGGGTTGTCTGCTGCTCTGCATTGCTTGGGACTGCTGGTGTCTCCTTTTTGTTTTCTAGGGTTGCCGAGGGTCCGCATTCTCCGCCTCTGCCACCAGAAGGAGCCGGGCCGCCGTCGCCGTACTACAATGACATTAGAAATGTGTGTAGCAAAGGAGAAGCCATACTAATGGGGGATTTCAACTTCCCCCAAATAAAATGGGAAAACCTGGTGGGTAGCGCGAAGGATGAAATAGAAATGGTGGAAATGACAAATGAATGCTTCCTAACACAATTTGTGAAGGCACCCACTAGAGGGGAGGCATGCCCTGATTTAGTCTTTTCAAATAACGAAGATAGAATAACTAAAACAGAGGTCAGAGAACCACTGGCAAACTCAGACCACAACATGGTCTCATTTGAAGTGTTTTTTAAATCCCCAAAAGAAATGACTAAAGCTAAGGTTTACAATTTTAGAAAAGCAAACTATGAAGGTATGAAACAGAGACTAACAGAAGTAGATTGGAGTAAAATAGAGAAAACACCCACAGAAGGATGGTTGTTCTTCAAAAATGTAGTACTAGAGGCGCAAAACAATTATATCCCTAAAGTAGACAAATCTAAATGTAAAACTAAATTGCCAAAATGGTTTATTAGATCAATTAAAAAAAATATTCAGCGAAAAAAGGCACTTTACAGAGCATTAAAAAAGGACCAAAAAGAAAGTACGCAGAAAGAGTACACAGAACTGCAAACGCAAGTCAAAAAGGAAGTTAGAAAGGCCAAGAGAGAAATAGAAATAAACATTGCTAAGGGAGCTAAAACCAATTCCAAAATGTTTTTCCAATATTACAACAGCAAGAGAACATTCAAAGAGGAGATTAAATGTTTAAGAGATACAAATGGCAAAATCGTAGAGGAAGAAAAAAAAATAGCAAATATGTTAAATGATTACTTTTCACAAGTTTTTACAAAGGAAGATACTGACAACATGCCCCACATGTCATCCAGTTCCTATCCAGTTTTAAATAACTTTAGCATAACTGAGGCAGAAGTGTTAAAGGGACTAGGAGCTCTTAAAATAAACAAATCCCCTGGGCCGGATGAGATCCTCCCAGTAGTACTCAAAGAAATGAAAGAAGTAATTTACAAACCGCTAACCAAGATCATGCAGCAGTCTCTTGACACAGGGGTGGTACCGACAGACTGGAAAATTGCAAACGTAATACCGATCCACAAAAAGGGAAACAAAACTGAACCAGGTAACTACAGACCAGTAAGCCTGACTTCTATTATATGCAAACTTATGGAAACTATAATAAGATCCAAAATGGAAAATTACCTATATGGTAACAGGGTACTGGGAGACAGTCAACATGGTTTTAGGAAAGGGAGATCGTGCCTAACTAACTTGCTTGATTTTTTTGAGGATGCAACATCCATAATGGATAATTGCAAAGCATATGACATGGTTTATTTAGATTTCCAGAAAGCTTTTGACAAAGTCCCGCACAAAAGATTAATTCTCAAACTGAACGCAGTTGGGATTCAAGGAAACACATGTACATGGATTAGGGAGTGGTTAACATGTAGAAAACAGAAAGTACTGATTAGAGGAAAAACCTCAGAATGGAGTGTGGTAACCAGCGGTGTACCACAGGGATCAGTATTAGGTCCTCTGCTATTCCTAATCTACATTAATGATTTAGATTCTGGTATAGTAAGCAAACTTGTTAAATTTGCAGACGACACAAAAGTAGGAGGAGTGGCAAACACTGTTGCAGCAGCAAAGGTCATTCAAAATGATCTAGACAAGATTCAGAACTGGGCAGACACATGGCAAATGACATTTAATAGAGAAAAGTGTAAGGTACTGCACGCAGGAAATAAAAATGTACATTATAAATATCATATGGGAGATATTGAAATTGGAGAAGGAATCTATGAAAAAGACGTAGGAGTTTTTGTTGACTCAGAAATGTCTTCATCTAGACAATGTGGGGAAGCTATAAAAAAGGCTAACAAGATGCTCGGATACATTGTGAAAAGTGTTGAATTTAAATCAAGGGAAGTAATGTTAAAACTGTACAATGCACTAGTAAGACCTCATCTTGAATATTGTGTTCAGTTCTGGTCACCTCGCTATAAAAAAGATATTGCTGCTCTAGAAAGAGTGCAAAGAAGAGCGACCAGAATTATTCCGGGCTTAAAAGACATGTCATATGCAGACAGGCTAAAAGAATTGAATCTGTTCAGTCTTGAACAAAGAAGACTACGTGGCGACCTAATTCAAGCATTCAAAATTCTAAAAGGTATTGACAGTGTCGACCCAAGGGACTTTTTCAGCCTGAAAAAAGAAACAAGGACCAGGGCTCACAAATGGAGTTTAGAAAAAGGGGCATTCAGAACAGAAAATAGGAGACACTTTTTTACACAGAGATATTGTGAGGGTCTGGAATCAACTCCCCAGTAATGTTGTTGAAGCTGACACCCTGGGATCCTTCAAGAAGCTGCTTGATGAGATTTTGGGATCAATAAGCTACTAACAACCAAACGAGCAAGATGGGCCGAATGGCCTCCTCTCGTTTGTAAACTTTATGTTCTTATGTTCTTACCTTGGAGATCCGGGGCCCCCTCAACCAAAGAAGGCTTGGGGGCTTTTTTGTGATTTTTAATTTTGATAAATCCAGTGAAGGCATTGCCCAGCCTGGAAACCTTATTTTTGTAAGTTTGTTTTGTTATCTTTCTATTTGTTTAAAGATCTTTTATTTTGCCCTTGTGCACTTTATTTTTGTTTATTTATAATAAGTATATTTGTTTGAACTGCAGTCTGTCTCTGGGCCTCTATCCACTCACCCGCCTGCCACAGCCACATTCAACATAACACAAAAATACGCACAGGAATGTGCCTGGGTCTTGAATGATTAATTGATGGTCAATGAAGCTCCAGCCACATTATTAAAAAAGGAACCAAATGTTTTGACTAAGGGTTCAGTGAAGGTGAATGCCCAGCCTGAACGGGGAAAAAGTTACTATAAAGTTTAAACAAACACTATATACCTAAGAACACCCAAGCTTTGGCTACTGCAGTGTATTAACTAACCTTTTAGTAACGCTCTTCTATGTTAAGGCTGGGCATTTGCCTTCACTGAACCGTCCTGTCAAACAAAGGATGTGGCTTCCTTTGTATACTATGTGGCTGTGGATTATTTTTGCATGTAAACCATGCCAGTGTCTCTTAACCCTTACAATTAAAACCAGCTGCAGGAAGGGCCTAGTTTTAGGTACAGCAACTAACCTTGAATCTGTAATGTCCTTTGCAAATGAGCTGTGCTATTATATTATATTGCAAATGAGCTTTCTGCTATTATACTTTGGAATGAGGCTTCTTCCAGTTAAGATTGCACACTTACGCTTTCTGGCAACATTTATAACATTCTCAAATCCTTTCCTTTTCCCTTTTAGGCTAAATGTCACCTGCCAAGTGGCGATGTGAATGTATGTTTGTATTTGAAAAGCTTGCTGTCTTTCACTGTCCAGCCAAGCTCAGTTCCCTTTCAATTCAAAGACAACCACCAACCAATAGCTTTGGGATATGCCTGCGCAGGTTAGGTATTCGCTGAGCATTTTATATCAAAGTTGCAAATAGGCCCCTCCGTAGAATGACGTCCTTGGTCCTGTCTCACTGAGGTAATAAATACTCAACACAGAGAGAACTTGTTCTCTTTTGCCTCTCACAACCAGGTAAGTAAGGTGGGTATAACTAACCTCTTGTTTGATTGTCTCTTTTAAAGAGCCCTTCTGTAAGTTCCTTGGCAATTTATTGCTGGAAGTCGGCTTATCACTTCCCCGGACTCGGTTTTAAAAAATGTTATTAAATTTAAAAATATATTTAACAGCCTACATCACCTAGAGACTGTAGTCTGCTTTACTATTCTTGCAGCTTGCTGCCTTCGTTTTTCTATTTTCTTCTGCCAATTAGCAACTTTTGAAAAATAACCAAGAGAGAGACATTCCTCCAGCGAGACCCAGCTCTGCTATGCGTCGCTGTTGAGTCTAGGACTCTGGGCTACCTCGGCACGCCCACTCGGCCTAGCATCCCTACAGGTTATTTATTACTACTGATTCCTTTTTTACTTTAGGCCTGATATTACCTGGTCCTACTGTCGAGTACCCCACACACATTCAAGCCACTCACCCAAAAAAGTGGTGTGTAGGTATATCATTTTGAAAAAATGTTTTCTTTTTCTCGCTCTGTCTCTCTTTTTTCACACCTGTAGGCTGTACAACCCAGCGGTATCCTCGGGTCCTCAGTGCCTCAGAGCCTGGGTTCCTCTGTGCTTCAGCGCCCTCGGTCCTCAAGCGCTCCCCTGCATCAGTGGCCTCAGTGCTCCATTGCCTTGGTGCACTTTTCACTTGAATCAATCAGTGGAACTTTCCATCCGCCTCTGTTTGCGGAGGAGACAGACCGGAGAATGAATTCCCCATGCCCTGTTAGGGCATTAAGAGATTACGTGGACAGGATGAGAGCACTGCGTCAGTCTGACCAGCTCTTCGTCTTTCATAGTGAAAGGACCCGAGGTCAAGCCCTCTCTAAGCAGCGATTGTCCCATTGGAGTGTGGACACAGTCTCGACTGCGTATACTAATGCCGGCCTACCCCCACCTGGGAGGGTGGCCGCACACTCTACCAAAGGTATGGCTATGTCATTGGCTCTCTTTAGAGGAGCTTCACTGACTGACATTTGTACTGCGGCTAGCTGGGCTACACCGTATACATTCGCTAGATTCTACCAACTTAATGTGGTAGATCCCTCTATGCCTTCATTAGGCACAAGGGTCCTTGTAGTTGCACCCTCACATCACCAACTCTAGTTGGCGGTAGCGAGATGTCCCTTGTATGATGTCTGCAACGGCTTTTGTATACCTTTCCAAAGGTATTGGTTGGTGCTCATCTTCGAATTGAAAGGAAACGATAGGTTACAAATGTGGTGACTACATCGGTGAGGCGGGACCGAGGACATCACTCCATGGAGGGGCCTATCAGCAGTTTTGATATAAAATGCTCAGGGAATACCTGACCTGTGTCAGCATATCCCATAGGTATTGGTTGGTGGTCATCTTCTCTTTCAGGGAACCAGGGTTACATCCATAACCTATTGATTTCTTTCAACCCTCACAACATATTAACTTTCAGTCAACTTTCATATTAACTTTTCAGTCAGAAACAGTGATTCATCTGTGTCATGCAAAGCAAACCATTAGTAAAACGATTATATGAAGACGTCTGTGTGTCTGTCTGTTGTACAGAGTTACATGTTTACATGTACATACTGTGCTTGAAGAGGATAGTGATCTACTTGTCCATGCTCCTGATAGATCTAATAGATGTCATATTATCTGGGTTATTCTGCATTCCCACAGCATGTATTATATTCTTTGTATTCTTATTGCAAAATGGGAATGTTGTACAGGCACTTTTGAAGTTATGAAAGAGTACTCGTCTCATAATAAACAAACACACCTGCCAATCACTTGTTTTCTCAGCACACATCACGTTTCAGGCAGCAGTAAAGAGAGTGAGGCTGATAGGGTGCTTCCTATAACCCAGACTCTAAAAAACATACACTAACTGGATTAAAGGTTCTTTACAGGTAAAACTGTAAATGTGATAGACATACAGAGCTTCTTTCTCACTCATATTTTTATATTAATAATAACCTGTGTTAAAACAAATTTGCAGCAAGTTTCATCACAATTATAAAATCATATATTTAAAAAGTGAAACCTGTGTTAAAAAAAAAAAAAATCACATTTGGATAATACATTGGATAAGACATTCGCATGTATTGATGCCTCCATTATATTCCCTGGCATGGATATCATCACCCAGAGAGGGGTAATAAAATATTTTGAAGCACGCAGACAGTTTCTAAATTGAACCATGAATCGTGCTTAAATTGAATAAGATCACTTTTGGATAGGCTTTCATGATCTTTGCAGTTTGATTGTACATTGAGGCTTATTATAAACTAAAAACACAGGGATGGAAATGCAACTAGTGTTGCATAGCAGTTTCACCCTTGCCAGGTTTTACTACGAGCTTGACTGACCACAGTGTATAGGTAACAAGCTCAGGTGTGTCTTATTAAACTCATAGTAAAAGTAAGAATGGATCAAACTCCTATGCAATGGGACTCCTATCTCCATACCTATAACACACTAAAGTTTTGAGTCAATAACTGTTGAAGTGGATGTCGAATAAAGTTAATGGACCAATAAGATCCTGTTCCATGCACGCCTGGGGGAGATGCATGTGTACAGGGTGTGCTGGGATTGGATTTTCTAATACCTTCTGGTAATGTTTAGATTAGAATATCTGATCACAGCCCCCATTACATATGTACCGCCCTCTGGTAGGCATGGAGCAACACTTGAAAAGGTCATTAACTGCAGATATAAACTTCATTCGACATTCCTCCTAATACATTAAGTATTTGCTCTGAGTATATCATACATTACACTATGTAACACAATTTTTGTTCCTGGGTAGTAAATGTTATTTCCTAATTGCTTATGCCTCAAAAGTATAGAAAATGGCTATTATTCCCCACAAACTTTGCTTTTGTGACCAGGACAGTGATATTTTGAAATTTACCTATTTCCAATGAGAAAACGGTCTTTTCGTTCACATAAAGTCAGAAAAAAACAACATATGAATCCAAATTAACATGTATGTATACTAAAGTAATACAAAAATGACTACAAAAGATTTAGAAGTGAGTAGTTTTTCGAGATTTACGATTATACTGTAAATCACTTTCACGAATCAGCCCCCAAATGTAGTCTCCCATCATGTTCTTGTTATACTGTCCTTGGTAGCAGCGTTCAAAGTCCAGTATATCCTGGTGGAAGCACTCGCCTTGCTCCTCTGAGTACGCTCCCATGTTCTTGAATTTATCAAGATGAGCATCACGCATATGGACTTTGAGGGGCATCCTACAGCCCATTGTGCCATAGTTCTTCACCAGAGTCTCAACCAGCTCCACATAGTTTTCGGCCTTGTGATTGCCCAGGAAGCCCTGAACCACTACAAAGCTGTTCCAAGCCACTTTCTCCTTACTAGTGAGCTTCTTGGGGAATTCATTGCACTCCAGGATCTTCTTTATCTGTGGTCCAACGAAGACACCGACTTTGACCTTTGCCTCAGACAGCTTAGGGAAGAAGTCTTGAAGGTACTTGAAGGCTGCCGACTCCTTATCTAGAGCTCTGACAAATTGTTTCATAAGGCCCAATTTGATGTGCAGTGGTAGCATCAGCACCTTCCGGGGGTCCACTAGTGGCTCCCACTTGACGTTGTTCCTCCCCACAGAGAACTCGGTCCGCTGTGGCCAGTCCCGCCTGTGGTAGTGTGCCTTGGTGTCCCTGCTGTCCCAAAGGCAAAGATAGCAGGGAAACTTGGTAAAACCGCCTTGGAGACCCATCAGGAATGCCACCATTTTGAAGTCTCCTATGACCTCCCAGCCATACTCATCATACTTCAAGGCATCCAGCAAGGTCTTGATGCTGTTGTAATCCTCCTTGAGGTGCACCGAGTGAGCCAGGGGAAGAGACGGGTACTTGTTACCATTATGGAGCAGCACGGCTTTGAGGCTCCTGGATGAGCTTATTCTGGTTACAGGCGATTCCGATTGCCTCAAACAGACTGGTCACATTGTGGCAGAAGCAGAGCCCATCTTGACGGGTGAAGAAGCTGGAAAAAGGTTGGTGACGCTTCCTCTGATCTGCGACTTGCACACTTTCATCCAACAAGTTCCACTGCTTGAGCCTAGACGTCAAAAGCTCGGCATTGGACTTGGTGAGACCAAGATCTCTAATCAAGTTGTTGAGGTCTTTTTGGTTGGGGTAGTATGGGTTTCTCTCCTCAGCTCCACCTCTGAAATTGTCATCTGGATCTACAACGTCTCCCTCGCTCTCTGACTTGCTGCTCTCTTCTAAAGACGGCTGCTCTCTCTCTCCGGAGGAGTGGGTACGGGGAGCTCATGGCAGTGTGGCACCGGGGCGATGGATGAAGGAAGGTCCGGATACATGATAGCAGGTGCATTCTTGCCAGTCCGACGTTTGGAAGGGTCCACCATGCAGAAGTAGCAGTTGCTTGAGTGGTCAGTGGGTTCCCTCCAAATTCTTGGGATAGCGAACTTCATGGCTCTCTTTTCCCCTCTGTACCATCCTACAAAAATACATTTATTTCACCCATGACTAATGTGTAAGAGATTCTCGCAACATTTTTCATATGATATATTTTTTCAATAACATTGAAAATTGTAAAACATTTTAAAATTAAAAACTTTTACAATTTTAAAAATTTTTAACAAATTTTATAACATAAAATTCCGAGCAACAATTGTCCATCTTACCTTCCAGAGTTTTTTTGCAATGCTCGCAGGTGAAATGAGGTGCCCAGGCATGCCGAAATATGCCTTGTAGGCCTCACACATCTTAGCAGATGCTTCCACGGAGTACTTTTTCGCTCTTGTCTTGATAAATTGGCCGCAGACATAGCAAAATGCGTCTGCCCGATGCTTGCAGCCTCTTGATGCCATCTCAGAAAAATGCAGATATGTATCCACTTAGGCAGCTGGAACTAAACTGAACTGGTGGGCTTAAGACCCCTGTATTTATACTACTATTTATATTACTGGAAAGTTCTAGAAAGTTCTAGAAGTTACTCCAAGTTTACTCAGCACTGAATCTATCTAGAATGTTCTGGAAAATAGGTACATTTCAAAATATCACTGTCCTGGTCACAAAAGCAAAGTTTGTGGGGAATAACAGCCAATTTCTATACTTTTGAGGCATAAGCAATTAGGAAATAACACTTACTACCCAGGAACCAAAAAAAAAAAAAAAAAAAAAAATTGTTACACGGTGTTATTTATTGTATTGTATTGTATTTTCTAATGAAAAAACATTTAAAATATCTAGCTGGCAATCAGTTCAGTAAATTTCTTAATAAAGTTAAATTAGCATACAGATATTTGACACAGACGTTAAAGCGGAAGGTTATGAAATGTATACATTTAAATGAAGCATGTTTGTTAGTTTTATGACTATCAGTTTTTGTTTATCTATTTTGTAAAAGTTCCCCCATAGTAAAAGCATAGCAAAGCGTAATAAAGCATATCGAAAGCATGGTAAAGCATAGGCAATGTAAAAAACAGTGAGGTATGGTAAAGCATATTAATAAACTTGGTAAACCAGGGTAAATTATGGTTGCTGCATGGTATTACCATGGAAAAAGCATGGTAAAAGTGCAAAAATAGCATGGTAAATTTGTATAAGGGTGCCCTGCCTTGCTTTAGCTTCCGAGAAGTTGCTCGCTTATTGGCGACACAGTAAAATAAAACAAAATACACTCCCAATTTTTCCTTGACATAAAAACAGCACAAAAATGAAGGAAAAAGAGAACATCTGCTGAAGTCATACAAATTAAAAAGCAAAACATGCAGACCATTAATAATCAGCAGCTTCATATCCTTTGGGCTAATACCTACCTACAATAACAGAGATTGGAGCAGTGTTTTTAAAATCTTTGGAACTGGACTAAACATCCAGCCCAAACACCACTGTTTGGAATCTGTTGTCAGTCTGGTTTTTTTACAGAGATATTTTTTTGGGAGACCAAGTTAGTTATCAAATAATTGTTTTATGCTTACAATAAGAAACATTAAAACAGAGGAGGCTCTTCAAGGTCTACTGTGGATATGTACATAACAAAACAATCAGTTCATAAACAGATTTGCAAAATACCTGGTCAAGGGCAATTTTATCAGGTTCTTATGGGATCCAGAGATTGGGACAGTTCAAAGAAGGTTCTTTATCAATTTCTTGAATGAAAGTTCTAAGAGGAAACATCCTCTCATCTCCCTAGAGAGGGTGGATTAATTTTTTTTTCAGTAATACATTTCATTAAATTACAAATAAAATCCTGCAATTATATTTTTCTTTACCTATCCAGTCCAACAGAACTGTGTTGTGGCCTTTTACCAAACACTATCATTATGAGCATCCATACAGAAATATTGTAACTTTTAGAATAGGAGTCTAATTCCCACTTAGTCTCTGATCTCATCAGGAATTTCTTTTTTGTATCATATTTCATATTACATATTAAATATAATATATAAAGATGAGATACAAGTGTCATTGTGTCAGGTTTTTGTAATAAAAGAGTCATGCAATAAAATAAACAAGTCATGTAAATTTAAAACTTGATCTTGTATAAAGCTTTGGGTATTTGTATGTATCTCTTTTGCATTTTCCCTGCCATTGAAGGACCCTCTTCCTGCTCTGCAAATCTGCAGGAAAAACACAGTTGACCTGTATAGTCAAATACCACGAAGACACAGGACCACAGAGCCATGTGCAGTAGAAAACAATGGGTCTAACAGCATTCATAATGACTCTGAACATACCCTACCAGCATATGTACATGTTTGTAGTATTCTTCACATCTCTTCATTTAAAAGGTAGAAAAATAGGGGTGTATCCTTGTGACAGGCTGGCTTCAGTGGAGACATCAGACCAGAAGAAAAACACACAGCACTGCAAGTGATAATGTTAAATGTGCTTGCTTGTTCCGGTTTATTGCAAAACAGAAAATAATGATTGTAACAAAAACACTGACACCGAAACAGGACACGGCACTTGAGCCAAAATAAATAGACAAACAAAATGTACTAACACTAAACAGACAGACAAACAAGTGGATGAACACTAAACAAGTACCGTGCTGGCACTTCCAGCACGCTGTAGCAATTGCTATATTTTAGCTCTCCTCTCTCTTCTCTATGCTCTCCTCTCTCCTCTCTAATCTCACCCATTCTCTACTCCCAAACACACAACCCAGAGTGAGTGAAAACATGTTGCTTTTAAGCAGCTGTACCAAGACTCGATTGCTATTCAATCATTCAATTGGAGTCTTGGTACAACTGCACGTGAACTAATCTAGTACAATTTCCTGTGCTCACATATTATTACATTTTACTTGCACGTGAAGTGCTGTGCAATCCTCACGCCTAAACACAACTACACGTTTTAAATCACTTGTGCTACACAGATCCATTTATATCCCGTGCACCAATAACTATACACCAACATTAACACACCACATGTAAAATGTAACACACAAATACACACAGGGGCGGGGCACATTGCCACAATCCTTCATGTTATTGGATTTCTGTTTTTCATCACATCCTTGAAACGTTTTTTTAAAAAGATGTTGAAGGGGAGACTAAAAATTAGTCTCTATTGCCTTCAGTCTAATATTGATGAGGCTAGAACCATCTTGTAATGGTCATCTGTAGAAAACATATTGCTAAGAGTCTTGTTGAGGTCAAGCTTCTTTAAGGAATATTGTAAGGATGTAATGGGAAGCAGAAACAAAGCAACTGGAAACGAAGCAGCATGAATGGCAAGTCAGCATGTCTACTGCACAAAAGCACTTCCATTTTATTCAGTTAAAGCAGAAGCTGTTCTGATATGTCTGTTTGATTCTTTTCTCATTCTTCTCACATGCGCACAACACCTTCATAGATCTACAGTGTAGACTCTACACCACAAAGCTTTCTCAGCTCCAATGCTTCATAATGAAACACACTCCCAGGTGTATCCAGTTGAACAATATCTTTCATATTGCTTCAAGATCTAAACTGCAAAAGTGCTTAATATGTTTTAAGACGTTGCCAGATTACACCACCCTAAACCAAGAAAGACCAAATATATACGATAGCTCATCAGCAGCTGCTGGAAATCTGGAGTCTCTCAGATACCGGTTTATACAAAAAAAAAGCTGTTTAAATGAAAGACACTGTACTCTTTTTTTTAAAAAGTTGTAATTATATTCAAATACAAATAAGTATTTTAATCGGACCAGATTTTCAATCAGATTTGTTTTGCTTCACAAATTATACTGGCCCTGTCTAATTCAGTGAATTTTAGTAGAGTCTGTTCTGTTTAAATAAATTTAAATATCTAGAAGAATAATAATCCAATCATAATACATTTCCTGTTGTAAAAAAAAAGGTTATGATAACAAATACAACAGTAAGTAAAGTTGCTTTGCTCTCTAAATACAGAGCAGCTCTCTCAACAACCGACTAAATGCAACAGGCTCTAGGCTGTATTGACATGTGGATAGTTGTCCCCTGCAGGGTATAACAACTCATTGAAATGTATTGGATTCTGAATTCACGAGACAGGGACTAAATTAGATGAAACCAGTTGCTTCAGTCACAGCTCAAGTGTCCACACAGGTTTTATAAATTAGATTCAACCAGTTGGTTAAATCACAGCTCAAGTGTCTCCACAGGTTTTAGGAAAGAAAGAGAATTATTGCTGCTGACTTCAGTTGCTGGTTTCATTCCCAGTTCAATGTCAGAGCTCAATAGCACAACATACTGTGTGCACTTGCAATTAAAACCAGATATGTTGTACATTCATAACTTGTCTTACAAAGTCTAACTCCTTCTCAGTAACTAAGAGTTAAATGCTGCAATGCAAAAATAATTAAAACTGAAGGATTTAAGCACACAAATGGTTTAGGAAAGGTAGAAAAACAATTATTTAAAGGTTTTCTGTTTTAGGAAGATAACTAATCTTCTGTATGTGCCTATACTGTATATTGACAAATGACCTTTTCTATGGGTATATGGTCGTTTTATGTTACATTAGTGCTGAAAGAGTAAACTGTATAAAAAAGTCACTGTTGAAACTGTTACAGCCTCTAATGTTTATTAAACAACAATTAATTTTAATTCTAATTTTAATTCTAATTTTAATTCGATAGCATGATTTTTAGTGCACTTACTATAGAAAGCGTTTCTTGCTCCCATTCAAATTTGATTTGACTGTTACCTACAGTATTGTGTAGAGACTATTCCTGAAACTATGAGGACAGCTTAAGAAATGGAAATGGCTTGGTGTTTTGTTAGACCAGAGCTGCTTGAGAGCTTAGTGGCACATTTAAAGTAATTGTAGCTAACAATAGTTCCATACATTTTACTCCGCATTTGGATTTTGTCTTATCGAGACAAGCAAATGTCACAGTACACAGATGTGAGTATGCAGAGAAATTCTCTTTCAATGGCTGACAAGACATCAAACTGTGGTCAGTAGACAATTTGAGAACAAGGAATGCAATTTAAAGAGTATAAGAGTAAGGCTTAATTGTAATAGCTACGTTTTTTTGTTTAATAATGAAATGAAATTTAAAACACCAAAGTAACCAAATGTGTTTCATTTTTTTTTTATGGTTAGATAATATGCAGTGACTAAAAAGGCTCAAGTAAAGTGCTTTCCAAGTCCTCTTTGATCATGTCAGTGAAAAGGGTTTAGAAATCATAGTTAATGCAATATAACAATTGAAGGCTGAAGCTACAGCTTGGTCAATGAAACCGAGTTATAGTTCAAGAATCTTGTTGCTCATCCTTGTCAATTTTCATTGCATTTTGTTTTAAACAGCAGAAGAGCAAAGAAGCAGCCAAGTGGTGTGCATTTAAACAACAATCAACTTAATAAAAGGTCACAGTAGCACTTCCTTTCTCCTTCTAGCACTAACGACATTCAAATTGGTAGCGGAATGCTTGCATTTGCATGGCAAATCAGTACAGGATGCTGTTTAATTATACTGAAATACACACCTACATCAGGCTTGGATTCAATTGGCTGTAAAACAGAGTTTGAATGCCCACAAGATAATGAATAAAAGCCATCAGGACAGCTAAAACACCTTCTGCCAAGTAATTACAAAAGTAATATCAAGCTGAATTGGACTCGCAAATATATACATTCCTGCAACTTTCCCGAGGTGAGTTTATTTAAAATGTTCTCATTTGAAGACTGTTTTGTAAGATTGATTATCCACATGGTCTCTCCAGAAAACAATCATTACTATATCATAGTTTTAACTCTGTTTGAAATTGCACTATTCAATAAGTCAAAAGCAATTAAACCAGTGTTTCCCTAGGGCTTAACGTTACAGTAAACTTTGTATTGAAACACTTTGTTATACTGGTACCAATAAGTTCTGATGATAGCAATTATACTGTGTTTACATTGGTGCTCTTCCTGTCATCTTCCTGTCAAACTTTTCTAATTCACATAGACATTACACGACTGGGAAAAACAATGCAAGTAAAATATTATTTCTAAATCAAGGATTTTAAAACTGATTTTGTGCATTTGAATGATTTTGTACATTATTTACATGGTCAATTAAATCAAAAACCTAAACAGACTGCATTAAAAAAATAAATAAATGAAATCTGCTAAAGACAGTTTCCCACTGCTTGAAGGACAATACATTCTCAAACAATCTTACAAATATTTTGCTATTATACTCATTTGAGTCCCGCCATACTTGACATCACTCTCCAGCAAAAACATTTAAACTCAAGAACTGCTCAGAAAATCTAATTGGTGGGTTTGTTGGTCTACTCAAATTTGATTGGCAAGAAAAATAACACATATAAAGTACATTTGTTGAGATCCTAATAAAAATTACACCATATAGTAAGTAGGCTTGACATCTGCTCTGTTCTGTTTTCACTATCTTGAGGTAGATGTCCAAGGATTTTGGTATGCCTACTTGAGATCCTGTTATTTAACCCTTTCAGGACCAAGCATTTTTCAGTGGGATGTTCCCCCAGGACCAGGTTTTTTTTTTCATGCTCTAGTTTTTTACAGTAGCATCTTGCAAATAGTGTCCCTTTTTCAAAACACTCTGGGGAACATTTTAAAGTACTTCAGAAACCATACACACTTTTTTTTCAACACAATATTTATTTGTTTGGTTTTTTTTTATTTTTATTGTTTTGTTTTTAAATAAAGTAATTTTGATTATGTATTCTCCTTAGCGATATATGTATAAAAACATGTTATTCTATGACCCGAGGAACCTTACAATATTTCATGAAAGTTTTGTTGAAAAATATTGATGTTTGGACAGATTACAAGACATTGTTTCACCTGGGTGATTGTAATGACATAATTCACATTTATTATCGGGGTCTTTATAAGCAATAATGGACACTGTTCTCGATTTGTGTTCTTAAAATAAATATTTATAAATAAAGTAATAGTTACTCATTTCATTACTATCAGTAATAAGGGTAAAAAAATAAGAACATAAGAAAGTTTACAAACGAGAGGAGGCCATTCGGCCCATCTTGCTCGTTTGGTTGTTAGTAGCTTATTGATCCCAAAATCTCATCAAGCAGCTTCTTGAAGGATCCCAGGGTGTCAGCTTCAACAACATTACTGGGGAGTTGATTCCAGACCCTCACAATTCTCTGTGTAAAAAAGTGTCTCCTATTTTCTGTTCTGAATGCCCCTTTTTCTAAACTCCATTTGTGACCCCTGGTCCTTGTTTCTTTTTTCAGGCTGAAAAAGTCCCTTGGGTCGACACTGTCAATACCTTTTAGAATTTTGAATGCTTGAATTAGGTCGCCACGTAGTCTTCTTTGTTCAAGACTGAACAGATTCAATTCTTTTAGCCTGTCTGCATATGACATGCCTTTTAAGCCCGGAATAATTCTGGTCGCTCTTCTTTGCACTCTTTCTAGAGCAGCAATATCTTTTTTATAGCGAGGTGACCAGAACTGAACACAATATTCAAGATGAGGTCTTACTAGTGCATTGTACAGTTTTAACATTACTTCCCTTGATTTAAATTCAACACTTTTCACAATGTATCCGAGCATCTTGTTAGCCTTTTTTATAGCTTCCCCACATTGTCTAGATGAAGACATTTCTGAGTCAACAAAAACTCCTACGTCTTTTTCATAGATTCCTTCTCCAATTTCAATATCTCCCATATGATATTTATAATGTACATTTTTATTTCCTGCGTGCAGTACCTTACACTTTTCTCTATTAAATGTCATTTGCCATGTGTCTGCCCAGTTCTGAATCTTGTCTAGATCATTTTGAATGACCTTTGCTGCTGCAACAGTGTTTGCCACTCCTCCTACTTTTGTGTCGTCTGCAAATTTAACAAGTTTGCTTACTATACCAGAATCTAAATCATTAATGTAGATTAGGAATAGCAGAGGACCTAATACTGATCCCTGTGGTACACCGCTGGTTACCACACTCCATTCTGAGGTTTTTCCTCTAATCAGTACTTTCTGTTTTCTACATGTTAACCACTCCCTAATCCATGTACATGTGTTTCCTTGAATCCCAACTGCGTTCAGTTTGAGAATTAATCTTTTGTGCAGGACTTTGTCAAAAGCTTTCTGGAAATCTAAATAAACCATGTCATATGCTTTGCAATTATCCATTATCGATGTTGCATCCTCAAAAAAATCAAGCAAGTTAGTTAGGCACGATCTCCCTTTCCTAAAACCATGTTGACTGTCTCCCAGTACCCTGTTACCATATAGGTAATTTTCCATTTTGGATCTTATTATAGTTTCCATAAGTTTGCATATAATAGAAGTCAGGCTTACTGGTCTGTAGTTACCTGGTTCAGTTTTGTTTCCCTTTTTGTGGATCGGTATTACGTTTGCAATTTTCCAGTCTGTCGGTACCACCCCTGTGTCAAGAGACTGCTGCATGATCTTGGTTAGCGGTTTGTAAATTACTTCTTTCATTTCTTTGAGTACTACTGGGAGGATCTCATCCGGCCCAGGGGATTTGTTTATTTTAAGAGCTCCTAGTCCCTTTAACACTTCTGCCTCAGTTATGCTAAAGTTATTTAAAACTGGATAGGAACTGGATGACATGTGGGGCATGTTGTCAGTATCTTCCTTTGTAAAAACTTGTGAAAAGTAATCATTTAACATATTTGCTATTTTTTTTCTTCCTCTACGATTTTGCCATTTGTATCTCTTAAACATTTAATCTCCTCTTTGAATGTTCTCTTGCTGTTGTAATATTGGAAAAACATTTTGGAATTGGTTTTAGCTCCCTTAGCAATGTTCATTTCTATTTCTCTCTTGGCCTTTCTAACTTCCTTTTTGACTTGCGTTTGCAGTTCTGTGTACTCTTTCTGCGTACTTTCTTTTTGGTCCTTTTTTAATGCTCTGTAAAGTGCCTTTTTTCGCTGAATATTTTTTTTAATTGATCTATTAAACCATTTTGGCAATTTAGTTTTACATTTAGATTTGTCTACTTTAGGGATATAATTGTTTTGTGCCTCTAGTACTACATTTTTGAAGAACAACCATCCTTCTTCTGTGGGTGTTTTCTCTATTTTACTCCAATCTACTTCTGTTAGTCTCTGTTTCATACCTTCATAGTTTGCTTTTCTAAAATTGTAAACCTTAGCTTTAGTCATTTCTTTTGGGGATTTAAAAAACACTTCAAATGAGACCATGTTGTGGTCTGAGTTTGCCAGTGGTTCTCTGACCTCTGTTTTAGTTATTCTATCTTCGTTATTTGAAAAGACTAAATCAAGGCATGCCTCCCCTCTAGTGGGTGCCTTCACAAATTGTGTTAGGAAGCAGTCATTTGTCATTTCCACCATTTCTATTTCATCCTTCGCGCTACCCACCGGGTTTTCCCATTTTATTTGGGGGAAGTTGAAATCCCCCATTAGTATGGCTTCTCCTTTGCTACACACATTTCTAATGTCATTGTATAACAGATTATTTTGCTCACCGTCTGAATCTGGCGGTCTATAGCATGCTCCTATTATTATGCCTTTTGAATTTTTGTCTGTTATTCTGACCCATATTGATTCGGTTTTATTTTCTTTGTCCAGGTTTAACACCTGGGCTTCAAGACTGTTTCTTATGTATAGCGCTACCCCTCCTCCTCTTCTGTCCTGCCTGTCTTTCCTATACAGTGTATACCCACAAATATTATATTCGTCCCCATCACTCTCAGACAACCACGTTTCTGTAACACCTATCACATCATAGTTACCTGTTAGTGCAGTAGCTTCAAGTTCTAGAATTTTGTTTCTGATACTTCTAGCATTTAGATAAATACATTTAATGGTTGTCTTACCTGAGTTGTTGTTCTTGCTTTGATGCGGTCTCCCTTCTGTTTTTTTGTTGATTTCTCCCCCCTTCCTTTCTAGTTTAAATGCTTCCGAACCTGCTCGAGGATCTTTTCTCCGAGTAGACTAGTTCCCTTGTTATTTAAATGCAGTCCATCCCGTCTATACAGATAGTCCTCGTTGTAGAATGTGGTCCAATGATCAAGATAGGTGAAGCCTTCCCGTGTGCACCACGTCTTCAGCCATTCGTTTTGATTAATTATTTCCAGCTGTCCATATGGTCCTTTGCAAGGTGCGGGTAGTATACCAGAAAATACCACAGTTTTGGTTTTCTCTTTTAATTTCCTTCCTAGCTCTCTGAATTTGTTTTGCAGGGATTTTGGTCTGTCTCTTCCAATGTTGTTTGTACCGATGTGGACGACTACTACCGGGTCGTCTCCTGTTCGTTCTAGGAGCCTGTCCACGTTCTCAGTGATGTGCTTGACAGAGGCTCCCGGAAGGCAGCACACTGTTGTAGTAAGGGGGTCCAAACTGCGAATTGAACTTGCTGTGTTTCTCAATATGGAGTCCCCAACAATCATGACCCCCCTTCTTTTTGCTGTCTGGTCACCACTGTCAATAGGGTCCTGGATGTTGTTCCTTTCATTCTCTTGTTGTTGGTTCTGCTCATCAAAATTCTGAAGTGACTCAAATCTGTTGGTTGTTTTGATTTCTGGTGGTTGTGTTTGACCAAGTTTCTTTTTTTACCTGCTTCTGCCTACCTGAACCCAGATGTTCTGACCTTCTATCTCCTTGGTGGCTTTCAGTCTGTTAGGGGTGATGCAGACTTCCATGAATTGTGGGTGTGCCAGTTCCTCAAGATCCTGTTGCTGTCTCACTTCTTCCAGCTCCATTTCTAGCATACTTACTAGTTTATGCAAATCCTGGATCGCGCGGCACTTTACGCACACTTGGTTTAGCTCCGCTGGGTTTTCTCGGATTTCCCACATCAAGCAGGTGTCACAGATTACTGGCTTGAAGACCATGTTGAGGTTTTTTTTTTTGAAGTTTAGTTTCTTCTGCAGCTGTCAACCTGCTTTCAAACTGCTTTCAAACTGCTTCGAAACTGCTCTGTACTTTTCCACGCCTGTACTTCTCCCACTCGCTGTCGCTGGGAAGACTGCCTCGTTTAACTGCGTTGTTCTGCTGTGCTGTTGGCTCCTCCCCTCGCCCGTGTCTCAAAACGGCGCCGAATTTGAATCAGCTGCTGCTTGTTTCAGCTTGTTTGTTATCAGAAAAACACACGAGGCTGTTTGACTTTGAGCTGCTGCTGTGTTTCCCCAATGTCCTCTGTTTTCTGATTAAAGCAATTCAAGATGCAATTTCTCCTTTCTGCTTCGAAACTGCTCTGTACTTCTCCCACTCGCTGTCGCTTCCACATGTACCTGATACATTTAGTTCATGAAATAGCATATGCTTATATCCACTAATTTCTTCATATTTATAAATGTTGTAAAAAAAAAACACACACAACACACACACATTTTATATATATATATATATATATATATATATATATATATATATATATATATATATATATATATATATATATATATATATATATATTAACACATGAGACAGAATAAATGTTCTAATATAATTATAAGTCAAATACATCAGATTTACAGTGTTTCCCCTTTTTTATTAGCTCTAAACAAGTTTGTTTTGTTTCTGCTTTTGTCTCTTCCCGGCTGCTGTAAACGGTCTCCGCCGTTTAGACACTAAATGCGCCTGTCTGTGACGTCACACACACCATAAATAAATAAATAAATAAATAAATAGATAGATAGATAAATAAACTATCAGGACGTGAGCGTCGGTCCCTCCGCTATCATTGATGTGTGTTTCGACCCTGTACTGCGAAGTACGGTGGTCCTGTAAGTCATCAAAACAAAGTGTTTTTTTATTATTATTATTATTATTATTATTATTATTATTATTATTATTGCGTTAACACGATCCCGGTCCTTAAAGGGTTACTCTTACAAAGCGTGTGGCAGGGGACTGCACAAGGGACGTCCAGAAGCTGCAGCAGCAGAGCGCTTTGCAGCTTGGTTAGATAGTCCATGATATAGCATCACATAGTCACACAATAATGATTGGTTTGACAATAGTACTGTCATACATGTATTATACACTCCCATGTCACAGGCCATGACTGCTCTATTATTGAGACCAGATCGGATATACGGAAAGTCCCGAGACAGCCTTTCGTACTTCAAATATATATATAATTATATATATATATATATATATTATAATATATATATATATATTTTTTTTTTTTTTTTTTCAAATTAAGCTAACACTCCTTTGTTTTTATTCCAACAGTTACTTAATTGACATTCTTAAAAAAAAATTGAGCTGCATGATGTGCTGATTGTGTCCAGCTGTCGATATGTTTGTTGTCTGTCTGTCACACTCTACATAATGCCTTGATTTTGCAGCAAACTTTTGTCATACACACCTAACCTGTTTGTAACCTTTCAGGTACTGTGCAATTATTCCAGGTCCCAAACCTAAGTCAGCCCAAGAAGAGCATACATTTGACAGTATTTTGAAATTCTAAAGTCATACACTGTTAGCCAACACAACATATACTGGTAGTAGAAGCAGTCATAGTAGTATGTAGTAGTATGCAGTGCAACACAACACTTCCACAGTTTCACTTTTAATTTGCGTTGTTGGGGTCCACAACTAGCACAGGTTAGTGAAGAACCTCTGATGTCACTGTGGCCCGAGTTGACTTTCATCAGATTTTACACACTGTAGGTACCAGGAGACTTTTGTCCAATTTCACTTACATCCGACAGCGCTTAGGCCGACCTAGTTTTGCCTTTGAATCGATTATTACCCTATTATGAGGACTCTCTGTACATGTGTGCACTCATTTAATAATAACAAAAATAAAATACAAATCGCATCAACTTGCATAGGCCTATGCCCCACAAATAAAGGAATGGCTCCATTAATTGGTTGAAAAGTAATCTTTTAACACGTGAAACAACTGAAAAGGAAGACCGGGAAGTTTCCTTAAAAGATTTTCAGTGCCGAGACCAAACATGAAGTTCACACATATCTTGTTTTTTTCGCTACTGAAATCCTTTCAAATCATACACTGTATAAGCCTAAGACCAGTCTGTTGTTTTGTTGGTTGTTTCTTGTCTTCCACTAGACCTTTTTAGCCATACAAAGAAAACAACTTTCCACCTCTAGTCAGGGGTCTATTCAGTTAATATAAATGGAGGCAAAATGCACACATTATTATAAATGGTAGTCAAAGTTTCCTTCTTTTATGAAATAAAGGCAGTACAGTACAGTATTTACTGTAGATCTGCCACCGTTAAGATCAACTGAATAAACCCTACTGTGTATAACTCATGCTTAAATCACTTTGTGCACCTATAAAACATACTGCTCATAATGATGTGTGAAATCCACCCAAATATGGGCTGATGCTTTGAGCTGAGCATTGTAAACAACAACTTCCAATGAGATGATGTCCAGCTTCTTACAGGTTAACCAATGGAGTCCATAGCCACTGTTTGATTTAAAACAACATCTTCCTTAGTATCTTCTCCATATCAAAGAGATACGTGGCTTTGGCCCACAGTATTTGCAAATTAGCAACAGCTAGATACAGTAGGTACGAGATACCCATCTGTTGTTATCTCCCTGTCTCACTCCTCGTCAGTGGGCAAGCTCACAGTTTATTAAAATAGATAATCCCTCACTGCCAGGCTGTTTACAGAAACCGAATTGTGATACATCTCTAAACAGGGTCCAAGAACTATCTTCACTGGCAGCACTACCTAGCTAACAAATATAGAGGATAAAAATACACAAATTCCTTCATTTTGGCTTGACTACAGACCCCCTCCTTTGACCTTGGGTCTTTGTTAAATAATTTATTTTTCTTTATTTAATACAAGCAAACAAGAGGAAAAAAAAAAAAAACATGGATGGTACATCACTCCAAAGGGCGCTCTCAAATGATTATGCTTATAACCAGTGGCCAACTTTCATAAAAACAAACACCATGCCAGAAAACACATTAAAACATCCCGTGCACGCAAGACATGTTTTCACAGTTTAATAGAACTGATGCATCTTTGCCAGTAGAAAGAAAATCAATGGTTTAATTCTGGTTTCCAAAACAAGCATGTTTTGCTGGCACTGTTTAGGAGTATAACCATTCCTGTTAAGAGTGTCTTACTGTAAAAAGCTCTCCCACATTTGCTTTAAAATGTTACGAACAACTGCTGACTAGAAAGGCTGATTGCTACTTCAGTTAGGTAGCACGCTATTTGCTCTTTCATTAAAGTCCAGAACAGTCTATGCTTACTTTTATCAAAGTGTTTCCATGGAAATGCATTTCAGTGAAAGCCTTAGTGAGTGAAGAGATGATGGCTGACAGTAATGTATAAAGCAGCGCTGATGTGGATTGTTAAGATATACACATATATATATATATATATATATATCTATATATATATATATATTATAGCTATATATATATATATATATATACTATTATTTTTAGCTGACTGAATGTGATTTCTCTCATCGCAGTTAATATCTTTTCAAGATATGCTCTATGCACAAGCTGTATTAGGCAAGTTTAACTGCTGGGGATCAAAATCATCCATTGCAATAAAACAACAAAACTAACAGAAGCAACAATCTTTGAAGACATTTACGGTATACCACCTGAATCAACAGTTAATTTCTGAGCACTCAAGTTCATAAAGCCAAGTCTACATGGCTAATGTCAGCATCACTAAATTAATACTACACTTACCTTAAGTGACAGCACACAAAATAAATACCCATCAGCTTCCAAACAGGCATACAATATAAGACAATACTTACTGACATCGGGCTGTTTTTGGCTAAATGCTGTAGCCACTAATCCTGGAAGGAGAGTTCCCCTCAGTGCAAAGGGAAGGGTCTGCATTTCCCAAATCCAGCATCTAACGAATAAGCAAATACAAATATGCAAGACTGACTCAGTCCCCTCACTGTCTACTTGAATGCTGTGGTGTTTCTAGCAGTGCTTCCACCTGCTCTTTTCTTGCACTGGGATACACCAGTGCTGCTAATCTAAAATCAGCCAACCAGAGATCTCCATATGCTTACTATGGGTTTCATGCTGAACATAGAAAAGAAAAAAAATCACTGGTTGATTGACTCTCAATCCTTTTGTCCTTTAGGCTAAACTGGATATTTCTAATTATTAGTCTCATTGAATGCTCCTACACAGAATATTTGTTCTCAATTATTTGCAATGTAAAACTTTACACATGATAATGGGCCAGATTTTTTCTTTAAAGGCAAAGTTAGCACAATTATTTCTGTTTCAAACCTGGAATTGATATATCCAGAACATTTATTTAATGACTATAATGAAATTGTTTTTTTTTTTTTTTTTTTGTCCCCTAATTCTGCTGACAACACCTTTTTGAAACAAATACTATCAACTAAGAATAAACTGAAATTATTCCAGGCTGTTACAGTTCTTCACTGTACAGTCTGTTTTAAAATTGCAGTAAAAATGACACTAAATAGGTTGGAGTTGCTTGGCTACACTATATGTTATTAAATGTTTAGGCTGAGAAGCAACTCCGTAGCCCAGAGCAGATATTTTCAGTGTTTTCACGCCCCAGTCATAATAAACACATTAATCAACAGCTTTGCATGTCATGCCATTTCCACTCCCATTGTGAAAACACTCTGAAACACACTTCTGACCACGCTTCAGCAGATGGTTGGGAGGTGTATTCAAACATGACCATTCCAAGTGTGGGCTGCACACTATTCATTTTGTTTTAATGATTAACACTACAACTTTAATAGTCTGATCTATTATACTGTACCTGCTGTGCATTTCTATTGGCCTTTTATGCGCACTTTTGTAAGAATTCATATCTGGTACTGCGTTTATAACCTCTCCCACAAACCTGGATAGTAGCACGATGGGAGGCATCTAATGACTTCCAGGTGCAGCGATGTACAAGGAGAGGTTGGTGGCTTTGCCAGAGCACTCTCCCCTGTGATTGCATTTAAAATCTTTAAACCCTTAAAAGGAGTTGACATAGTTAAAACAGCTGAATCACTTGGATCCTTTAAAACCCAACTTTGAGATCGATCAGCTACTAGGCACTGGACAAGCATAGATGGGCCGAATGGCCTCCTCTTATTTGTACATTTTCTTATGTTTATAATATATCAATGCCTTAACATGGGCATTGGCGAAAAGATTAAGCTGGTCCAAGAAAAAAAAAAACCTCTATTAAAAATAATTTTACTGTAAAATTTCTCTTTGTGGTCTGCACTCCAAAGTGACTTAGCTCTAAAATGTGTCTGTCAGGATGCCCAATTAGAATAGGAATGCTTTTCCTGGGGGGGGGGGGTCAGGTAGTTTCTAGACCAGAGGTTCCCAACCTTTTTGGGTGTGCGGACCCCTTTTTAACCCCCAAAAATTCCACCTAATGAGATGTCTGGTCAGGGCCGGATTAACCTATGAGCAAATTATGCTATAGCACAGGGCCCCCAGCAGAACTGGGCCCCACGCAGGGTCGGGCCTTGAGGTCCATAATATCCCTCGCCTGCTTAGAACGCTTCACCCGCCTTGCCTGCGGAGATAGGGAGTGGCTGCGGGCGGCCTGCATATTGGCAATGTGCAGCAGGGAGACCTGGGACATTCTCTGGGGCACCCAGAGCCGCTGACGGTCCAGTCGTGGAGGATGCGGAACTTGCCATCCTGGCTCTCTCTAAACATGCATCTTTGAGCCGAGGCTGAAAGGCCTCAAAAACGCTGCATGCCACGTCCCTCTCGAGGGCCACGGTGGCATGAGGAAAGCCAAAGCAGCACACTCAGAGGGTATGTTTGTCCTCCTGCGGGATGATGGCATTGCAGGACGTACAGGGATGGGACCCCAACATGGGTCTGACTTTGTGCATTAGCACTGAAGTACTGCTCACATTGCGCTGAACACTGGTAGTGGTATAACACTGCTTATCGTGTGCCGAGTACAGTGGGCACTTTGTGCACCACGTACCATGCAGTACGTAAGCTATACACTAGGATGAGCAGTGGGTATGCAATGAGAGCAACGAGTACCTCGTGCACTGCTTGCACGGTGCATCCCAAGCACTGTGCGCACTGAGTAGAAGTTGCGGAGGGCGGGTTTAGCAGCCAGTAAAACACGGAAAGATAGCAAACTGAGAGAGAGTACACCATTCGTACAAGGCCCGACTCACCTCAGTGGCGGGCCCATGGCCAGCAGAACTACTCGACAGCAGGGATGTGGCAAGGCCATCTTCCTCTGAGTAACGGTTTTATTCCCTCGGTGGGCGGGACCAAGTACGTTTTCCCAGGAAGGGGGCTTTCAGCAGCTCTTGTATAGAGAGCTCAGCAATAACTACCCGAGGGGCAGGAATATCCCATACCTATCTGGTGGTGGTCCTCTTCAAATTGAAAGGGAATTTATTATACAGAATTTAGTAAACGAGGAGTACCGTCAACTCAACAGTATATGAATGAAGATTATTATTAAAAATGACGTATATTATGTGACATAAATAACATTTTGAGATTGCTGCATTTCCCTTTTTTTTGATAGAAACTAAAATGTTTTTAATGTAATTTGGGATTAACATGACTTCTTGTTATTTATGTGTGTGTGATGTAGTAATGTAAGATATTAATCACACAAACCATGTTGATTGATATTCTGACGTATCATACAATCCCACATCACCCCCTTTGATCGGTTAGAGCTAGAGTTGCCGCTGCCACAGAATGTCTCAGCTGCAAAATATCACTCGCCTTGCGATATGTTGCCGTTCTAAAATTCTGCCATTGCAGTACTGTTCCGCTACGATATTGTTTCGTCAATGTGAATTAAGTCTCACCATCGATTTTACTTTTATCATCTTTTGATTATTAATAAAGAGAGTATTTATAGACTTTTTATCCTGCCTTTGTTTGCTTTTTCCACGCGATACTGCACAAGCTCATGTGTGCCCCAGACTTTAACATACAATGTGTGTGTGTGTGTGTGTGTGTGTGTGTGTGTGTGTGTAGCGGCAGGCTACATTCTGCCGAAGATGATTTGCGTTATGAAATGTGGGACTTGCCGGTACGAGGAGGCTATTTTTATTTTGTTTTCCAGGGTCCCCCTCTGGACCACAGGTTGGGAACCACCGTGCTAGACTGTTCTAAGCATTGCAAAATATGATTTCACTCAAGACGACAGTGGACTTTGTTTTTGGTCACCTTTCTAAACATTAAATTACACTAATTATTAGCAAATCTAACATTTGTTACTTTGTAATCGGCGATTTTTCAGGTAAACAAGTAAATTCAAAGTACAGTACTGTAAGTTTTTTTTGTTTGTTTTGTTTTTTTTTTTTTTCTTAGCGTGTGTGGCGGTAAGGAAAGTGCCCTCCGCTCCAATGTACTAATCAGGTTGGAGCGGAGCTCCATTCTGCAAAGTTTGACACCGCCTGGGTTGCTTCACATCTTTGACATCTTAATGAAGTTGTTTTCAGTGGCGGGTGTTTCAGTTAATAAATGCAACAATCGGATACATATTTTTTTTTTCTGGAGTAAAAACACGTCAATAAAGGGAATCATTTCCCTTAGTAAATTTTAATATATATATATATATATATATATATATATATATATATATATATATATATATATATATATATATCGGTCATTATGACTGCGGTTATATACATTGATATGACACTGATAGCAGTAACTTAATATTAACTGACCATAGCCTTGTTGAATTTGAACAATGTTTACTACGCTCAGGCGTCAGTGGGTAAAAAAGAACCCTGGATCAAATGCAGTCAAGTTAGAATGTAGAAAGATTGCCCGTGCTTGTGCTGTTCCGCTGGATTCATTTCACTGGGATTGCAGGCAGAACACAGGTGAGCGTTACCTCGCGGTTTCCAAAGTTACAACACAAACACACATTAGTCGTGACCTTTAAGCAGTTTGTGTTCAAACATAATGCCATTCAGTTTGTAAGCTTAATGTGAATCTAATTTGCGGGTCGGTATTATATATCTCACGGCAAAATAGTAATTACCAAACAATTAAGTCACTTTGAACTTGCTCATTTATTGATTTCTGTCAAAACATTTGTTACAAACAACATGCACTGTAATTTGAAAATTCGGCATCTAATAAATAATGTCATGTAGCTTTATAGGAAAATGTATACAGTACTAAACGAATGTTATTATACCCTTAACAAAATACTTATAAAGGATTATGGTGTATATAATATATGTATCACTACAACGGAAATAAATATATATAATATATATATATATATATATATAATATATATCCTATTATATATATATATATATATATCTATATAGATAATATATATATCTATAATATATATAATATATATATATAGATATAATTATATATATATATATATATATATATATATTATATTAGATATATATATATTTATAAAAGTGTGAATATATATATATACATATATATGTCCAGTTCATATCACATATACAAACAAACACGTATTAAAATATTTCACAGATAAACCAATTTTATATATGTGGTTCGTAGCGGGTCAATTTACAGGTGAAATGGCGATGCGCGTGCCCGTTTGGGAGAATTACTGTACTCTTATAAATCAGGTTTGTGGCCAGAGAGTGAGGGTAAAAATCATTTGGTAAGGTTTTGGCAGTTTCAGATGACTCAGCATAACATCGAAGTCACATGTCTCAATGGGTCAATTGCAACGAACATGCATTGTTAGTACGGAGCTGCGTACTAAGTTGCGTATCAGCTGGTGCTTTACTATCTCGGGATCATCCCCAGCTGCGTACTTTAATACCAATTGCAACGAAAAAAGAAGCGGAAAAAGTTGGGGACTAGCTGATCTCCAGTTTTAGTACGGTACTAAGGATTTTGGTTTGTTTAGGTGTGCTTCCAAACAGGAACTGAAGAGGGCCGGGGCTTAAAGTATGAGCCATTGATACAAATTATATTTTAAAAGTGTGGTTTTTCGTAAAGTTTTATTTATTTATTTATTTATTTTGATTTGTTAATGTTTAAATTCTAAACTTGAAGGGTATATTTACTCACAACAAATACATAGGCTGAATTGCCCATTGCGTTCTTTTTTTTCTTTTTATTATCAAAATGACACTCCCCACAAGCACTGACAAACTTTTTTGGTGTTGTATGTACCCTAAACATTTAATACACTGTTTATTTTATTTTTTTTTATTAAAAAATAAAAAAAAAAATGAAGAGATTGAACCCAGCACCTCCAGCTAGAGCACCGATCCGCTATTCAAGAGAGCCGCGACCCCCTTACTAGTGGTCATCAATTTTGTCACCTACCAGTCCCGACCCCTACCCCATGCATGCTGCAGCCTACTAATATAACTTTTAAATATATTACTCATATATTAAATATTGCAATTGTGTTACATGTGGGTAATACATAATTACGACTTGAAATATATTCTCAATTATTTCATGATATTTGTAATAAATCCTTTCAACCGTAATTGTAATATTTTGCAATAATTGTAATATTGTAGTATTATACTATTGTAATATTATACTATCAATTCAGTATTTGTTGTGCGTAAATATACCCTTTCAAGTTTAAAACTTAAGCATAAGTCAAAATTAATAACCGAAAAACCGCACTTTTAAAATATAATTGTATAAATCGCTCAGATTTTGAACCCGGGCCCTCTTCAGTTCCTGTTTGGAAGCACACCAAAACAAACCACAATCCTTAGTACCGTACTAAAGCTGGAGATCAGCTAGTCCCCAACTTTGTTCCGCTTCTTTTTTTCGTTTCAATTGGTATTAAGTTGGTATGCGGCTGGATGATCCCGAGATAGCACCGCACTAGCTGGTATGCAACTTAGTACGCAGCTCCATACTAACTCTGCAAGTTCGTTGCAATTGACCCATTGAGACAAACGACACAATATCCTTTTCTTTTTTTTTTCCTCCTTTTGCACACCTCAAATTATGACCTCTAATACCTTCCTCTGTCTGTGGGGTCATTTTCATCAATGTTTGATAAAGTAACCCCCTTTGAGCTGGACCAATAGCACATCTTTTATTGTTACAAATGCAAGTATTTAAGTACAGTACATAAATGCTTTATTTATAAATGTATGTTTGTCTTGTTGCTTTAGTATTGCTACAATATACTATAGTACTACTACAGTATACTACTATAATAATCTTTATTTAGCGACTTTCATAGTGGACCACCATTACAAAGCGCTTTACATGATACTAGACTAGGGTATATGAAATGTGCATCAGCTGCAGAGTCACTTACAACATCTCACCTGAAAGACAGAGCACAAAGAGGTTAACAATTTGCTCAGGGTCACACAATGAGTCAGTGGCTGAACCGGGATTTGAAGTGGGACCTCCTGGTTACAAGCTTGTTTCTTTAACCACTGGACCGCACAGCCTCCTATGTATGTTACAGTACTTTATTGGCAGGGATAACAGGTAATCCTAAAATTTTACTTGATATTGTTTTGTGTTTTTTGTAGCCCAAATGTATTCTGCATTGTTTGCTGCTGGAGTCCTGATAGTGGGGATTCCCTACTGTCTGTCTGTGGCTGGCCAGTGGTTACATGGCCTGCCAAGTTTACCTGGATACAAAAAGTATTTGGAAGCTATAAGTCCAAGGTACAGTATGTGGAAATGATTAGTAAACAGTACTATAAATGTCAGTGTCATATATGAAGTAGTTTAGTGTAAAACATCCACACAACTAAGTATTAATGAGTGACATATTGTCAGACAGCAATATACCACATCTGTTTTTCTTCTGGCACCATGGCAGAGCAGGCATCAGCCAGACATTGTTTGCCCTAAATTTACCATGACTGGGCTAGAATTAATGAAAGCTGTTTCTTCTTCCAGTTTGTATACGTTAGGTACTGTATCTAAAAAAATAAGTTGTTAAGACCTGGAATTAGGTTAAATTGGTTCAATTAAGTACAAAATAAACAATACCTTATTTCAAAAAGTACAAAATAAGCAAATTGGTTGGATTATGAAAGTGAAGAAGAACAGCCAATTACTGTGCATGTTTTGTCTTAGACACATCCCCTATTCCCAATCGATAAAATAAGACTGCTGTGCATTCCATTTGGAAAAGTAAAAGCAACATGCAGTACATTTCACCATTCAAAAACTGGTTAATTTGTTTAAAAACAAAACACAAAATGTAATTCTTAATGCATTTATTCCTAAAAAGTAAACATAGTAAAGGAGAAAGCCAATTTTGGGCTTAAGCAGGTGTCATTCAGTGCGTTTACATGAGCATAAAAAATTCTGATACTGCGCATGTGCAAACTTTGACCCTGCACGTGGTTTTAGAAATCAGAGAAAATAATAATAATCTGTAGTCAGTCTGCATGCATCTAATTGTCTAGTTAGGGATAAAGTAATACATTTTTTTAAAGTCTGTATGTATTTCTATTTGTTAATGGCCCTTACTGAAGCGGCAAATGTTTTCCAGCTTTAAAACGACGTGAGAATTTAAAATAATGTCTGCAAAAGAAACTGGTAATATAGAACAGGATGTGCTGTTGGAGAGGCTGATGGCACATTTTGGGGAATGTGAATAGAGGTGTACGATAATAATCTTTGAATTTAAGACCTGACACTTCGATAAAGCACTTGAGTTATTGGATTGGTCTCCGTTCTATCGCAGAAATGTCCGTCTTCAAATCATACTTCGGCTACCACAACACTTTACATGTGAAAATATCCTGCTTTTTCTAAAAACTTTAATCAATGTATGCAGTTGAATTCTAAGTGACATTTTAAGAAAATCAGTTTTCTGATTCAGTTTTCCAAAAACATTAGTTTTCGGAAAACGCTTTGTCGTAAATGCACTGATTGATTGTAATGAATGTGACAATAGCAAATATCTTAGCTAACATTTCCCAGGATCTGTTTTGGGAAGTTCAACCAATTTCTTTGACTGACTACCTAGCAGTAATATCATCAGTATCAGTTCCTGGGAAGTTGCACAAGGTTGAGTTGATCGAGTTGAAGGGAAGGTCAGTTTTGGAGAAGTTTCACCCTAACATTGTACTTCCCTGCAGGGAAGTTGTTTATTGACTTCCGTCTTCGGTGTAATAAAGACCAGGAGGCCTCTGGACCTCAAGGATTGGAATTTTGGGCCCCTGCTATGTTATATTGTCTATAAAACGTAAATTATTTTTCCAAATATTTTTTTATGACTGTTCACTATTGGAAATGGACAAAGAAACAGGAAATTTGCAATGTGTAAAGTTTCGAGAGATTTAAGACCAAGTGACTGTTGCTGCAGTAATATAATATCTATCTGGATTATTTGGCTGTGTTTTCAGATAAGCTAACAGCACCACATCTGAAAGGTCAATGCGTATGGCAAAGCATTTTAACAAGTCATGCAACACTTTTTACATTCCTGGTCTTCTTTCTAGGAGAGTCTACAACCTAACAGTGGCATTGCTAGATCTGCTATTATACTTCAGATATACAAACTTGTACATCTGGTGGAACACTTGTTATAGAAGACTAAATGAAGCATCATGCGTAAAGGTGAGGATCATTTATGAAACTCTCGTAGCGTATGGCTCAACTCCTATACCAGCACGTTGTTTACTTAAATATCTATTTCTGGTGTAAGTGTTAACCTTTTATAATGCCAACAATGTGTCAACTGGTTGTCCAGAAATGTCCAAGTTATGAACAACAGTTTGGTTACTGTTCACTTCAGGGACAGGAGTCATGTTTTTAATGTGAGACATGCACACTGTTCCCAAATTTATATAAAACATGTATTGTTTGTGGGCATTATCTGGCTAAGAGATGTTGACAGCATTCAAGATCGCCATGTCAAATTAATATTTTTGGAGAATTAAACATCTGTGTGACTCTTATCCTGTTTTCAAGGACATACAGTTTGGGAAGAATGAAAACAGTCTGGACATTTACTTTCCCACAACGAAGGGGTTTGATAAGAGTTCCGCTCACCTGCCTGCTCTCATATATGTTTTTGGAGGTGGCTGGGAGTCAGGCTCAAGGACCATGTACTGCCTGCTGGCTCAGCAACTGGCCAATGAGTTAAATGTTGTCGTCATTTGCACCGACTATTCACTTTATCCTAAGGTACTGTAAGCAAACAACCTTCCTCATCGCGACTTTTCTGTTATTGCAGGCAAACGCCTGCAGTACCAATTTATTTAAAAAGTGTAATTTGAAGTGTCAGAAGGGATGACATTAACGTTTAAAATGATCTATTTGTCTTTCCCTGTTCAAATAGAAGAATGAGCCATAGACACCTGTTGTGTTATAGCACCCATTAACGCTATTAAAGTGTGGTTACCATGGGAACCAGAAGTCTATGAAACAGCTCTTTGGATTTTAGCTTCTTAAAATTACTGAAGACCATTGTGTTACACCAGTTACTAAGGACATTTTAACAGTAGAGGCCAGCATTGGAACATTGTAGTAGTGCTGCTAGCCAAACACGCTACTGTTTCTGCATCCACCTAGAGTTGTATTTGCACTTCAGGTTTATGGAAATTTTTTATGTCAGACTTCCTTTTCTCCACTTTTTCTTTTGTCAACAATAGCGCATGAATGAAATGAATGAAATCACTGCACTTTTGCTTGTGAGTGTAGGCAGGGGTTAAGTTGGTGCGTATCGGTCCGGAGCGGTGTTCCACCTCTTCAGGATTCCCTTCCTGGTCTTCTGATTGAAAGTAGAATTCCCTTCCCCTTACACGGGCCACAACCCTTCCACCTCTTTTAAAATCCCAATTTGACCACTGGGTGTAGATGTTAGTGTTCAAGGCCCAGTTACACAAAGCATTTCTAGTACTAGGCAGGCTGCTGTCTTGCTAAGTCATGTAAAGTGATGCTGCAAATACATTCTAGAATGTTCAAGCTGGTCATGAAAAAACACGACCCCTACATTGAGTGCTTTTTGTGCTGAGGGAAGTTGTGATTGGTGAATAACTGGCCATGGCTGTAACTGCAGCTGACTTATACCCAGAAGTGCTTTGTGAAACCTGGAGACCTATTGTTGTTAGACTTCTCTAGGTTATATTGTTTTAGTTAATGATCTTTTTTTTTTTTTTTTTTTTCCCTCAGCCCACTATAAGGGACATAGTCCAGCAGATTAACAGAAGTTTGTTTCAAATAAAGGAACCCCAGGTCCGCTCTGTTATCAAGAAGGTAAATCGCACAGACGCTTTCATTTAATATGTCCACGTGTTCTGATTTAATCCAGGACCACATGTAGAAGCAGTGTTTCACTACCACTACATTTGTTGTCTATTCAAACCTGTATGTTTTGTTGCAAGACACTGTACTCTGTTTGATTGACTGCTTTAACCCCATTCACTCTGGAACAGCAGGTCACCTGCTGCTACTCCGACAATAATATAGTGGCTGGTTCTTTCATTTCTCCTGCAGTGCACAATTGTAGATATGGTCCAGGACTTGGTTGATTGTATTCGATGGACAAGAGACCATGGGCACAGCTATGGAATCGACAAGGTAAATACAGTACAAGACAAGTGATTAAAGTGCAACATGCTGTTGTCTTGGATGTTAAAATTCAAAGGAGGGCTGACCTGGTAAAAGCACAACAGTGTGGAGTGTAGGGTGTAATACTGTGCAATTTGGAGAAGGTTGAATTGCTGATCTTGGCTTGGGGCTGATGGTTAGGGAGGAAAATCAGCTTTGGATACTGCTCTTTAGTGTCCCCTTCTGGTCAGTTCATGTTTTGCTACATGTCTTTGGTTCCTGCCTGTTGCGATAACTGGAATATTGTAACCTTTCAACTCTGTTGGCTACACCTGCTTTTACACTATACCACAAAGGTGGTGGAGTTGAAAGGTCAATATCACATGATTTATCAAGAACCCTGAACCAAAGACACAGCCATGTAAGCAAAATGGCAGCCAGTTAGATAAAAAATAAAATTTTATATATATATATATATATATATATATATATATATATATATATATATATATATATATATATATATATATATATATATATATATATATATATATGTGTGTGTGTGTGTGTGTGTATATATATATATATTACTGATTCTTTGTCATAGTACTTTAATAAATAGCAATGTGTAATGCAATGATAAGTGTTGTAATGTTTCCTGTATTACAGGAAAAAGTGGCACTGATGGGTCACTCATGTGGGGCCCATCTCTGTGCACTTACTGCTTTGTTTTTGGCTGGAGAAAACGAGGAACTCGGGATTGACACCACCAAGCAGAGAGAGCTTCTATCTTCTTTAAAGGGCATAATAGGTAGGTATTTTTTAATTGTTTAAAATATCAGGATTAAATTAGTTGTCAGGCTTTGCTAAATATATTAAATCAACCAAGAACTCACACCAAGAGTTGAATCAAAATCCAGTTTTCATAGTCATTTAGTAAACGCTTCATGTAAAGCTTAACTAGTGTTTTGAAGATATGTAAATGGCTTGTCGATGGTTATGTTAAACTTTTTTTTTTTTTTAAACAAATGTATGATAAGTTGTTTTTTAAATACTGCGTGTTCAAATATTCTGTAGCTGGAAGCAATGTTTAATTGCCAGAATAAATCTTGCACACTCAGGTGTTATATATGCCAAAATCAGTTGGTGTGATTCATTTGCCTTTCTTTGAAGATGATTGAAGTTGTGGAGTAGCCTAAGTATAGTGGGCATGATGAGGTGCTGTAGAAGTTTCATGATTCTGAAATTACCACTGTGAAATCGTTCGTAATCATAAATACATAATCGTTCCCCACCCCTTACAGTAGAGATACTTTCACAAAGCATTAATATAGTGGTAAATACATACTGTAGAAATTCAGTGCATCAAGTGCTGTGTTAAGACTCCTGCATTACCTTCATCGTTTTACACACCCATCCAGTCAAGTGGGCGTCTCACATTGCTTACCGAATCTGACCTTACTTCACTGCGGGGAGCTTTTTAATCCTGAGAGATTTATTTATTTATTTATTTATTTATGTATTTATTTTAATATGAGCAAAACTAGAAATAAACATATCAGGTATTTAATTTGAAGGTTGTGTAATTGTCATTTAGTTTAATTTTTCGTACTTAAAAAAATTACAGTAGGCAAAAAAAATGCACTGAAAATAACCCCCTTTTAATGTTGCCCTGTGCTAGGTCTGAGTGGAGTGTACCACATTAACGACCACTACAGACATGAAACCTGGAGAGGGATTGAATATGTGTCTGCAATGTGCAGGGTCATGAAGGGAGAAGAGAACTTTGACAGATACTCACCAGCGACGTACATTAGCACACTGACTAAAGAAAGCACTTCAAGGTGAGGATGAAACCTCTCCTCCACTTACTTTCATACCAATCCCCTTCTCCTGGGTTCTTGTTTCTCAGTGCAAGAATTTTTTTTAAATTAATGTTGTTTGGGGGGGGGGGGGGGGGGGGGGGGGGGGGGGGGGGGGGGGGGGGGGGGGGGCTTCTCAGTCAAGCAGTCCACACCATCTGGACCTAGGATCATGCGCCTGGCAGAGCGGCTTCTTTTTTTTTTTTTTTCTCTAAGTGGCAACAATATTGAGTACCTTTGCTGATAAAATCAATTGAATAGACTGTTCTTTATCTAAAATCTCAAGCCACTAATACATTGGCATTCAAAAATACCTGTAGAGCTAATTTAAAGATATATTTTAGAGTACAACTTCCTGAATATATTTCCTGCCCAGTTCGTAGTTTACACTTGATCTGTCTATCTCTAAATTGCATCATTAAGATTCATTTGGTAACCATAGTGGCTTTCCTTTCCCTTGTGTAAACGAAACTCTTAGCTGTGTTTAACAAACCTGAAAAAGAAGGATTTTATCTGGATATGCAGTAGGTAAAGAAATCTCTAGTCTAATCATCGGACAATAATCCTGTTTGAAATGTTGAACAGCCCCCTCTTTAACCTGGTGGGCTCCGACAAGCTGACAATTATTGTCAAATCTGCTTTCCTGGTGTCTGTTACTTTGACTGTTGTTTTTTGTTGATTAGCATGGGTGGCATGTGCAGTTGAAGACTCATTCCATTATCTACCATGAGAAATTTCAAGCTTCACTGAAATTAATATGTTAAAAGTGGACACCTAGAGTAAAAAAAAAATAGAGAGAGAGAGAGAGAGAGAGAGAGAGAGAGAGAGAGAGCATCAAAAGAAGTGTATCACTTATTTGAGCACTGAGAGTGTCTGGTTATACCGTCTCACCAGGTTTGGAATTGCTGGTTGAGGGGCTCCTGAGTGGCGCATCCAGTAAAAGTGATCTGCGTGAGTGCAGGATGCGCCCTATAGCCTGGACGTCACCAGTTCAAGTCTGGGCTATTCCACAGCCGACCGTGGACGAGAGTTCCCAGGAGGCAGCGCTCAACTGACTGAGCATCGCCAGGGGGGAAGCAGTCTAGGTCAGCCAGGGTTTCCTTGGCTCACCACGCACCAGTGACCCCTTTAGTCTGGCCGGGCACCTGCGGGCTTGACGTTTAGCTGCCCAGGAGCTGCATTGTCCTCCTACGCTGTAGCTCCTGGGTGGCTGCATGGTGAATCCGCAGTGTGTAAAGAAGCGATCGGCTGATGGCACACACTTCGGAGGACAGCGTGTTTGTCTTTGCTGCTCCCGAGAGTTCATCTTCGTCACTCCCAAGCAGGGGTGGTAGCAGTGAGCTGAGCCTAAGTAATAATTGGCCATTTCAAATTGGGAGAAAATTAAATTAATTGGCAACAACTAAATTTTTTTATAAAAAAAAAAAAAAAAAGAAAGAAATTGCTGGCTGTGAGCACCCCAGACGGCGAGCCACAGTACCCTGCTCTAGTCCGGCTTCCAACATGACGATTGCACGAAGGCGCTGCTCTCTTGACAGATATATGAATACTGCAATTCATTTATATACCTTTTTCTTTTTTAAAACAAATGTGTTACAATAGTGATAAGTTTCTTTTGATGCTCAGTGTGTTTGTGTGTGTGTATATACATTTACCACAAGGAGGTACCACAGAGTAATGTCAATACTTCTTCAGAAAGTTACTCTTTTTCCAAAGTGTGTGTTTTGTTTGTTTGTTTTTTTTAACATATTTTTAGAGTGTGTGTGTGTGTGTGTGTGTGTGTGTGTGTGTGTGTGTGTGTGTTTGATTTACCTTATCGTAATATAATGAAATGGATGTATAGCATTGCTCTACCATGAGGTTTTTTGAAAGGTAGGCTTTGTTCATTACTTAACTTGATCTTGTTGGACATGGCTTGGAGAAACAAATAAAAAACAGACAGTTTTGATAGCATACCTAAAATGGTTGTAGGTAAATTAAAACTGACACTTGTTGGTGCTACTGTAGAGTACTGTATGTAGACACTCTCTACATAAAAATGTGTACAAATACAAAATTAAGAGTTGTTGTGGCTTTTTCTTTGACGGCTATTAAAAAAACACACAGTAATTGTGCACAGGTTTTATGTCTATCTGGTTTATTATAACAATTTAAATCAATGGTGATTTATCAATGGTATCGCAGTAAACAGTTTCACTAAAAACAAAATTACACAACGTTTGATGAAGTAAATCTATTCTTCAGGTATGTTTTTACTAGTACGTCTTAAGTCTGATTTCTCAAAGCAAGGCAAGACAACAGTTTAAAGCGACATTGTCCCACGTTCATGTTTCTGCCCAGTATAAATACAATTGTTATATAAAACACTGCATTTTTTTAATGATTTTGAGATTCAGCAGGAAAAGGTTTTCTGCTGTTGTAAAAAATATTTGGAATCCAGTCTTGATAACTCTGTTGTATTGTCTGTAGGTTACCCCCTTTCGTTCTTCTGCATGGGATCAAGGATAAAGTGATGCCAGTGGAATCTTCACTGCGCTTTTCCAGCGCTCTTTTGATGGCCTCTGTGAAAGAGACACTGTACGTGTTACCAAACGTGGATCATGCAGTTATCATCATGGACCTTATGGACAGAAATAGAAGCAACTACACAACACTGCATGAACACATACGCAAAGAACTGCAAACCTTCAAAATATTTACTCATAATGGATAAAGAAGCATCTTTTTTTTTTTTTTAAATGTTGGTGTTTATTACAGGAAAATTTTTTGAAAAGTGTAGTTTACATGGTGTAAACTATGATATCTGATACTATTCTAGGTAAAGGAGAGCTATGATTGCATGCTTTACTTTCAGGTAGTTTTTAGGTCATTTCCCTTTAGAGTGATGATGTCCCCACCCCTCTCATTAACAGACTGGGTACATCCCCCTAATCAATGTAATGTTTGAAGTCAGTGACTTGCAGGTGCTAATGATCTACTGTAAGAAGTGAATCAGACCCTTGACTGTTTTAAACAGACGAAAGCATGTAAATTGAGCTTAAAGCACATGTCATTGTAATTGTTTATTAACAGTTTCCTCACTTATTTACAGAATATGCACACATAAACTGCAGTATGAAAATGAATACATATAATGAATACATGTACAAAAATCAATAAACAGTTAATTGTCAAGCAGTGTTATACTTACCCATTAAGTACCAAATAACATTTTCTTTGATAAACTCAGAACACAGAAAAAAAAGTAAATCCTTTGTTTTGGCTACAGAATGTACCATTTGCGGTAAAACAAAATTAGCCTAGTTTATAACAATATAGTTAAAGAGAAAATATAATTAAGAGGTAGATGCCAGTTAACCAATGCTCAAAAAAATTGAGAACAATGGCAGTTAATGGGTGAATCAAACATGCAGCATTCTTTGCTGCCCATAGGGGACATCTGTCTGTGGAGAGTCAGGTTGGTGGTAACCTAGGTAACACAGGATGTATATTGTTTTTACTTAATAAATGGGTTTCTAAAAAAAAAAAAAAAAAAAAAAAAAAAACTAGAATGTTGTTAATGCAGCAGAGGAATGCAGAATCCCAGCTGATGGTAAAAGCAATTTCCAAAAAGATGGGTTCATCCTCCTTTACACTACTTAAGGTATTGGAGCAAAATGACATGGAAATGAAATGACACAGTCGCATACAAAATAAATTGCACACATCAAACTAAATCAGTAACAAGATACGACACAAGGATAATCGGATATGTGTCAGTCTGTAGAAAATGTATTGAGACTTAAGATTTTTTTAATGTGACAGCTGGGTATGTTGTACTGTAATAAATATTGTTAAACCATATGTGTTATATTTATTCATGGAAAGTACAATTTTAAATGTAGTTATCCATCCATTATCATTAACTGCTTAATCCTTTACAGGGTGGCATTGACCCTAACCCAGCAGACACGGGGTAAGGCAGGACTACACCCTGGACGGGATGCCAGTCCATTGCAGGGCACAACACAGAGGGCAATTTAGAATGACCAATCAACATGTTTTTAGACTGTGGAAGGAACCAGAGTACCCAGAGAAAACCCACACAGACTCAGGGAGAACATGCAAACTCCACACAAACAGATCACTCAGGACCCTGGCACTGCGAGGCAGAAGCACTAACCACCACGCCACCATGCTGCCTAAATGTAGTTATGAGAAGTGTAATATTTCAGCTATTACTGTATTGTGTTTGCTGCTGTAGGGATTTTTAGTGAGTCACACAGAGATTTAGGAACCTCAGGAAGCAAATTTCCCAACATCAATCAGAAACAACCTCCTTCTTTGGGTATTGCGCAAAGCACATCCAGACAAAGTCGCTAGTGTGGCAGACCATCTGTCTTACTGGGAACCAGCAGTAATGCCACTAAAGCCAGCTAGACATCTGCAGCATCCAACTGACCCCAGGAAAAGCACCACAACCAATCCATAAAAGCATCCCCACGGTCAGCCAAGGATATGGGACGAGAGAAAACTACCCTTATGGTAGAGTCTATCATGCAGGGATCAAAGATCCTTATTACCAGCCACAGTGGATCCATCAAGTAAAGTCACTTTTCTAGTGTTTTTAAAAAATGCACAATTCAACTTGGTGGGGCTGGCTAATAAAAATGACAAATCTAGCTGTATGGCTAAGGCTTGTCGTTTGGAAAAAAAACAAACACCTTGTTGATTTTAAAGCTGCTTCAATAACCCGATAATAATTCAGATAGTGAATGTTTTCAGAGTCATTGTAGGAAAGTACCTTTATCTATCTGATTTATGATGACAAAACATGCCACCACATCTGCTGTAGAGCTTTTATTAGAATGTCTTCAGCCATGGTCTCACCTCTCTGGTATGCTTCTCACCGAAATCTGGGAACTAAAATGAACACACAATTGACCCACACATGATACATACCACTCTTGAGACTTTAATTTTCTATCATGTGTCTGACACTAAAATACAGCTAAAAGAAAACATAATTTAGACAACTACAGTACCTAAACAAAAGGATTGATTTGAAGCTGCAGTAAAATGCAGAAATCATCAAAAAGAAGGCAAGTATCTTAGATTTGTAGAAATACTTTCTAACCTGGGTAGACACATGTAACAGTGTATTTTGTAGATACACACAGGTACCAGTTACTGTATATTTTGCAGATATATATACCAGTTATTGATTTCCATTACATGAGAGTAGATGTTGAACTTCATGCTGATTTGAACTCGGCTTTAGCCAAGATAAGCACCAACTAAGACGTAGCTTTGCAGTAAACTAAAGTGATCCATCTGCATCTCCATCCATTTGCGTTGTTTTCCATCTGATGATGTAGATATCTTTCTGTCTTGTGTTGATTGCTGAAGTGTAATGCTGGCTCCAGGGATCAGCTCATTTTGCCTCCCCAGCGCATCAGCACACACAATGGCTGCGATGCTGGCTTTGTGGATCTACCCAGTGCGTTCTCCCCAGCGCATCAGCATGACAACCCTCTGGATTGAGCTAAGTAGGGTACATCTCTGGGGTCTTCAAGTGGGCACCTTCCATCCTCTGTGTTTCGTTGACTAGCCCACAACACCTCAAGACGGCTCAACAGTGATTCTGGTGTCCCAGCATCACCCCTCTCCATTCCCCACTCAGCTCAGCCCAGCTTACTTACCTGTACATCAGCGTTGCTTTCTTTCTATTGTGCTTGAGATCCCCATCAGAATCTTTCCATCTCAACCACAGCCAGTTGCTGCTCCTTTCTGCTGCTTCAGATAAGTTCTTCACTGTGTGACGCAACTCTTGCCAATGAACCCGATGTCTCTGAGAAACCTGGTTGTAGAGCGTGCCACAAATCCTCGACAACCCACCTCCACTGGGTAAACTCGGACTCTCCATCCTCGCTGTTCCATTTCAGCAGCTAGTTGAGCATACCAAAGTTTCTTCCTCTCATACGCCTCATCCATAGCATGTTCCCATGTCACTGTTAACTCTACCAGATGAACAAGGCCTGCTGATCCAGACCACAAGAAAATGTCTGGTCAAAGGTTAATGGTGGCAATCTCAGGTGGAAAAATAAGCCGTTGGCCAACATCTGCCAGCATCTTCCAGTCTCCAGCAGCTTCCAGTTGTCCTGAGCGAGGCTTGATTTTAACACCTTTTCTTGGTGGTTGCTCTCCTGGACGGAGGAATATTATCTTTTGTGTGTAATGCTTTGGTGGAACTGGTGGCAACTTATTGGTCAGGTTACTCTTGTCTTCCAATGCTAAGGCCAAACATCGCAGCACCTGGTCATGGCGCCAAGTAAACCGTCCTTGGCTAAGACATCCTGTCAAAATGTGCCTTAATGTTGCAGGTAATGAACACAAAGGACATAAGTGATCCTCACCCACTCAGAGGTTTAGGTTCTGTGGTGATGGGAGAACATCATATGTTGATCTGATGAGGAAACTGATCCTGCTCTGTTCCATTGTCCATAGGTCTTGCCAGCCGATCTTGCATTGTTCCACACTTTCCCATCTCATCCATTCTCCCTGCTTGGCCTGGGAAACAGCCTTTACACACCTGATCCTCTCCTCCTGCTTTTACACCTCGTTGACTACCAGCTTCCTCCATTGAGCCGGGGTTGCCATGAGCCATGTAGCTGAACTGAGACCAAAACCTGCTTTTCCATGCTGAACTTGCCCCATAATATCTCCGATTCGAAGAACAGCCTTTGCATCTTCCACAGCTTTCTTTGCCATCCATTTTCTTCCAGTTTTCAACACAGGTGCTGCCTCCCTTACTCATTTGTCACGTGAATCTACTAATGTCATTTCCAGTCAGACTTTGGCGCTCTTAAACTCCTCAGTTAGAGCAGAGATTGGTAGCTGCAGTATTCCTTTACCATAAAGTCTCGTTCTGCTGAGGCAGCATGGATCTTTAAATCATTTCCTGAGGTATGAACTGATTAAAGCTTCCAGCTTCTCAACTGTTGTCAAGGAAACCTTGTACACAGCCAGTGGCCATAGCAGTCTTGGCAGTAGACCAAACTGAAAGCACCAGAGTTTCAGTTTGCCTGGTAAAGCGCTGCTGTCTATGCTCACGGCATCAAATCAATTTGCTGGTGAAACTAGTAAAAAAATTATTTTTTTTAGCAGCCATAATTATCATGGTAAGAACTTTTGTTGCTTGCTGTCAATACATTTAAAGTAGGATAAGAATGCAGTTAGGCTGATCAGACTAAACATTAAAACATTACTGTGATTATTTTACTTACATTGTTGGTTGGTAAAGTGGTCCAATCTTTACAGGCCTTCTACTAGACTTCTGATATACATCAATCATAATTGATGTATAATTAATTAGAGACAGGCAATTGTAATTATTGATTAATGTTGTTCATATTATGTCTAAAAAGTAGTGTTCAATCTTTTCCAAGATGGAGGTTGTTATTCAGTACCAGAACTATACTAACTAAACCATGAGTTTCATCTGTACTTACAGCATACTACACAATATACAAGAAATGTAAGATATTGTTAAGAGAGTTACACTCAGAAAAATATAGTCTTTACAACTTAAAACTACAGCTAACTTATATTTAGGCCAAAATTTAAAATTACAGCATGTGGTTACATTTTTAGCAGAGAGGGATTCAATTCTTGCTCAATCATCAGTGCTGTAATTGAAACATTCTGAGACAAGTACTTTCCAGCCAACAACATAAACAGCACAGACAGAACTGTAGCAAACATAAACAGTACGAGAAACTGTTAGCACCAGGTTTATTTGTCTTCAAATATTGGGGATAAACATTTTACTGGTATCTGATATGTTCAGCCTAAAACCATATTTCCTGCCCTTTGAGGTTGTTGCTTACTGGAAAAATGTTCCAGAACTTTGCCAGAAAATGTTGCCTTATTTTCCATGAGCTTTATATACCGCAAAGCAGGTTAACATTTTTATTAAGGGTGCTCTAGCATCCCCTTGGCTCTTTTGTTTCTAGCCTGGTACTGCTGTGGGTCAACATAGTATACCGTACCAAAACATGTTGCAGAAAATGTCAGAATTTGATTTGCAGCTTAAAGCTGGAGTGTGGCGGTCAATCAATCCGGAGTGTCAGCACTACACAATCTGATAATATGCATTTCTTATTTCTATTTTGATTGGTTTTATTTATTATTGAACATTTTGGTTGGAAATGTGACCTTCATTCAGGATAAAGGTTATTTGAGTTGAAATTTTGAAATGATTAAATGTTATTGTGGGTAAAGGAAAACAGATATTGGTTTCCTTGTCTCTGTATGTTTTTGTTTTGGTTTTTTTTTAAACAGACAATCAATGCTTTTGCGTAGAGAGCTTGACTGTTCTTCCATGTGACATGCCAGGCATTGCTGGGGCAGTGGCCTACATTTTTGAGGGGATGGCTGATTTATCTCAAATGATTTCAGGCTTTCACTGCCAATATTATTACAACTGTTCCTTTGGCGAACCACTTTAATCATAGGTTTCAGCTAAACATACTCCTCCATTTTAAGACACTGCAGCACAATTAAAACCTTCAATTCATCACAAACATTGTTTATTAAGACAGCTGAATCTGAAGCTAGTATAGTTGATCCTTTAATAATACTGAAAATGATCAAATCATCCTGTTTAAAATGATGCATCCTGGTCACAAAACTTCAACTCTGTTTGATTTCATGAAACTTCTATAGACTGGCGTAAGGCTTCCTTTATTTTAATATTTTCCTTCAAATTTTGAATGTTCAATTATGTAACCTCCTAGCAGCATTTATCCACAATAGTTCAGGGGAACTGCAGGTCAGTGAACCCCTTCTGATCACACAATCAAGCCAATTGTCTTTACATCCAGGAGCTTGACAGTGGATGTTGGAGAGTAAAGGCTGGCCCTGCGGGTGTCCGCTTGACCTCACCGGGTGCTGGCCAGTAGGGTCCACTGCAGGTTTCTAAGGCCTGATGATTTTGTCTCCTTAATCGATGGGCGCACCAGAGCCAAGACCTGCACTCCTCTGACTGTATGACAGGGATGTGCCTTTACCAGGCGAGCAAAAAGTGTTCCAGTCAAACAAAATCATGTCTACTTGATTATTCATACCACCTGTCTGCTAATTCTGAATTATTCAAAGTAGGAATGAAATGCTTAGTATATAGTATAACAAGGCTACAGTATATTGTAACAAAACCACCTGTTGCTCTTTTAAAGCTAAAGAACCACTGGAGTGATTAATGAATCTGAAACACAGGAGACTCCAGTTGAGGCTGTTCAGTTTCAGTCAATAAGGAATGCAAGGTATTTTTTTTAAAAGCATTATGCTTTTTAGGAATTGGTTTTTAGGCTTGTTTTTGTAGACTCAGACATCACTTGATTTCTTAAAATCAGGGTGTGTTGCTATTTTTTACTTACTTGTCCCTTTAATGAACAATTCATTTTCATGGTTTTACAGTAAACATCGTGGAAACAGCGTGCATTAAATCATTTTTATTTACCATGCTGTTCACGCACCTTTGTCTCCGAAGGCGGTGGTGACGTGCATCAACAGGAAGATAAAGGGTATTTCTCACCAACAGCTTCCTGTTATTGATATGCCTTTGTTTATTTGCAATCTCCCTGCTTCTCTGTTCTCAAGGGAATTACACTGTATACACATTTGAACCATATTAACACCACCCCTCAAGTTTATCTTATCACCAAGTCTCACCACCAGGACACTCTGGCCCTGAAACTTGTTATTCTACTTTGATTGCCGGATATTCACAGTATATCATTTCAATCGGGCATATTGTGAATGCAAAATATTAAATTGTTCCTAATAATAGCTCATGTTCCCATGACCTCATTTTATGCCCTACTAGCCCAGTCCCTAGTAAACACCTGGTTTGAAATGTGAAGTGGCACTCCATTGTTGAACTGAATTACCAGTTTTATAGTTTTTAATAAATGCTGTTTTGCCAGCTCTATAAAATGTTTTACATTTCCAGATTGAGATGTGTAGACCACCTAACCTAAAAAATTCCAAGATGGGATTTCTAAGAGCAGAAAATCAGTACAATTATTGACTAATGTTGTTCACATTCTGTTCTAACAGGCAATGCTGCCACAAAAGTGTATTTGATTTAATTTGATTTCATAAGTCTGTGGTTTACACTATACTTCACATGCAGTTCACAAAACTCCAAATATCAAATGGGTGGTACCGAACTAGCCAGCCACGATGTATGATGTTAGTTACCAGACAGAGTGGGGAAGCAATTAAGTCAAGTACAGATCAAGTGTGGTTATGACGATGTTGTAAAATGCAGTGGTGTAGACTTAGAGAAGAACAGTGATGGGACAAATGGCCTCCTCTCGCTCATAGCTTTTTCTTATGCTTACTGTAAAACCATGGTATGAAATGCAACAGAAAATTTTAAACAGGCATACATTCCCTGCTGGCCCTTTTCCTTCTTTTTTCTCACTTTTGGTTTCCATGGCATTTGAGATTACTTTGTTCTCCCTCCCTTAAGCTTTCAGTCGTGTTTGTTCTTGGCAGAAGCATTCTTCAAAACTGCTGCTTGCTTCAACCCCTTTATGTGAAGGGTAGAGACAAGTGTAATTAATGGATTGAGAAATCATAGCCCCAACTCTTTTTTAGGCAAAATGAATGATATAGTGAATGAAGTACAAATACGTATAAAATTGTAAGCTAAACCCCAAATTTAGCTGTCGTTGACTGCTTATCTTTTTATTTGTTGTTACAAAGAATGCTAACCAAGGTTTCACAATATTCTAACCCTGTTAGCACTGGCAATATTGAAGTGTATTGTCATGTTATTTATATATATATATATATATATATATATATATATATATATATGTGTGTGTGTGTGTGTGTGTGTGTGTGTGTGTGTGTGTTTAACTTCATATTTATGAATACTTATAAACAGTCTTCAAAAAACAGTCCTTGAAGTTTTATTATTTGCTTGTATTTAATGCTTATGCAACCATTAAACAGGCAATGCTTTAGAATAGATCTAAAGTTGCTGTTTCCTGGACCTTAATTCACATCATGTGCTGTAGTTCAAACTCTCTCCAGTGGGCTAGCGGCAACCAAACCATGTGACCTACCATACAGCAAAGGAACCAGGGTGCAGCACTTTATCTATAATGATGTATCTGAACTATCTGCATGTCCTGAATTTAAGAAGATTCTCACCACAATACAAGTGGGACCTGTGACTATGTTAATAAAGGCAAATATTTTAAAGCATTAGTTATTACTTCTTTAACTGCACACTCACCACCTTCTGGATGACTGGACAATCCTCTCAACTGTACCAGTCAGCTCTATAATGCACTTCGGACTCAAAGATGACCCTGCAGTGCTGCAAGGAATGCATTACTTTGCTGTATCCTGAGAGGTCTGTATCACAGCAAAGTATTGTCAACATAATCCAGACTGTTTTTATATTACTTTTGAACTTGGTTATGACTTGCATGAAAGATGTTTAATAAAACCAATATTGATGATGATGTTGACATGTGCATATTGCTGGTGGTGGCTAAAAAGATTCCCTTCATTTTTTCTTATTAATAAGTTGGTCCTTTCTTTCCAATAAGAGTATATCTGGTTGCTGCACAATGACAGTGTTATATTAGGAAACACATTACATAGGGAAACAACAAAGGAAGTAAAGGAAAGTCCAAAATAAGAACCCAGGAATAGGAAGCTAAAAATAAGAACCTGTGCCATAGCGGCCATTAGCACAGAATAAAAAAAAAGATTGTCTTGAATTTATGAACATTTTTAAATTAGGGCTAGGGTTATTTCAATATTGCTTAAAAGAAAGAAGTTAAGTAAAAAAGTTTGTAATGTATCTGTATTTTTTAATCACGTTCCCTTCAAGGTATAATGCAATAAAACATGATCGTCTTTGCTAAACATTACTACAGTAGCATATTTAAATGTGAATTTAAACAAATAAAACCTCTTTTCAATGATCAATACAGGGATGTTAATCCGCATGGTCTGATGTCAGTAAGCTTGCTGTTAACATTGTGCCATAAACTAAACAGTGACAATTAAAAAAAGATATATCTTCAAAGAAGCTTCCAGATAGAGCTTGATTGTTTACAATAAGATTGGTTAATCTCAGGAAAGAATTTGGATAACACAGCCGGAAACTCAGTGTCTTGAGCTGCCGTGACTGTCCTATGATGACGTGTGTCACTTGACGAAGTCCAGTTTGTTAAAATCCTGTTTGGGGCAGACACAACAACAACAACAGGAAGTGGCGGCCAATTTCGGAGGTGTCAGGAAATGTAGGAAATAAACAACCTGTATACTTAAAAATAACAGGGTACAAATAAGTCACTTACTAAGGTGAAGGTGTCAACCAGAATATTTATAAGCATGTTATTTTAACTTGCCCCAGAGCTAGTGTTCTTGGTGAATGGAAGGTTGCTCCATCATTAAATCTAGGGATTTAATCTATTTTTGCTCAATCAATGGGAAAGGTACAGGCTGTAGATACAGTATTGTAGCTTACTGCATCCCAGTTTCTGTTAAGTTTTAGGGCTGGGTGTTTCATATAGGCAGAACTTGTATGGTCAAGTATATTGTTACCACAGATTGAATGCCACAAAGCTGTAGTGTGCAGTGTTCTTTGATCTGGATCTTCTGTTATGCCGAGTAATTCATGCATTAAGCAAGGTTGGTTTTCATGCATGGCCAAAACAATAGAACACAATTCAAGTAGGCAAACATTATAACAAATTGATTTCCATTCTCTTTTAATAATACACCACCTGAAACAAATTTTATAAAATGCTTGACAGAGGAATCAATTGACACTAATGTGCCCTTTAAAACCTTGTTTAGTATGCCAAAACAGCAGGGATGGAAAGAAGACTCCTATTGCATAGCGGTTTCACCCATTCCTGGTTTTATTATGTGCTTGATTAGCACCAGTGTATAGGTAACTTGCTCTGTGTGTCTTATTAAATTCATAGTAAAACCAGGAATGGCTAAAACTGCTGCAGAATTGGAGTCTTATTTCCATACCTGGTACAGGTTTTCATTTAATTCATTGTATTTAACTGAGTTTCAACACTGTTGTGTTGTTTTGCCCCACACATGCATTCTTGTATTTGAGTTTGACAGTATCAACGTAAAGCTGTGCAGGTACTGCAGAATTTGATGAAGAGTATCTTGCACACCCAATCTTTCCAGTTACTCTCTATGCACAGCTCAACTTGTTTTTTTTTTTTTTTTGTTTTGTTTTTTTCAAGTGTTGTTCAGGAAAAAACTGTTGAATCTGGTGAAACAATGTGTTATCTGTATAAATGCCTAACACATTGTATTATGAGAAACACATTACTGGTAAATGAAATCCTCGATAATGACTTTCATCCACCATTGGGTAATGGAATTGTTCTCACACACAGTCCTTATTTTTTAAGGTAACGTAAATTGTACAACTTCCAAAACAGAGTTATTGCATGTAATGCTAATATAGTTTTTTCGTGCTTAAACTTAATTAAGCTTTGGAAAGATTAGCTTTTTTTGTAAATGTGCCCAATACTGAATGGTACAGTAGTTGCAAACACCAACACTACACGCAAATCAACTTTTTTCTACTGCTTTAGAAATAAAAAAAAAGGAAACAACAGCAAGCTTTGAATCATTATACTATTTGTGTGATTTGCTGCAGATATTATTACACTGAAGGCTCTGTACTGGTTTAAACAAGCACAGTTGCCATGTATCAGATAATTTTGAAAGAGTTATCAAAGACTCATTTAAACCATGAATGATGTTTTTATTCCCTTTTAAAGACAATATTTACAATGAAATTTAAACAAAGTGTGGATTACATACAATTGGAACATCATAAGCAAAATGACGGTCTCAAAGAATATGCAAAAAATATACACACGATTGTACACTCAAGCCTGTGTCCTTTTCCGATAAAGGGATCACGTCAGGGTAAATCTCAGAAAAAACAAAGACTTTATGTGCAGTTTATTCAATAACAGGACTTTTACAACACAATGCTGCTGTGTGCACTGCTTATGAAATGCTACAAATGTAACTTTATGTCCTTTGTATCCAATCTGCTTCTTTACACATTTGCTGTATGATGTTAAGTGCTTGTTAAAGTTTCCAAGGTTTTAAAATGTTTTCTTACTGTACGTCTTATTACATGAGCAACAATACCACTTGTCTCTTTTTTCTTGGTTCTTTGCTTTCCAATAGGGGACACCAGGGCTAGCTGTAACAAGGGTCATTGTAACATTTACCATAATTAATCAAAATGCATCCAACTGTCTACAGTCCAAATCATTTCTCTTACCTGTAGCTTCTTACATAATTTGTTATAGGGGATTTTGACAGCAGTGTAATAGTCATGGAATGGACATTCATAGATCCCTTATTAATTCTAATTCTAATACTTTGATCTTCTTTTCCAAAATTGCCTCTGCACATGTAAAATAAACAGATATTTAAGAACTTTTATTATTATTATTATTATTTAACAGTTATGTTTTTATTTATGTCACAGAGCGGCAGGAAAAAAAAAAAAGATTCCAAGGTATACTCTCAAAGGCCTGTCAATATAATCTTGCGGTATATCTGGAGGTTCCCTGTCTGTCTGCATGTCACATACCTCTCGTTCAGTAATCCCACAGACTGCCTGTTACATTTTTTTTTTTTTTACTAAAGCTTAAAATAAGTATTTCAGGAGGTAAGTTAAGAGCTCCTATAGCCCCTAGTTGTTACAGTTCTATTAGATTGTCGGTTTTCTAAGTACAGTGGTAAATGCTTTATGAATATGCACCCTGAGCTGGTCAATTCAGAGCAGGCTTTTCAACAAGGTAATTTTAATAACCAAAACTTGGTGCTGGATTAGTAGGGGCCCTCCTACTTTCGCTGTGTCACATTTATTAACACAGAAATATTCCCAAATGATCTTTACTGGTGTTATTTAAGAGGGAATAGGAACAGTAACATCTCTCTATAAAAGTATGCAGCACAGGACACTCTGCTTCGTTATAAGTGATTTATTGTGTTCACACGGCTTTTGGCAACTCACAGTTAAACTCCATTTTGTGCTTTTAAAGAAGGTGCAACTATAAAGTTTGCCAGAAAAAGTCAAAGATATGAACTATTCTTAAATAAAACATTTAAGGCTACTGAACATTGAAAAAAATATATCAAACAGTCCTCACAATAAGACCTTCACACTTAGAAAAACTACAACATGAAACTTTTGTTTTCAGATACCCAGAAATAAAACAAAAGTCTGAGATGAATGAGTAAAAAGAAGAGTCCCAGTTTTTCCAAAGCTGTACAGTCTTGGCAGCCCTGTATCTGCATACATAATAAAATAGAACATGTCTTTTCAGTGACCAAGATGCTACATTTATTCATTAAATTAGTTAATTCCAAAGTTAAAGATGTCAGCGTGGGTTTAACCATTTCATTGCTGAAGAGCGCACATTTTTCTCCTTTAACAAATCCTCTTTTGGATCATTGTTGTGGTCTCCTGATCCCATCTCATTGTCTAAAAAATAATTTAGAAAACATATATAAGTCTTTAGATGGTGTTTATTCACTGAATCAATACAGGGATGTAAATAAGACTCTCACTGCATAGCAGTTTTATGCATTCCTGGATTTACTATAAGTTAATAAGACACACCTGAGCTTGTTACCTAAACACTGCAGCTAATCAAGCACATATTAAAACCTGGAATGGGTGAAACTGTTATGCAATAGAAGTTTTATTTCCTTCCCTGGAATATGTGGTTTATATGAAGTAGCTTTATGACATAGCATGCTTTTCAAAAATGTAATTTTTTATTTACATCCCCTGTGTCTTCTGGTTTTCATCCTAGCTGAGCTCTCAATTACTTAACTAAACCCTTAATTGTACTAATAATTAGTTTAATTAGGCCCTTTTAACAGCTCTTAAACAGTTGGAGATTTCAGCTTAACTATAAAATGTTATAAGTAACTTGAAATCTGCAACTTTTTTGGAGTGGAAAACAATTAAAAAGGCCTAATTAAGCTAAGTATTAGTTCAATTAAGGGTTTAGTTAAGTAATTGAGAACTCAGTTGGAATGACAGACACGGGGGTCCCCGAGGACTGGGGCCGAGAAACACTGAACTAGAGCATTATTAAATGGTCAATTTATTTTAAGGATTTACCCTTTGAACCCAGGAAAATGAATCCCCCAACCCAAGAAAAGTCCTTATTAACATACATACAATAATACATTGTATTTGAAGGTTCCATTCAAAATATTTATCTTTGTTAGAATTTTTTTTTTTACCCAACAAATTAGTTAAAAATGCAGCTTATACATTATTAAACGTACTTGTAATTTAGATTTTATCACAGTAGAAATGACTTGGAGTTCACTATCATTGTATGTTAAATTAAACTCCTTCTTCACCAAGCTAAATGCAAGAAGTAATTTACTGAGTGAACGTTTGGAAGGACAGGCACTTACCTGTTTGTGCTCTGAATTTGAGTCTGCTGGCTGGCTTGGAGACCGGCACTGAAAAAAACAGGAGCTTCAGACATTTTCCAGTTTCTCTGTCACAGATCCCAGTGTTACAGTTACATGTATTCCTGCATTCCAGTCCATGTGTCCCATAGGGGCAGTCTGCAAATAAGAAAAACAGACAATATTACAATTAAGGAAGATTCACTCACTCACAATTAAGTTATTTAAGTTATTCAATTGCTGGCACTTTTAATCAATTTAGTAGAACATCTTAGGGATGGTTACAAAGTTTTGTTTATGACAAAGAGGAGTAAAAACACCTGTGCATGTTAAAATTAGAATAATAAAATACAATTTGGAGTAAAAATATTTCAAATTTATTGCATCCTTCTTCAGGCCATATTAATAGAAACCACTTTTCATATGTGATAACTGTGTACTATCTACAAGCTATTTGTTTTACTGCTGATTTCAACAGAAGTAAAAAGAACCCTTCAACAAAAGTTTACAATTCTGTGTCAGAGAAGGTATACAGACTTCCCAATCTTTCATCTTATAAGAGCTACATATTTTATTAGAAACCACTAATGATTTGAAGCTGTATTTATTTTCACCCAGCAATCGGAATCTTTTGAAAATGAAATATTAGAACAAGGTCGTTGAAAAAAGCTTTATATAAATCCAGTGTTTATACAAAACATTTCTAAATGAATGGTTTGCAGGAACTGTTATGCTATTAGAGATTAAGCATGTTTTTATTACAGATCATATTTCATAGTACAGACTTTTAACAAGTTGTTTAAACTAATGATAGTTTTAAAAAATATATCAGCTTTGCCTTAAACTGCCAACAGTAACTTTCGAAGAAACATGTCAAAACAACCATCAGGAAACACTTCAAAGATTGCCAATAGCAATGATTTCACTCAACACTAACACTTTGTTTAATTACTTATCCAGACTACGTAGTTTTAGCCCTTTTTTCCGTCAAGAATATTTTAAGAATGGTTAAAACAATGGAGCTTAAAAATGGGTATAAAATAGAGAACACCTGTCCAAATAAAAAATAATGTTGAATAGATGGCGTGCATACAAGTAATTGTACATGCTTTTAATGCTAATGTGTTTATATTGATATGGACAAGCTTGTGATATTAAACATATATAGCTCATACACTGCTTTGTTGGTGCTGTTAAAGCAACAGATGTAAACCATTTACCTTGAACAGAAACGTTCTGTTCCTAGAGCTGTGAACCTGGATGTCTGAGGGCAGCAGAAACAAAGTGTGGCACTGAGTTGAAACATGTCCTTCTATGTACAGTACTGTTATATATAGGTATATCTGCTATCCTGCGGATTAGACTACAGCATACATATTGTCACTAGAGATGACAATTTAGTAAAAACAAAAAGTTAATATGTGTACATCGCTCAGGCAAACGATGTTGTTAATTTTTTTTTTTAAAGACAGAACATTTGAAAAACGTTTATTTATTTGCAGCCCATGCATACAGACATAGTCTCTTTATTTTTTGTGTATGTGTGTTTTTTCTTTAAACAGATTAATAATAGCACCGGTGACTGAACAGCAGGACAGGCTGGGGGATAATGCAGTACAGCATCACAGTGTCAGCAATACCAAACATGCAGTAATTCTACTAACATAGATGACACTTATGCAGACACCATTTCAATATATTTGTATACAGATATTTAGAAATTGAGGTACAAGGAGTTTGCACAAAAGAAAAAAAAGTTTATTATTAGTATTCCTATATTTATACTAACAGGCCTATATTGGCCAGAAATTTGGAGCAATATCCATAATCTCAATCAAACCAGCAGAATGCCCAGTGATCATGCATTACATTACAAGCTTGAATAGTTCAGCGTGTAGTGTTTGGAATTAACATATTAAGACGGTGCTTTTCATTATGATTCGCCGTGTTGTGTGGGCAGTATAAACAAATATGACACAGTTATTTGATATGCTTTTAATATGCATTAATTTCATTTTTTTTTTTTAATTGGGAACCCGTAAGTGTTCCTCCAGGTGTTATCAAACAAACACAAAATGCAGCCATTTTAATCTGAAAGGGAAAGGCCTTTTGACTGAGTGAATACAAGTGCAAACCTGCGGCACCTGGTCATATCTTTCGTGTGGAATCTCAGTATGAAACATATTCCCATTCAGCATACTGTATACCACAGCATCAAATGTACTTATTAGTATGCAGGCAAATTAGCAATTTGGCTAAACTATGAACATGTTACCAAAAGGAAATATGGTACTTCCTATTATATTTATTTTATTATCACTCGTACTGTTGCCGAGTGGCAACGCACAAAAAAACACAGTGTGACTGCAGCCTAAATACAGTTAAGACTAAACACGCTTTACTTAGCTCACTGCAGGTGCGCCACAGAGGATAGCCTACCTTTGCAAATGCCATACTCATCTCCGAAGTCGTCCTCTTCGTTGTAGAAGTGGCACCGTAGCCCTGGTCCGCACTTCACCCCGTCCATTCCTGAGACAGTGCGGTAACACAGTTCTCCTCTGGCCGCAGCACAAACCTGGCAGCAGCCGCAATCATCTAGCACGGTTCGCTTGCAGCGATGGGTTCCAGTGCAAGCTTTAACATCGCACCGGTCGGGACAATCCACTGCGTACTTGACATTTGCGCTCCAGGCATCCACCTCCCACATCAGCAGCAGCACCAAAAACACCGTAAACCCCGACAGCTGCATGTCTGCAACAACTACTAGTCGTTCTCCCTTGTGTCCGATTCAAAATTGCTCTGGTAAATGAAGCTCCAGTCACAGTACAGACCTGACATGAATACACAATGTATACTCAGGTTGCCATGAAGTGAACATCAGGTTGCATGCTTTTCTGTTTTTAACAAGTTTGCTTTGCATGGGCTGCCCTCGTCAATTTCCTCAATCCGGTGTTGTTGTGCATTTGCCAGCCTGCCCCTTGTTTTAGTTTGAGAAATCCGGGATGGAAGTGGGATTAGCACTCAACTGCCGTCCAGGAATTGAAATTGCATGAGCTGATGTCATCTATTATGATTAGTTTTTTTTTTTTTTTTTGTTGTTGTTTTGTTTTTTTGTAGTCAGATTACGGGTACTGTCACGTAGGTCTTCATGGTCGCCTACAAATATAAGACACTTTAAATAAATTGAGTGTAAAGTTTGTCTTTTGGAAAGTTTTGTCAGTACGAATAATAATAATAATAATAATAATAATAATAATAATAATAATAATAATAATAATAATAATAATAATAATAATAATAAAAATAAATAAATAAATAATAAATAAATGATTTATGTGATTTATGTCAAGAAGTAAGAACATACTCCATTGATGTCACACGAGACCATTACACACATAATCTTTTTTTTTTTTTTTTTTTTTGGAATGTTTTTTTTTTTTTTTTCACTTTTTGCTTATTAATTGCAGTAATACTATCGATTTGTGCTATACAATTTAAAACAGTTGCATTACCATTTAAAACACCGTAAATAGTCCCTTCCATGACTGAATGCTTTGTTGATGCTATATCTGCAATACTTAGGGATGGCTGAATGTGACCAGACAGAATAAGACACAAGGTATAGGGTTTATAAACAATAAAAAACGCTTTATTCGGTTGGGACACGGAGAGCCTATTTTGAAATTCATAAAGGTTTTTATTTGAGGTTAAATTAATCAAAGCAAGAAGTCACCACTCACTTCTGTTATTAATGCCACAGTCAACCAGTAAACCACACAGCAACCAATACAAAGTGTAACAAAGTGCAAAAAAACAAACAAAAACAAACAAAACAAAAAACCATGGGACTAGAAAGACAATAGAAATAGTGATTCTGCAGCACTGACAGTGTCGTCAGTAATGCAACACCAACAAGAGAGAGCAGGCCTTAACAGTGTAAGCAAAATGCAACAGATCAGTTTAGTTATACATCACTGTTATCAAAGTGGATTTCCTTCAAAAATTACAACCATAAAATCTTTACATTTTTTATGCAATGTACATTTTGGTTTTCCATACTGTTTATTTATACAGCTATCATGGACCACATGTATTTGGAGCTCTCTACAGGGCAGTTAGTCACAAGCTGTAGAGGTGGAATCATACATTCATTTTTGGAACACTACTGTATATATTTTTATTTATAACACAAGTGCGGGTATAATTAGGGTGGGGTACATTTTTGTTATTCCACTTCAGAGAAATAATATGCTTACTGGTACTAGTTTCATGCTTCCATTCCAATCCGGTGGCGTACTGCTGAAATTCAGGACAGAGCTGTGCTTCATTAGATCAAACAATACTGGCGCCGGTACCTGTTTTATAAATATTTTAAAATGTCAGATACAGATGTATGTAGTTGTTTTGATTTGGACTCCAGTTTCCTTGAGAACGAGTTTAGTCAAGAAATGCCAGTTACCGAGCTGCCTATATATTATTTAAATTCCAGCTGATTTCATCCTACAAAGATGTTTTCATAGGCTGAAGTCTCCACAAAATTGACCTTAGCACCCCTATAAGTTGATGTTGTCTGCAGCTGACGCATAATTCACACCCTAGTCTCTGTAAGTCGCCTTGGGTAAAAGCATGTGCTTACACAAATAATAATATTCAGAGTGGGTAATATAACTCTTAGAACGATTTATGTAGTCACTCTGTATCAGTTATTTAATGTAGCCTTCTCAAAGCACTCTAATCTTTATAATGGAAAAGTACAGTTCCATAAATCAACACCATGCACTGTACTTTACAATTGCTACTGCATATGGGAAAGTAGGACCAGCACGTATGCTGCCAATAATATTTATAGAAGAACTTTCCAAGGATTTAAAAATCAATTATCTTATCATCTCCTAGCATTAGCACAGGTCCCACTTTGAATATTGAAATTTTTTTCAGCACAATATACAAAGGATCAGTAATAATTTTCATAAAATAACTTGTTTAAAACAAAATGTAGTGTGATTGGGACATGGTATTTGTAGAATAGGAATCATGTAGAATGGCTATGGAATATAGCACTTTTTCATGCTGCCACAAGTTGCGTCATCGAGTCAAACCCATAATCCTAACTGCAGCAGCACAATGTGACCTGTTACAGTATAGGGATAAAGAACTAAACATGACTTATGCTCATTTTGCGAATATTTTTACAGTATTCTGTTTCATTTTGTCAAGAAATCTCATATCACTGTTCTGTAACTAGCTAGCTTGGAAGAAGGCCTACTGAGGAAAAAAACGTAAGAAATGACACCATCGCATACAACGTTACTACAGCCCGACGTCTGGCACACGTAAAATTTACATACTGCACCACAACATTCTGTACCAAGCACTTTGCGCAGATCATCAAAGGACCTGTCTGTTATTTTTGTTTCCTAGAGCTATTTATACACCGTGATGTCTAGAGATCAGACCCGTTTTTATCAGACCTTCTGCTAAGCTCACTACACAACACAATACTTCAATTGCGGAACCTTTTCCTATCTGGATAACGCAGTGACGTTACCGTGCAGAGATTTGACGACACACGTGATAGACGCACGGTGCGTTGGAGGCTGGCCTAGATGTTTTTCATGGCAACAATCGGCAGGAGGTGTTTGGACGTAACGTCCAGACTGTGAGACAGCAGTTTACAACTATATTGTTAGTGCTTATTAGTTAACTGAATGTTTACTCGCAGTACGTATTAATAAGAGGTTTCAAACCTGGGACTTTGGGAGATCTGTTTTATGCCCAATGATATAACAGCCTGGCAGTGACACAGAGGGCACCAGACGTGTATTGGGTGTGAATGAAACAGAAATTAGAGGTAAGATGTTGGATTTGCAACAGTTGTTTAAAGACTGGACAGTACTGCTGTTTTGGTAGTTTCGTCAAACGGAAATGTTAGTATTTGTACTGCCATGTTGCTAGTACTGGCACAGTGCTGAACTGCAGAATAGGTACTGCATAGAACCACCACACCTCTCAGTCTAAACGATATTCTACATAGGGCATGTTACAGATGTAAAAAAAATATATAGAAGTAATTAAGTGAACGTTTTGCAAGAGTTACTTCTCTATGGTCTGACCATAAATTATGTGATTATAACCATGGCAGTCTGGAGTGTGAGCCACTGTAAAGTCATGTCCAACATGATGATGCTGCTGCTGCTGACAGGCCTTGCTGTTGGTTGCACTGTATTGGATTTCACTGTTTTGTGAAGTAACCTGGAAAGTTGTCAAGCCATCAAATCCAAACATTTAATGTAATATAATAACATAGCCCTCCTTTGGCATAGTCATAGACAACAAAGGTGTAACAAGTATATTAATATTAGGGTGTTCTGTCTAAGGGAGGGACGGTGGAGTATTACTAAATGTTACGACTACCTGATCTAGGAGCAGGTAAGCAACAGTTTTTACATCTACTGTAGAGGTAAAGTATTGTGAAACTGAATATAGAAAGAAGAGAAATGGAGTTTCTGTACCAGTACCCCAAGGATATCTGTATTGCTAATTGAACTCTGAAAAAATCTCTAAGAATTATTTCAGTAGGTCAGCCTGTAAGCTATGAAAGAGTTAACTTCAAATGTTATTTCCATTTTTTTTTTTTTTTTTTTTTTTTATTGTTTTATGGTGTTTGCATTCTGCTCCGCCAATATTCAATTATTTTTTTCTAAATCTGCCTTCACCTGGATTTGGCTTTGAGTTTGGTGCTGAGACTAATCAGCCTTCCATTTCTTTCAAGCCCGGTAACAATATGACCTTTCAACTCAGCCTCATCGACATATAAACAGGGATTAGGGGAGGCTAGCCAAGTTAAAAAAAGTCATATTGCTCCCGGCACTAAGGATTGTCCAGAAAAGCTCACAGTAAGCTCAAAGCTAGCTAAAGACACATTTAGAGAGAAATTATATGATCTTAATATTGGAGCAACAAAACCGGGAACTACTCCAAAAGACTGGAAACCTGCAGCAGTTTCTGCATGTCCTATATCATAATATACCCTAATAAATGAAACAGATTTAGGATGTAACAGGTAGAATGAATAATCACAGTAATGCAGATGGCCTTCACAGTAACTAGTCTCATCAATAAACAAAATATATTTTTGAACAGGATATTATAGTAAAAAAATTTTTTTTTTTTTTTTTTTTGGACTTCCGAACAGCAGTTTACTAAAACGATAATTTTCAATTGCAGAAGACAGTACCAGAATACCACTTTTTAACTTATTGCATCGTCCCTTTATTTTGGGCTATGCATATGACCAAAGAATGACATCTACTGTAACTGTCGCTACACATTCAGGACTGCTGCATGTAGCAAGCATTGCATATGGGTTACGTGTTTAAAAACACATTCTTCTATGTGATTTACAACTAAATACTTTTCATGCATAAAAACAGGAAGTTTAAACTATGGCCATTTAATTCTAGCTACTCCATACAGAACAGTATGTAGCTTATTCATGGGGGCACTGACATTGTAATGGTCAGACTGCATGGAGTGCTTCCCTTTTTTCATGGCCGCACTTTTTCTTTTATGCTAATACTTAAAACAAACTACTGTAGCCACTGTGCACCCTTTCGAAATCAGATTGCTATCATAGTGTAATAAATGGGACAAATGTGTCGTGGCAGAAGCTTTTAAGATTGTGAATTACCGACTCTCACTTGAATTAGTGTACCTTGTTATTCTGGCTAAATATTACACAAACATACATTGTGAAAACAAGTATTATCTTCTCTTTCTTGCACTATAACCAGGTAAAAAGGAAAATGACAGGTGTTCCATCCATGATTACTGTATGTTGCCCAATAAATAAAGGACATCCATATGGCCGACATGACAATATTAATTCAGTTACCTTAATGATAATATATTTATATATAATATTGGTACTAGTACAGTTAGCTTGATTAATTATACACTGACATTTGTGCTCCTTTTGCACATGTTTAGTATTATCCTAATTTAAGTGGTTGGTTTAATTATGTGAGTGTTCTTCACCTGTTCGCACAGAGGATGGTCTTGAATTGGCTGTAATGGTCACACTTTTTCACTCCTGTGCTGTTTGTTAGCACTTTTGGCCTGTTCTTCTTTATAAAATAAATTACTTCATATTTTTGCATTAACTTGGTATTACAGCAAATAAATTTTTGCTGCCGTATTTAATAGTGCTCAGTGTGTGGATCTAGTAGGTTATATGTCTGTATGCACCTAAATTATATTAGCCGTTGGGCAACATTATCTCAGGTGCAGTAAATTGCTACTTGAGATTCTGTCACATACAAAGACCTAAAGCACCTACATTTATTAACACTTTAGTTACAGTAAATTACACTCCATAAATTAAACCAATTATTCAACCCATATCAATTCATTCTGATCTGTTCTAAATTAAATCTGTAAATATGTGTTTGTGTGTCCATTTCATCAGCAGTCTGCTGGGTTTATTTCATTTATCCAAACAGTGGCAGACCTAAATACTGCCTGTGATGATCATTAAAAAGGGATATTTGTGAGTTTATACAAGTAAAACATCTACAATAACAGTACCGTACATGTGAGTCTTTTAAATGTTTTTAATTGTCTCCTTGGGGTAGTGCACATGAAAGTCAAATGGTTAACACTACTGGTGTCTTCAGCATTGCATTCCGACTGTGCTGCTAAAAATAACGTTCCTGGCTGAATATTACAGTAACACTCTTTAGAGTAGGAGGGCAGCTCTGTAAAGTGAGTTTATAGTATGATAATGGAAAGATTACTGTATCTTTCTATAATGTGTGCTGTCTTGTTGCCATACAAATTAGTATCTGGTATTAGCAAGGGGAGACAAAAAGCTTGCTGTTGAGTCCTGTTTAGGCTGGAACTGCTGAAACTACAGTTTCACCGGACAATGCAATGCACGGTACAGTAGTGTATGATGCTGGATTTGAAGCACATTATACAACTCTGAACATCTGCATCAAACACTGTAGCTGCAGTGGTTGGAAGCTGTTACAGTAAAAGCGTGCCCACTTTGTGGTTCTCCTTAATTCTAAATAAGTATAACATTGTAATGAAATCCCTCTGTCTGCTGCTAATTCATGACATACAAAAAAATCACATTAAGAATTCAGCTGTATTTGGGCAATGATACAGACTTGTCCAGATCTGATTGCTGCAGCATTTGTTGGGATGTCATAGAGAAGTATTTCCAGGACTTTGATGAGAACAAAAACTTACCTGCATGTATCACTCCATTCTTAGATGAGACAAAATTGAATAAAACTTTAGTTTTTGACCCATAAACTGTGCCTGGCCTTGCTTCTGCTTCCCTAGTCTACTGTATACTCCATATCAATCCTTGCAGTCTTCGTTCAATGCCTGCTGTTTGTCTGAAAGGGGGAACAAGCTTTTGATTGCTATGCATGTAGACAGAGGAACCCGATTCATGGGGATATTTGCAATCTCATTAGTTTATCTGCTTGACCTGGCGTTGGGATGAATTCAGAATATTTAAGGTGAAAGTCCACAGGCTCACAAATCAACGAATTGTGCAATTTACAACAGGGATCACACTGTGTTTAAGTTAAAAGAAAAATAACCTGTGAAAATGCCTTTCATGTGTAGGAACAATTGTGATAGGCATCAAAAAGTGGGAAAAATAGTAATATAAAAAACGTTTGTGCTGTAGCTGGTGTACGTGGACTTTTTACACAAGTTGTATCGTACTCTGTCATTAGTTTCAACCCTCTGTGCTGTACAACAAGTAAGTCGGAGGCACCCTGCTATTTTTGTACTTAGGAAACAGTAGCCTTGGTGTAATAAATGTGGGTGGGTCTCTATAGAAGCCTTAACATGTGTAGTGCTGCTGAGACTGCACATGACAGCTCCCTTAACGCCAGGTCATGTTTCTAAACAGGGAAATCATCCACCAGACTTAAATAAAGCAACCTTCTGATAGAGATTCATTTACACAGTTGTTGCAACATAAGGAAGAAGGCATTAAAGGTTTCAAAAGCAAAACATGGACCAACTATAAAGGCATCATGTTGTCGGGTTTGGAAGGAAGGCATCTCAGAAAACGTTTAATGAGTCAGACTTGCTTAAGGTGAAACTAGTTACATCTACATTTACATTCATATGCTGTCAATTTCTGATCTACTTTGCAAATTATTACTCTTGATCAGTTTGGTTGATGAGTTGTCAGTGAGTTTCAGATGGATTGAGGGTTATTTGGGGTAGCTTTACGTGGAAGTTATTACATAAAGGAATTTTCTAAAAAAAAAAAAAAAAAAGAAACACAGAACAGTAGAACGAACGTCTCCAAACATTTAAGAAGCTGATAAATATCTCTTTATTCATTCTTTTTTTTTCTTTGAGGAATGGCCTTTTTATAACTTCACAAGAAGTGATTTGGTCATTCTTCATTTGTGGCATAAAACTGTTCGAACACAAGGCATGAGTCTGTAACTACACTACTGTATATTTTTTGTGAAAAAATTATTTTGTCCTGAGGCTGTTCAGTAGGAAGTTGTAACCATTCCTGGGTCAGTACTCTACACATAACAGGAGTTAGGCATACTGTAATTCTACTAATATGATTTGGGGGGAGGGCTTGTAATGAATAGCCAACACCAATTGTAACCACATTTATTTTACCTGTTCGCCAAATATCTGAGTGCACCTTTAATCTTGGATAATAAATAAATGGGTGTAAACAGATGACTTCAGTCGGAACTGCCTCCAGAACAAAAACCCTGGTTTCATTTTTTGGATGTGTTAAAAAGATGAAACCATCACTAAGGAGGATACGGTTTAGTGAATTAGGGGAGCCGCATGAACCTACTATACAGTACCCTATTCCCACTGACCCAGTAAGCCCACAGATTTAAGTGGTGTTGATTTACTGTGTGAAGTGTCTGTAGTGTTTTTCTATATTGTTCTTGATGAATGCACCATGTACAATAGCAGCTACAGTAGCATGCTTATTCTTCAAGAGTGAAGCTGCCAGTTCAGCTTACGTGTAAGAGAGGAACATTGAAATAATGCTCAGTGACCTAATGGCGATGGCTGGCTACACTTTGCTGTCTTTCTGTGGAAATTGTCAGTTTTCTTGTTCAATTTACAATGTATTTTAGAGCCTATAGTTTTAAGCCTGAAGGTAAGATTTGCATGTCAATCATTAAAAAGACTGCTCTGCAATAGTATGGTGTTCTTTGTGTGCTTTTCATACTGTAGCTCTCATTTAAAAATGTACTGGTAATTCTGTCCAAAAGAAATGCAGCAAAAACAGAACAAAAAAAAAAAGATTTCAAAAGCTGTTTGGTAATGCTGATACAAAGGCTACCAATAGCCTGTACAGTGTTTCAGTTACCTAACTTGTTTAGTAGTTGATTGTTCCATTCTCTGCTGTTAACATTCTTACAGTATCGGTTTGAGTTTACAGTATGTACCACTTCTTCTTAAAGAACTTCCTAAGATTTATTTTATTTTTACAGTGTGAGGATCTGTATGTGGCATCATTCTATAACCATGCTTGTATAAAATTCATTGCCATCACTTTGCTTGTGTCATTGTTCTGTACTGTTACTGTAACTGATTCTAACAACCCCCTGTAGTAAATAAGAAATATTTTTAGTATAAATAGGACAACCTCTTCTTTTGAGACCCGAAGAAGGATATCTTCCACAAGTGTCACATTTTCTTCATTTTAGCCCTCTTGTATTAATGGTCTACCCATGGGGCTACAAAATATAGTACATATGTACAAGTGAAATTACTAATCCTTCCCCTACTTCAATTACAGCAGATCAAGCCCCCAAAGTCTGATTCTTTTTCAAACATGCTATCTGTCTTTCTTCTTTGCAGGATTATGATTAGAGAATGGTTCCTTGTCAGAACCATGTGATGTTAAAGTGGCAGGAGCACCTGAACAGCTCCTGGGCGTCGGAGAACAGCGAGCAGGTGTCCACGAGGGAGGGAGCCTCCATCCTCTATAGCAAGCTCCTGAGCAACAAGGAGGTGGTGGGACTGGCTCAGCCGGCACATGACCTTATTGGCCCCCGGCTCCCAGACTTTGAGCATGATGAAAACGCTGCGGAGGAGCGGGAGGCGTATCTTACAGCGCTCCTGCATAGCCAGCTTGGCCTGGCCCGCCGCACCCTGGCCAGCACGCCCTATGCACTGTCCTTGCACCACAGACTGGCAGCCATACAGCGTATCTATTATGCACTGTCCAGTAAATACCACGATCGCTTTTGGACTGGAGTGCAGGCCTCATCCACAAACAGCCTGGACACCGGGGAACTGGAACATGCCTCGGACTCCTGGCAAGAAGGCATGTGCACCAAGTCTGGGACAGACGTCCTGATAGAGATGGGCGTGAGGACTGGCCTCAGCCTTCTGTTTGCCCTGCTGCAGCAGAACTGGTACCAAGCCAGACTGGACCCCGGTTTAGCCCTGTGCAATGACGTGCTAGCCACAGCCTCTTCAGTGCTCACCTCACTACCTCCTCTCTCCCTGGCCAATGAGAACAAGATCCCGCCAGTGGGGCTGGAATGCCTGACACAGGTGACAGCATTTCTGAAGAAGACCTCTGTCCCAAGCTCGGGGGCGGACAGCGCGGGTAGGAGGCTGGCTCTGGAACTGCTGCTGGGGCTGGCAGTGCAGAGGGGGTCACTTAGGTTTCTGTTGGAGTGGATTGAAGTGTCACTGGCAGCCTCCACGGCCACCAACGCAATGTTGCCAGAGCAAGAGGATGGGATCGGGCATGATTGCATTCTTAAAACTCTGGCCCAGATGAGACAATACTCAGTAAGTTTTTCATTGGGAGAGAATATAAGGGACAGTATTACATTATTGCATGAGATCATGTCCCAGTAGTTGGTTTTATTAATGTCATTTATTTTTATTTTTTATGTAACAGTCAAGTCTAGAAAAACAGCTTGAGCTCTGTAGCAGAAAGACTAACAGTTAGGAAGTCACTTGATAAAATCTCTCTTTCAGGACCCCCTTGTAAATGAGATGTATATCTCAAGGGTTCTGTCCTGGTTAAATAAATACATTTGGAAGTTGCTGTTCTTGGTGAAATACTCGTCTTTTTTCTTCTCAGGGTATTGGAGGAGAGGCTCACCATGTCCAGGAACTGAAGAAAAACGCTGATGGACTCTGCCCTCTCGCTCATGTGGCACTCAGTCTCTTTGAGGAGGTGTGTGCTGTGTTGTTTATTTTCACTGTGCTGAATCATCTT